>NC_142770.1:14079812-14403221 GCF_988280905.1 Pimephales promelas | reverse complement strand
AGTGCAAAAATGGAGGCTCTAGCCCCTTCCAGAGCTGAGATATCGAAACTCAAAAATTAGGCCCGAAAAAAAAACGACAGTGGTACCCCTTACGTTTTTTTTTTTTGGGCAAAAAATTAAGTTTCTCCAATCTTCCCAAATTCTGATAGAGGGCCATGAGACTTAGACCTGAGTGCAAAAATGGAGGCTCTAGCCCCTTCCAGAGCTGAGATATCGAAACTCAAAAATTAGGCCCGAAAAAAAAACGACAGTGGTACCCCTTACGTTTTTTTTTTTGGGCGAAAAATTAAAATTCTCCAATCTTCCCAAATTCTGATAGAGGGCCATGAGACTTAGACCTGAGTGCAAAAATGGAGGCTCTAGCCCCTTCCAGAGCTGAGATATCGAAACTCAAAAATTAGGCCCGAAAAAAAAAACGACAGTGGTACCCCTTACGTTTTTTTTTTTTGGGCGAAAAATTAAGTTTCTCCAATCTCCCAAATTCTGATAGAGGGCCATGAGACTTAGACCTGAGTGCAAAAATGGAGGCTCTAGCCCCTTCCAGAGCTGAGATATCGAAACTCAAAAATTAGGCCCGAAAAAAAACGACAGTGGTACCCCTTACGTTTTTTTTTTTTGGGCGAAAAATTAAGTTTCTCCAATCTTCCCAAATTCTGATAGAGGGCCATGAGACTTAGACCTGAGTGCAAAAATGGAGGCTCTAGTCCCTTCCAGAGCTGAGATATCGAAACTCAAAAATTAGGCCCGAAAAAAAAACGACAGTGGTACCCCTTACGTTTTTTTTTTTGGGCGAAAAATTAAAATTCTCCAATCTTCCCAAATTCTGATAGAGGGCCATGAGACTTAGACCTGAGTGCAAAAATGGAGGCTCTAGCCCCTTCCAGAGCTGAGATATCGAAACTCAAAAATTAGGCCCGAAAAAAAAACGACAGTGGTACCCCTTACGTTTTTTTTTTTTGGGCGAAAAATTAAGTTTCTCCAATCTTCCCAAATTCTGATAGAGGGCCATGAGACTTAGACCTGAGTGCAAAAATGGAGGCTCTAGCCCCTTCCAGAGCTGAGATATCGAAACTCAAAAATTAGGCCAGAAAAAAAAACGACAGTGGTACCCCTTACGTTTTTTTTTTGGGCGAAAAACTAAGTTTCTCCAATCTTCCCAAATTCTGATAGAGGGCCATGAGACTTAGACCTGAGTGCAAAAATGGAGGCTCTAGCCCCTTCCAGAGCTGAGATATCGAAACTCAAAAATTAGGCCCGAAAAAAAAAACGACAGTGGTACCCCTTACGTTTTTTTTTTGGGCGAAAAAATAAGTTTCTCCAATCTTCCCAAATTCTGATAGAGGGCCATGAGACTTAGACCTGAGTGCAAAAATGGAGGTTCTAGCCTCTTCCAGAGCTGAGATATCGAAACTCAAAAATTAGGCCCGAAAAAAAAAACGACAGTGGTACCCCTTACGTTTTTTTTTTTTGGGCGAAAAATTAAGTTTCTCCAATCTTCCCAAATTCTGATAGAGGGCCATGAGACTTAGACCTGAGTGCAAAAATGGAGGCTCTAGCCCCTTCCAGAGCTGAGATATCGAAACTCAAAAATTAGGCCCGAAAAAAAAACGACAGTGGTACCCCTTACGTTTTTTTTTTTGGGCAAAAAATTAAGTTTCTCCAATCTTCCCAAATTCTGATAGAGGGCCATGAGACTTAGACCTGAGTGCAAAAATGGAGGCTCTAGCCCCTTCCAGAGCTGAGATATCGAAACTCAAAAATTAGGCCCGAAAAAAAAACGACAGTGGTACCCCTTACGTTTTTTTTTTTGGGCGAAAAATTAAAATTCTCCAATCTTCCCAAATTCTGATAGAGGGCCATGAGACTTAGACCTGAGTGCAAAAATGGAGGCTCTAGCCCCTTCCAGAGCTGAGATATCGAAACTCAAAAATTAGGCCCGAAAAAAAAAACGACAGTGGTACCCCTTACGTTTTTTTTTTTTGGGCGAAAAATTAAGTTTCTCCAATCTCCCAAATTCTGATAGAGGGCCATGAGACTTAGACCTGAGTGCAAAAATGGAGGCTCTAGCCCCTTCCAGAGCTGAGATATCGAAACTCAAAAATTAGGCCCGAAAAAAAACGACAGTGGTACCCCTTACGTTTTTTTTTTTGGGCGAAAAATTAAGTTTCTCCAATCTTCCCAAATTCTGATAGAGGGCCATGAGACTTAGACCTGAGTGCAAAAATGGAGGCTCTAGTCCCTTCCAGAGCTGAGATATCGAAACTCAAAAATTAGGCCCGAAAAAAAAACGACAGTGGTACCCCTTACGTTTTTTTTTTTGGGCGAAAAATTAAAATTCTCCAATCTTCCCAAATTCTGATAGAGGGCCATGAGACTTAGACCTGAGTGCAAAAATGGAGGCTCTAGCCCCTTCCAGAGCTGAGATATCGAAACTCAAAAATTAGGCCCGAAAAAAAAACGACAGTGGTACCCCTTACGTTTTTTTTTTTTGGGCGAAAAATTAAGTTTCTCCAATCTTCCCAAATTCTGATAGAGGGCCATGAGACTTAGACCTGAGTGCAAAAATGGAGGCTCTAGCCCCTTCCAGAGCTGAGATATCGAAACTCAAAAATTAGGCCAGAAAAAAAAACGACAGTGGTACCCCTTACGTTTTTTTTTTGGGCGAAAAACTAAGTTTCTCCAATCTTCCCAAATTCTGATAGAGGGCCATGAGACTTAGACCTGAGTGCAAAAATGGAGGCTCTAGCCCCTTCCAGAGCTGAGATATCGAAACTCAAAAATTAGGCCCGAAAAAAAAACGACAGTGGTACCACTTACGTTTTTTTTTTTTGGGCGAAAAATTAAGTTTCTCCAATCTTCCCAAATTCTGATAGAGGGCCATGAGACTTAGACTTGAGTGCAAAAATGGAGGCTCTAGCCCCTTCCAGAGCTGAGATATCGAAACTCAAAAATTAGGCCCGAAAAAAAAAACGACAGTGGTACCCCTTACGTTTTTTTTTTTTGGGCGAAAAATTAAGTTTCTCCAATCTTCCCAAATTCTGATAGAGGGCCATGAGACTTAGACCTGAGTGCAAAAATGGAGGCTCTAGCCCCTTCCAGAGCTGAGATATCGAAACTCAAAAATTAGGCCCGAAAAAAAACCGACAGTGGTACCCCTTACGTTTTTTTTTTTGGGTGAAAAATTAACTTTCTCCAATCTTCCCAAATTCTGATAGAGGGCCATGAGACTTAGACCTGAGTGCAAAAATGGAGGCTCTAGCCCCTTCCAGAGCTGAGATATCGAAACTCAAAAATTAGGCCCGAAAAAAAAACGACAGTGGTACCCCTTACGTTTTTTTTTTTTTTTGGGCGAAAAATTAAGTTTCTCCAATCTTCCCAAATTGTGATAGAGGGCCATGAGACTTAGACCTGAGTGCAAAAATGGAGGCTCTAGCCCCTTCCAGAGCTGAGATATCGAAACTCAAAAATTAGGCCCGAAAAAAAAAACGACAGTGGTACCCCTTACGTTTTTTTTTTGGGCGAAAAATTAAGTTTCTCCAATCTTCCCAAATTCTGATAGAGGGCCATGAGACTTAGACCTGAGTGCAAAAATGGAGGCTCTAGCCCCTTCCAGAGCTGAGATATCGAAACTCAAAAATTAGGCCCGTAAAAAAAACGACAGTGGTACCCCTTACGTTTTTTTTTTTTTGGGCGAAAAATTAAGTTTCTCCAATCTTCCCAAATTCTGATAGAGGGCCATGAGACTTAGACCTGAGTACAAAAATGGAGGCTCTAGCCCCTTCCAGAGCTGAGATATCGAAACTCAAAAATTAGGCCCGAAAAAAAAACGACAGTGGTACCCCTTACGTTTTTTTTTTTGGGCAAAAAAATAAGTTTCTCCAATCTTCCCAAATTCTGGTAGAGGGCCATGAGACTTAGACCTGAGTGCAAAAAATGGAGGCTCTAGCCCCTTCCAGAGCTGAGATATCGAAACTCAAAAATTAGGCCCAAAAAAAAAACGACAGTGGTACCCCTTACGTTTTTTTTTTTTTGGGCGAAAAATTAAAATTCTCCAATCTTCCCAAATTCTGATAGAGGGCCATGAGACTTAGACCTGAGTGCAAAAATGGAGGCTCTAGCCCCTTCCAGAGCTGAGATATCGAAACTCAAAAATTAGGCCCGAAAAAAAAAAGACAGTGGTACCCCTTACGTTTTTTTTTGGGCGAAAAATTAAGTTTCTCCAATCTTCCCAAATTCTGATAGAGGGCCATGAGACTTAGACCTGAGTGCAAAAATGGAGGCTCTAGCCCCTTCCAGAGCTGAGATATCGAAACTCAAAAATTAGGCCCGAAAAAAAAACGACAGTGGTACCCCTTACGTTTTTTTTTTTTGGGCGAAAAATTAAGTTTCTCCAATCTTCCCAAATTCTGATAGAGGGCCATGAGACTTAGACCTGAGTGCAAAAATGGAGGCTCTAGCCCCTTCCAGAGCTGAGATATCGAAACTCAAAAATTAGGCCCGAAAAAAAAACGACAGTGGTACCCCTTACGTTTTTTTTTTTGGGCGAAAAATTAAGTTTCTCCAATCTTCCCAAATTCTGATAGAGGGCCATGAGACTTAGACCTGAGTGCAAAAATGGAGGCTCTAGCCCCTTCCAGAGCTGAGATATCGAAACTCAAAAATTAGGCCCAAAAAAAAAACGACAGTGGTACCCCTTACGTTTTTTTTTTTTTGGGCGAAAAATTAAAATTCTCCAATCTTCCCAAATTCTGATAGAGGGCCATGAGACTTAGACCTGAGTGCAAAAATGGAGGCTCTAGCCCCTTCCAGAGCTGAGATATCGAAACTCAAAAATTAGGCCCGAAAAAAAAAAGACAGTGGTACCCCTTACGTTTTTTTTTGGGCGAAAAATTAAGTTTCTCCAATCTTCCCAAATTCTGATAGAGGGCCATGAGACTTAGACCTGAGTGCAAAAATGGAGGCTCTAGCCCCTTCCAGAGCTGAGATATCGAAACTCAAAAATTAGGCCCGAAAAAAAAACGACAGTGGTACCCCTTACGTTTTTTTTTTTTGGGCGAAAAATTAAGTTTCTCCAATCTTCCCAAATTCTGATAGAGGGCCATGAGACTTAGACCTGAGTGCAAAAATGGAGGCTCTAGCCCCTTCCAGAGCTGAGATATCGAAACTCAAAAATTAGGCCCGAAAAAAAAACGACAGTGGTACCCCTTACGTTTTTTTTTTTGGGCGAAAAATTAAGTTTCTCCAATCTTCCCAAATTCTGATAGAGGGCCATGAGACTTAGACCTGAGTGCAAAAATGGAGGCTCTAGCCCCTTCCAGAGCTGAGATATCGAAACTCAAAAATTAGGCCCGAAAAAAAAAAACGACAGTGGTACCCCTTACGTTTTTTTTTTGGGCGAAAAATTAAGTTTCTCCAATCTTCCCAAATTCTGATAGAGGGCCATGAGACTTAGACCTGAGTGCAAAAATGGAGGCTCTAGCCCCTTCCAGAGCTGAGATATCGAAACTCAAAAATTAGGCCCGAAAAAAAAACGACAGTGGTACCCCTTACGTTTTTTTTTTTGGGCGAAAAATTAAGTTTCTCCAATCTTCCCAAATTCTGATAGAGGGCCATGAGACTTAGACCTGAGTGCAAAAATGGAGGCTCTAGCCCCTTCCAGAGCTGAGATATCGAAACTCAAAAATTAGGCCCGAAAAAAAAACGACAGTGGTACCCCTTACGTTTTTTTTTTTTGGGCGAAAAATTAAAATTCTCCAATCTTCCCAAATTCTGATAGAGGGCCATGAGACTTAGACCTGAGTGCAAAAATGGAGGCTCTAGCCCCTTCCAGAGCTGAGATATCGAAACTCAAAAATTAGGCCCGAAAAAAAAAACGACAGTGGTACCCCTTACGTTTTTTTTTTTTGGGCGAAAAATTAAGTTTCTCCAATCTTCCCAAATTCTGATAGAGGGCCATGAGACTTAGACCTGAGTGCAAAAATGGAGGCTCTAGCCCCTTCCAGAGCTGAGATATCGAAACTCAAACATTAGGCCCGAAAAAAAAACGACAGTGGTACCCCTTACGTTTTTTTTTTGGGCGAAAAATTAAGTTTCTCCAATCTTCCCAAATTCTGATAGAGGGCCATGAGACTTAGACCTGAGTGCAAAAATGGAGGCTCTAGCCCCTTCCAGAGCTGAGATATCGAAACTCAAAAATTAGGCCCGAAAAAAAAAACGACAGTGGTACCCCTTACGTTTTTTTTTTTTGGGCGAAAAATTAAGTTTCTCCAATCTTCCCAAATTCTGATAGAGGGCCATGAGACTTAGACCTGAGTGCAAAAATGGAGGCTCTAGCCCCTTCCAGAGCTGAGATA
The DNA here is from genome assembly GCF_988280905.1 of Pimephales promelas. Classification (NCBI taxonomy): domain Eukaryota; kingdom Metazoa; phylum Chordata; class Actinopteri; order Cypriniformes; family Leuciscidae; genus Pimephales; species Pimephales promelas. The sequence goes on along the minus strand of NC_142770.1, from coordinate 14,396,868 downwards.
TCGAAACTCAAAAATTAGGCCCGAAAAAAAAACGACAGTGGTACCCCTTACGTTTTTTTTTTGGGCGAAAAATTAAGATTCTCCAATCTTCCCAAATTCTGATAGAGGGCCATGAGACTTAGACCTGAGTGCAAAAATGGAGGTTCTAGCCTCTTCCAGAGCTGAGATATCGAAACTCAAAAATTAGGCCCGAAAAAAAAAACGACAGTGGTACCCCTTACGTTTTTTTTTTTTGGGCGAAAAATTAAGTTTCTCCAATCTTCCCAAATTCTGATAGAGGGCCATGAGACTTAGACCTGAGTGCAAAAATGGAGGCTCTAGCCCCTTCCAGAGCTGAGATATCGAAACTCAAAAATTAGGCCCGAAAAAAAAACGACAGTGGTACCCCTTACGTTTTTTTTTTTGGGCAAAAAATTAAGTTTCTCCAATCTTCCCAAATTCTGATAGAGGGCCATGAGACTTAGACCTGAGTGCAAAAATGGAGGCTCTAGCCCCTTCCAGAGCTGAGATATCGAAACTCAAAAATTAGGCCCGAAAAAAAAAACGACAGTGGTACCCCTTACGTTTTTTTTTTTGGGCGAAAAATTAAAATTCTCCAATCTTCCCAAATTCTGATAGAGGGCCATGAGACTTAGACCTGAGTGCAAAAATGGAGGCTCTAGCCCCTTCCAGAGCTGAGATATCGAAACTCAAAAATTAGGCCCGAAAAAAAAAACGACAGTGGTACCCCTTACGTTTTTTTTTTTTGGGCGAAAAATTAAGTTTCTCCAATCTCCCAAATTCTGATAGAGGGCCATGAGACTTAGACCTAAGTGCAAAAATGGAGGCTCTAGCCCCTTCCAGAGCTGAGATATCGAAACTCAAAAATTAGGCCCGAAAAAAAACGACAGTGGTACCCCTTACGTTTTTTTTTTTGGGCGAAAAATTAAGTTTCTCCAATCTTCCCAAATTCTGATAGAGGGCCATGAGACTTAGACCTGAGTGCAAAAATGGAGGCTCTAGTCCCTTCCAGAGCTGAGATATCGAAACTCAAAAATTAGGCCCGAAAAAAAAACGACAGTGGTACCCCTTACGTTTTTTTTTTTGGGCGAAAAATTAAAATTCTCCAATCTTCCCAAATTCTGATAGAGGGCCATGAGACTTAGACCTGAGTGCAAAAATGGAGGCTCTAGCCCCTTCCAGAGCTGAGATATCGAAACTCAAAAATTAGGCCCGAAAAAAAAACGACAGTGGTACCCCTTACGTTTTTTTTTTTTGGGCGAAAAATTAAGTTTCTCCAATCTTCCCAAATTCTGATAGAGGGCCATGAGACTTAGACCTGAGTGCAAAAATGGAGGCTCTAGCCCCTTCCAGAGCTGAGATATCGAAACTCAAAAATTAGGCCAGAAAAAAAAACGACAGTGGTACCCCTTACGTTTTTTTTTTGGGCGAAAAACTAAGTTTCTCCAATCTTCCCAAATTCTGATAGAGGGCCATGAGACTTAGACCTGAGTGCAAAAATGGAGGCTCTAGCCCCTTCCAGAGCTGAGATATCGAAACTCAAAAATTAGGCCCGAAAAAAAAAACGACAGTGGTACCCCTTACGTTTTTTTTTTTTGGGCGAAAAATTAAGTTTCTCCAATCTTCCCAAATTCTGATAGAGGGCCATGAGACTTAGACTTGAGTGCAAAAATGGAGGCTCTAGCCCCTTCCAGAGCTGAGATATCGAAACTCAAAAATTAGGCCCGAAAAAAAAAACGACAGTGGTACCCCTTACGTTTTTTTTTTTTGGGCGAAAAATTAAGTTTCTCCAATCTTCCCAAATTCTGATAGAGGGCCATGAGACTTAGACCTGAGTGCAAAAATGGAGGCTCTAGCCCCTTCCAGAGCTGAGATATCGAAACTCAAAAATTAGGCCCGAAAAAAAACCGACAGTGGTACCCCTTACGTTTTTTTTTTTGGGTGAAAAATTAAGTTTCTCCAATCTTCCCAAATTCTGATAGAGGGCCATGAGACTTAGACCTGAGTGCAAAAATGGAGGCTCTAGCCCCTTCCAGAGCTGAGATATCGAAACTCAAAAATTAGGCCCGAAAAAAAAACGACAGTGGTACCCCTTACGTTTTTTTTTTTTTTTTGGGCGAAAAATTAAGTTTCTCCAATCTTCCCAAATTGTGATAGAGGGCCATGAGACTTAGACCTGAGTGCAAAAATGGAGGCTCTAGCCCCTTCCAGAGCTGAGATATCGAAACTCAAAAATTAGGCCCGAAAAAAAAACGACAGTGGTACCCCTTACGTTTTTTTTTTGGGCGAAAAATTAAGTTTCTCCAATCTTCCCAAATTCTGATAGAGGGCCATGAGACTTAGACCTGAGTGCAAAAATGGAGGCTCTAGCCCCTTCCAGAGCTGAGATATCGAAACTCAAAAATTAGGCCCGTAAAAAAAACGACAGTGGTACCCCTTACGTTTTTTTTTTTTTGGGCGAAAAATTAAGTTTCTCCAATCTTCCCAAATTCTGATAGAGGGCCATGAGACTTAGACCTGAGTACAAAAATGGAGGCTCTAGCCCCTTCCAGAGCTGAGATATCGAAACTCAAAAATTAGGCCCGAAAAAAAAACGACAGTGGTACCCCTTACGTTTTTTTTTTTGGGCAAAAAAATAAGTTTCTCCAATCTTCCCAAATTCTGGTAGAGGGCCATGAGACTTAGACCTGAGTGCAAAAATGGAGGCTCTAGCCCCTTCCAGAGCTGAGATATCGAAACTCAAAAATTAGGCCCAAAAAAAAAACGACAGTGGTACCCCTTACGTTTTTTTTTTTTTGGGCGAAAAATTAAAATTCTCCAATCTTCCCAAATTCTGATAGAGGGCCATGAGACTTAGACCTGAGTGCAAAAATGGAGGCTCTAGCCCCTTCCAGAGCTGAGATATCGAAACTCAAAAATTAGGCCCGAAAAAAAAAAGACAGTGGTACCCCTTACGTTTTTTTTTGGGCGAAAAATTAAGTTTCTCCAATCTTCCCAAATTCTGATAGAGGGCCATGAGACTTAGACCTGAGTGCAAAAATGGAGGCTCTAGCCCCTTCCAGAGCTGAGATATCGAAACTCAAAAATTAGGCCCGAAAAAAAAACGACAGTGGTACCCCTTACGTTTTTTTTTTTTGGGCGAAAAATTAAGTTTCTCCAATCTTCCCAAATTCTGATAGAGGGCCATGAGACTTAGACCTGAGTGCAAAAATGGAGGCTCTAGCCCCTTCCAGAGCTGAGATATCGAAACTCAAAAATTAGGCCCGAAAAAAAAACGACAGTGGTACCCCTTACGTTTTTTTTTTTGGGCGAAAAATTAAGTTTCTCCAATCTTCCCAAATTCTGATAGAGGGCCATGAGACTTAGACCTGAGTGCAAAAATGGAGGCTCTAGCCCCTTCCAGAGCTGAGATATCGAAACTCAAAAATTAGGCCCGAAAAAAAAAACGACAGTGGTACCCCTTACGTTTTTTTTTTGGGCGAAAAATTAAGTTTCTCCAATCTTCCCAAATTCTGATAGAGGGCCATGAGACTTAGACCTGAGTGCAAAAATGGAGGCTCTAGCCCCTTCCAGAGCTGAGATATCGAAACTCAAAAATTAGGCCCGAAAAAAAAACGACAGTGGTACCCCTTACGTTTTTTTTTTTGGGCGAAAAATTAAGTTTCTCCAATCTTCCCAAATTCTGATAGAGGGCCATGAGACTTAGACCTGAGTGCAAAAATGGAGGCTCTAGCCCCTTCCAGAGCTGAGATATCGAAACTCAAAAATTAGGCCCGAAAAAAAAAACGACAGTGGTACCCCTTACGTTTTTTTTTTTTGGGCGAAAAATTAAGTTTCTCCAATCTTCCCAAATTCTGATAGAGGGCCATGAGACTTAGACCTGAGTGCAAAAATGGAGGCTCTAGCCCCTTCCAGAGCTGAGATATCGAAACTCAAACATTAGGCCCGAAAAAAAAACGACAGTGGTACCCCTTACGTTTTTTTTTTGGGCGAAAAATTAAGTTTCTCCAATCTTCCCAAATTCTGATAGAGGGCCATGAGACTTAGACCTGAGTGCAAAAATGGAGGCTCTAGCCCCTTCCAGAGCTGAGATATCGAAACTCAAAAATTAGGCCCGAAAAAAAAAACGACAGTGGTACCCCTTACGTTTTTTTTTTTTGGGCGAAAAATTAAGTTTCTCCAATCTTCCCAAATTCTGATAGAGGGCCATGAGACTTAGACCTGAGTGCAAAAATGGAGGCTCTAGCCCCTTCCAGAGCTGAGATATCGAAACTCAAAAATTAGGCCCGAAAAAAAAACGACAGTGGTACCCCTTACGTTTTTTTTTTGGGCGAAAAATTAAGATTCTCCAATCTTCCCAAATTCTGATAGAGGGCCATGAGACTTAGACCTGAGTGCAAAAATGGAGGTTCTAGCCTCTTCCAGAGCTGAGATATCGAAACTCAAAAATTAGGCCCGAAAAAAAAAACGACAGTGGTACCCCTTACGTTTTTTTTTTTTGGGCGAAAAATTAAGTTTCTCCAATCTTCCCAAATTCTGATAGAGGGCCATGAGACTTAGACCTGAGTGCAAAAATGGAGGCTCTAGCCCCTTCCAGAGCTGAGATATCGAAACTCAAAAATTAGGCCCGAAAAAAAAACGACAGTGGTACCCCTTACGTTTTTTTTTTTGGGCAAAAAATTAAGTTTCTCCAATCTTCCCAAATTCTGATAGAGGGCCATGAGACTTAGACCTGAGTGCAAAAATGGAGGCTCTAGCCCCTTCCAGAGCTGAGATATCGAAACTCAAAAATTAGGCCCGAAAAAAAAAACGACAGTGGTACCCCTTACGTTTTTTTTTTTGGGCGAAAAATTAAAATTCTCCAATCTTCCCAAATTCTGATAGAGGGCCATGAGACTTAGACCTGAGTGCAAAAATGGAGGCTCTAGCCCCTTCCAGAGCTGAGATATCGAAACTCAAAAATTAGGCCCGAAAAAAAAAACGACAGTGGTACCCCTTACGTTTTTTTTTTTTGGGCGAAAAATTAAGTTTCTCCAATCTCCCAAATTCTGATAGAGGGCCATGAGACTTAGACCTGAGTGCAAAAATGGAGGCTCTAGCCCCTTCCAGAGCTGAGATATCGAAACTCAAAAATTAGGCCCGAAAAAAAACGACAGTGGTACCCCTTACGTTTTTTTTTTTGGGCGAAAAATTAAGTTTCTCCAATCTTCCCAAATTCTGATAGAGGGCCATGAGACTTAGACCTGAGTGCAAAAATGGAGGCTCTAGTCCCTTCCAGAGCTGAGATATCGAAACTCAAAAATTAGGCCCGAAAAAAAAACGACAGTGGTACCCCTTACGTTTTTTTTTTTGGGCGAAAAATTAAAATTCTCCAATCTTCCCAAATTCTGATAGAGGGCCATGAGACTTAGACCTGAGTGCAAAAATGGAGGCTCTAGCCCCTTCCAGAGCTGAGATATCGAAACTCAAAAATTAGGCCCGAAAAAAAAACGACAGTGGTACCCCTTACGTTTTTTTTTTTTGGGCGAAAAATTAAGTTTCTCCAATCTTCCCAAATTCTGATAGAGGGCCATGAGACTTAGACCTGAGTGCAAAAATGGAGGCTCTAGCCCCTTCCAGAGCTGAGATATCGAAACTCAAAAATTAGGCCAGAAAAAAAAACGACAGTGGTACCCCTTACGTTTTTTTTTTGGGCGAAAAACTAAGTTTCTCCAATCTTCCCAAATTCTGATAGAGGGCCATGAGACTTAGACCTGAGTGCAAAAATGGAGGCTCTAGCCCCTTCCAGAGCTGAGATATCGAAACTCAAAAATTAGGCCCGAAAAAAAAAACGACAGTGGTACCCCTTACGTTTTTTTTTTTTGGGCGAAAAATTAAGTTTCTCCAATCTTCCCAAATTCTGATAGAGGGCCATGAGACTTAGACTTGAGTGCAAAAATGGAGGCTCTAGCCCCTTCCAGAGCTGAGATATCGAAACTCAAAAATTAGGCCCGAAAAAAAAAACGACAGTGGTACCCCTTACGTTTTTTTTTTTGGGCGAAAAATTAAGTTTCTCCAATCTTCCCAAATTCTGATAGAGGGCCATGAGACTTAGACCTGAGTGCAAAAATGGAGGCTCTAGCCCCTTCCAGAGCTGAGATATCGAAACTCAAAAATTAGGCCCGAAAAAAAACCGACAGTGGTACCCCTTACGTTTTTTTTTTTGGGTGAAAAATTAAGTTTCTCCAATCTTCCCAAATTCTGATAGAGGGCCATGAGACTTAGACCTGAGTGCAAAAATGGAGGCTCTAGCCCCTTCCAGAGCTGAGATATCGAAACTCAAAAATTAGGCCCGAAAAAAAAACGACAGTGGTACCCCTTACGTTTTTTTTTTTTTTTTGGGCGAAAAATTAAGTTTCTCCAATCTTCCCAAATTGTGATAGAGGGCCATGAGACTTAGACCTGAGTGCAAAAATGGAGGCTCTAGCCCCTTCCAGAGCTGAGATATCGAAACTCAAAAATTAGGCCCGAAAAAAAAACGACAGTGGTACCCCTTACGTTTTTTTTTTGGGCGAAAAATTAAGTTTCTCCAATCTTCCCAAATTCTGATAGAGGGCCATGAGACTTAGACCTGAGTGCAAAAATGGAGGCTCTAGCCCCTTCCAGAGCTGAGATATCGAAACTCAAAAATTAGGCCCGTAAAAAAAACGACAGTGGTACCCCTTACGTTTTTTTTTTTTTGGGCGAAAAATTAAGTTTCTCCAATCTTCCCAAATTCTGATAGAGGGCCATGAGACTTAGACCTGAGTACAAAAATGGAGGCTCTAGCCCCTTCCAGAGCTGAGATATCGAAACTCAAAAATTAGGCCCGAAAAAAAAACGACAGTGGTACCCCTTACGTTTTTTTTTTTGGGCAAAAAAATAAGTTTCTCCAATCTTCCCAAATTCTGGTAGAGGGCCATGAGACTTAGACCTGAGTGCAAAAATGGAGGCTCTAGCCCCTTCCAGAGCTGAGATATCGAAACTCAAAAATTAGGCCCAAAAAAAAAACGACAGTGGTACCCCTTACGTTTTTTTTTTTTTGGGCGAAAAATTAAAATTCTCCAATCTTCCCAAATTCTGATAGAGGGCCATGAGACTTAGACCTGAGTGCAAAAATGGAGGCTCTAGCCCCTTCCAGAGCTGAGATATCGAAACTCAAAAATTAGGCCCGAAAAAAAAAAGACAGTGGTACCCCTTACGTTTTTTTTTGGGCGAAAAATTAAGTTTCTCCAATCTTCCCAAATTCTGATAGAGGGCCATGAGACTTAGACCTGAGTGCAAAAATGGAGGCTCTAGCCCCTTCCAGAGCTGAGATATCGAAACTCAAAAATTAGGCCCGAAAAAAAAACGACAGTGGTACCCCTTACGTTTTTTTTTTTTGGGCGAAAAATTAAGTTTCTCCAATCTTCCCAAATTCTGATAGAGGGCCATGAGACTTAGACCTGAGTGCAAAAATGGAGGCTCTAGCCCCTTCCAGAGCTGAGATATCGAAACTCAAAAATTAGGCCCGAAAAAAAAACGACAGTGGTACCCCTTACGTTTTTTTTTTTGGGCGAAAAATTAAGTTTCTCCAATCTTCCCAAATTCTGATAGAGGGCCATGAGACTTAGACCTGAGTGCAAAAATGGAGGCTCTAGCCCCTTCCAGAGCTGAGATATCGAAACTCAAAAATTAGGCCCGAAAAAAAAAACGACAGTGGTACCCCTTACGTTTTTTTTTGGGGCGAAAAATTAAGTTTCTCCAATCTTCCCAAATTCTGATAGAGGGCCATGAGACTTAGACCTGAGTGCAAAAATGGAGGCTCTAGCCCCTTCCAGAGCTGAGATATCGAAACTCAAAAATTAGGCCCGAAAAAAAAACGACAGTGGTACCCCTTACGTTTTTTTTTTTGGGCGAAAAATTAAGTTTCTCCAATCTTCCCAAATTCTGATAGAGGGCCATGAGACTTAGACCTGAGTGCAAAAATGGAGGCTCTAGCCCCTTCCAGAGCTGAGATATCGAAACTCAAAAATTAGGCCCGAAAAAAAAACGACAGTGGTACCCCTTACGTTTTTTTTTTTGGGCGAAAAATTAAAATTCTCCAATCTTCCCAAATTCTGATAGAGGGCCATGAGACTTAGACCTGAGTGCAAAAATGGAGGCTCTAGCCCCTTCCAGAGCTGAGATATCGAAACTCAAAAATTAGGCCCGAAAAAAAAAACGACAGTGGTACCCCTTACGTTTTTTTTTTTTGGGCGAAAAATTAAGTTTCTCCAATCTTCCCAAATTCTGATAGAGGGCCATGAGACTTAGACCTGAGTGCAAAAATGGAGGCTCTAGCCCCTTCCAGAGCTGAGATATCGAAACTCAAACATTAGGCCCGAAAAAAAAACGACAGTGGTACCCCTTACGTTTTTTTTTTGGGCGAAAAATTAAGTTTCTCCAATCTTCCCAAATTCTGATAGAGGGCAATGAGACTTAGACCTGAGTGCAAAAATGGAGGCTCTAGCCCCTTCCAGAGCTGAGATATCGAAACTCAAAAATTAGGCCCGAAAAAAAAAACGACAGTGGTACCCCTTACGTTTTTTTTTTTTTGGGCGAAAAATTAAGTTTCTCCAATCTTCCCAAATTCTGATAGAGGGCCATGAGACTTAGACCTGAGTGCAAAAATGGAGGCTCTAGCCCCTTCCAGAGCTGAGATATCGAAACTCAAAAATTAGGCCCGAAAAAAAAACGACAGTGGTACCCTTTACGTTTTTTTTTGGGCGAAAAATTAAGTTTCTCCAATCTTCCCAAATTCTGATAGAGGGCCATGAGACTTAGACTTGAGTGCAAAAATGGAGGCTCTAGCCTCTTCCAGAGCTGAGATATCGAAACTCAAAAATTAGGCCCGAAAAAAAAAACGACAGTGGTACCCCTTACGTTTTTTTTTTTTGGGCGAAAAATTAAGTTTCTCCAATCTTCCCAAATTCTGATAGAGGGCCATGAGACTTAGACCTGAGTGCAAAAATGGAGGCTCTAGCCCCTTCCAGAGCTGAGATATCGAAACTCAAAAATTAGGCCCGAAAAAAAAAACGACAGTGGTACCCCTTACGTTTTTTTTTTGGGCAAAAAATTAAGTTTCTCCAATCTTCCCAAATTCTGATAGAGGGCCATGAGACTTAGACCTGAGTGCCAAAATGGAGGCTGTAGCCCCTTCCAGAGCTGAGATATCGAAACTCAAAAATTAGGCCCGAAAAAAAAACGACAGTGGTACCCCTTACGTTTTTTTTTTTGGGCGAAAAATTAAGTTTCTCCAATCTTCCCAAATTCTGATAGAGGGCCATGAGACTTAGACCTGAGTGCAAAAATGGAGGCTCTAGCCCCTTCCAGAGCTGAGATATCGAAACTCAAAAATTAGGCCCGAAAAAAAAACGACAGTGGTACCCCTTACGTTTTTTTTTTTGGGCGAAAAATTAAAATTCTCCAATCTTCCCAAATTCTGATAGAGGGCCATGAGACTTAGACCTGAGTGCAAAAATGGAGGCTCTAGCCCCTTCCAGAGCTGAGATATCGAAACTCAAAAATTAGGCCCGAAAAAAAAAACGACAGTGGTACCCCTTACGTTTTTTTTTTTTGGGCGAAAAATTAAGTTTCTCCAATCTTCCCAAATTCTGATAGAGGGCCATGAGACTTAGACCTGAGTGCAAAAATGGAGGCTCTAGCCCCTTCCAGAGCTGAGATATCGAAACTCAAAAATTAGGCCCGAAAAAAAAACGACAGTGGTACCCCTTACGTTTTTTTTTTTTGGGCGAAAAATTAAGTTTCTCCAATCTTCCCAAATTCTGATAGAGGGCCATGAGACTTAGACCTGAGTGCAAAAATGGAGGCTCTAGCCCCTTCCAGAGCTGAGATATCGAAACTCAAAAATTCGGCCCGAAAAAAAGCGACAGTGGTACGCCTTACTTTTTTTTTTTTTGGGCGAAAAATTAAGTTTCTCCAATCTTCCCAAAACTATGGATTCTGATAGAGGGCCATGAGACTTAGACCTGAGTGCAAAAATGGAGGCTCTAGTCCCTTCCAGAGCTGAGATATCGAAACTCAAAAATTAGGCCCGAAAAAAAAACGACAGTACCCCTTACGTTTTTTTTTTTGGGCGAAAAATTAAAATTCTCCAATCTTCCCAAATTCTGATAGAGGGCCATGAGACTTAGACCTGAGTGCAAAAATGGAGGCTCTAGCCCCTTCCAGAGCTGAGATATCGAAACTCAAAAATTAGGCCCGAAAAAAAAACGACAGTGGTACCCCTTACGTTTTTTTTTTTTGGGCGAAAAATTAAGTTTCTCCAATCTTCCCAAATTCTGATAGAGGGCCATGAGACTTAGACCTGAGTGCAAAAATGGAGGCTCTAGCCCCTTCCAGAGCTGAGATATCGAAACTCAAAAATTAGGCCAGAAAAAAAAACGACAGTGGTACCCCTTACGTTTTTTTTTTGGGCGAAAAATTACGTTTCTCCAATCTTCCCAAATTCTGATAGAGGGCCATGAGACTTAGACCTGAGTGCAAAAATGGAGGCTCTAGCCCCTTCCAGAGCTGAGATATCGAAACTCAAAAATTAGGCCCGAAAAAAAAAACGACAGTGGTACCCCTTACGTTTTTTTTTTTTGGGCGAAAAATTAAGTTTCTCCAATCTTCCCAAATTCTGATAGAGGGCCATGAGACTTAGACCTGAGTGCAAAAATGGAGGCTCTAGCCCCTTCCAGAGCTGAGATATCGAAACTCAAAAATTAGGCCCGAAAAAAAACGACAGTGGTACCCCTTACGTTTTTTTTTTTGGGCGAAAAATTAAGTTTCTCCAATCTTCCCAAATTCTGATAGAGGGCCATGAGACTTAGACCTGAGTGCAAAAATGGAGGCTCTAGCCCCTTCCAGAGCTGAGATATCGAAACTCAAAAATTAGGCCCGAAAAAAAACCGACAGTGGTACCCCTTACGTTTTTTTTTTTTGGGTGAAAAATTAAGTTTCTCCAATCTTCCCAAATTCTGATAGAGGGCCATGAGACTTAGACCTGAGTGCAAAAATGGAGGCTCTAGCCCCTTCCAGAGCTGAGATATCGAAACTCAAAAATTAGGCCCGAAAAAAAAAACGACAGTGGTACCCCTTACGTTTTTTTTTTGGGCGAAAAATTAAGTTTCTCCAATCTTCCCAAATTCTGATAGAGGGCCATGAGACTTAGACCTGAGTGCAAAAATGGAGGCTCTAGCCCCTTCCAGAGCTGAGATATCGAAACTCAAAAATTAGGCCCGAAAAAAAAACGACAGTGGTACCCCTTACGTTTTTTTTTTTGGGCGAAAAATTAAGTTTCTCCAATCTTCCCAAATTCTGATAGAGGGCCATGAGACTTAGACCTGAGTGCAAAAATGGAGGCTCTAGCCCCTTCCAGAGCTGAGATATCGAAACTCAAAAATTAGGCCCGAAAAAAAAACGACAGTGGTACCCCTTACGTTTTTTTTTTTGGGCGAAAAATTAAAATTCTCCAATCTTCCCAAATTCTGATAGAGGGCCATGAGACTTAGACCTGAGTGCAAAAATGGAGGCTCTAGCCCCTTCCAGAGCTGAGATATCGAAACTCAAAAATTAGGCCCGAAAAAAAAACGACAGTGGTACCCCTTACGTTTTTTTTTTTGGGCGAAAAATTAAGTTTCTCCAATCTTCCCAAATTCTGATAGAGGGCCATGAGACTTAGACCTGAGTGCAAAAATGGAGGCTCTAGCCCCTTCCAGAGCTGAGATATCGAAACTCAAAAATTAGGCCCGAAAAAAAAAACGACAGTGGTACCCCTTACGTTTTTTTTTTTTTGGGCGAAAAATTAAGTTTCTCCAATCTTCCCAAATTCTGATAGAGGGCCATGAGACTTAGACCTGAGTGCAAAAATGGAGGCTCTAGCCCCTTCCAGAGCTGAGATATCGAAACTCAAAAATTAGGCCCGAAAAAAAAACGACAGTGGTACCCCTTACGGTTTTTTTTTTTGGGCGAAAAATTAAGTTTCTCCAATCTTCCCAAATTCTGATAGAGGGCCATGAGACTTAGACCTGAGTGCAAAAATGGAGGCTCTAGCCCCTTCCAGAGCTGAGATATCGAAACTCAAAAATTAGGCCCGAAAAAAAAACGACAGTGGTACCCCTTACGTTTTTTTTTTTGGGCGAAAAATTAAGTTTCTCCAATCTTCCCAAATTCTGATAGAGGGCCATGAGACTTAGACCTGAGTGCAAAAATGGAGGCTCTAGCCCCTTCCAGAGCTGAGATATCGAAACTCAAAAATTAGGCCCGAAAAAAAAAACGACAGTGGTACCCCTTACGTTTTTTTTTTGGGCGAAAAATTAAGTTTCTCCAATCTTCCCAAATTCTGATAGAGGGCCATGAGACTTAGACCTGAGTGCAAAAATGGAGGCTCTAGCCCCTTCCAGAGCTGAGATATCGAAACTCAAAAATTAGGCCCGAAAAAAAAACGACAGTGGTACCCCTTACGTTTTTTTTTTTGGGCGAAAAATTAAAATTCTCCAATCTTCCCAAATTCTGATAGAGGGCCATGAGACTTAGACCTGAGTGCAAAAATGGAGGCTCTAGCCCCTTCCAGAGCTGAGATATCGAAACTCAAAAATTAGGCCCGAAAAAAAAAACGACAGTGGTACCCCTTACGTTTTTTTTTTTTGGGCGAAAAATTAAGTTTCTCCAATCTTCCCAAATTCTGATAGAGGGCCATGAGACTTAGACCTGAGTGCAAAAATGGAGGCTCTAGCCCCTTCCAGAGCTGAGATATCGAAACTCAAAAATTAGGCCCGAAAAAAAAACGACAGTGGTACCCCTTACGTTTTTTTTTTTGGGCGAAAAATTAAGTTTCTCCAATCTTCCCAAATTCTGATAGAGGGCCATGAGACTTAGACCTGAGTGCAAAAATGGAGGCTCTAGCCCCTTCCAGAGCTGAGATATCGAAACTCAAAAATTAGGCCCGAAAAAAAAAACGACAGTGGTACCCCTTACGTTTTTTTTTTTTTTTGGGCGAAAAATTAAGTTTCTCCAATCTTCCCAAATTCTGATAGAGGGCCATGAGACTTAGACCTGAGTGCAAAAATGGAGGCTCTAGCCCCTTCCAGAGCTGAGATATCGAAACTCAAAAATTAGGCCCGAAAAAAAAACGACAGTGGTACCCTTTACGTTTTTTTTTTGGGCGAAAAATTAAGTTTCTCCAATCTTCCCAAATTCTGATAGAGGGCCATGAGACTTAGACCTGAGTGCAAAAATGGAGGCTCTAGCCTCTTCCAGAGCTGAGATATCGAAACTCAAAAATTAGGCCCGAAAAAAAAAACGACAGTGGTACCCCTTACGTTTTTTTTTTTGGGCGAAAAATTAAGTTTCTCCAATCTTCCCAAATTCTGATAGAGGGCCATGAGACTTAGACCTGAGTGCAAAAATGGAGGCTCTAGCCCCTTCCAGAGCTGAGATATCGAAACTCAAAAATTAGGCACGAAAAAAAAACGACAGTGGTACCCCTTACGTTTTTTTTTTTGGGCAAAAAATTAAGTTTCTCCAATCTTCCCAAATTCTGATAGAGGGCCATGAGACTTAGACCTGAGTGCAAAAATGGAGGCTCTAGCCCCTTCCAGAGCTGAGATATCGAAACTCAAAAATTAGGCCCGAAAAAAAAACGACAGTGGTACCCCTTACGTTTTTTTTTTTGGGGCGAAAAATTAAAATTCTCCAATCTTCCCAAATTCTGATAGAGGGCCATGAGACTTAGACCTGAGTGCAAAAATGGAGGCTCTAGCCCCTTCCAGAGCTGAGATATCGAAACTCAAAAATTAGGCCCGAAAAAAAAAACGACAGTGGTACCCCTTACGTTTTTTTTTTTTGGGCGAAAAATTAAGTTTCTCCAATCTTCCCAAATTCTGATAGAGGGCCATGAGACTTAGACCTGAGTGCAAAAATGGAGGCTCTAGCCCCTTCCAGAGCTGAGATATCGAAACTCAAAAATTAGGCCCGAAAAAAAAACGACAGTGGTACCCCTTACGTTTTTTTTTTTTGGGCGAAAAATTAAGTTTCTCCAATCTTCCCAAATTCTGATAGAGGGCCATGAGACTTAGACCTGAGTGCAAAAATGGAGGCTCTAGTCCCTTCCAGAGCTGAGATATCGAAACTCAAAAATTAGGCCCGAAAAAAAAACGACAGTGGTACCCCTTACGTTTTTTTTTTTGGGCGAAAAATTAAGTTTCTCCAATCTTCCCAAATTGTGATAGAGGGCCATGAGACTTAGACCTGAGTGCAAAAATGGAGGCTCTAGCCCCTTCCAGAGCTGAGATATCGAAACTCAAAAATTAGGCCCGAAAAAAAAACGACAGTGGTACCCCTTACGTTTTTTTTTTTGGGCGAAAAATTAAGTTTCTCCAATCTTCCCAAATTCTGATAGAGGGCCATGAGACTTAGACCTGAGTGCAAAAATGGAGGCTCTAGCCCCTTCCAGAGCTGAGATATCGAAACTCAAAAATTAGGCCCGAAAAAAAAACGACAGTGGTACCCCATACGTTTTTTTTTTTTGGGCGAAAAATTAAGTTTCTCCAATCTTCCCAAATTCTGATAGAGGGCCATGAGACTTAGACCTGAGTGCAAAAATGGAGGCTCTAGCCCCTTCCAGAGCTGAGATATCGAAACTCAAAAATTAGGCCCGAAAAAAAACCGACAGTGGTACCCCTTACGTTTTTTTTTTTGGGTGAAAAATTAAGTTTCTCCAATCTTCCCAAATTCTGATAGAGGGCCATGAGACTTAGACCTGAGTGCAAAAATGGAGGCTCTAGCCCCTTCCAGAGCTGAGATATCGAAACTCAAAAATTAGGCCCGAAAAAAAAACGACAGTGGTACCCCTTACGTTTTTTTTTTTTTTGGGCGAAAAATTAAGTTTCTCCAATCTTCCCAAATTGTGATAGAGGGCCATGAGACTTAGACCTGAGTGCAAAAATGGAGGCTCTAGCCCCTTCCAGAGCTGAGATATCGAAACTCAAAAATTAGGCCCGAAAAAAAAACGACAGTGGTACCCCTTACGTTTTTTTTTTTTGGGCGAAAAATTAAGTTTCTCCAATCTTCCCAAATTCTGATAGAGGGCCATGAGACTTAGACCTGAGTGCAAAAATGGAGGCTCTAGCCCCTTCCAGAGCTGAGATATCGAAACTCAAAAATTAGGCCCGAAAAAAAAACGACAGTGGTACCCCTTACGTTTTTTTTTGGGGCGAAAAATTAAGTTTCTCCAATCTTCCCAAATTCTGATAGAGGGCCATGAGACTTAGACCTGAGTGCAAAAATGGAGGCTCTAGCCCCTTCCAGAGCTGAGATATCGAAACTCAAAAATTAGGCCCGAAAAAAAAAACGACAGTGGTACCCCTTATGTTTTTTTTTTTTTGGGCGAAAAATTAAGTTTCTCCAATCTTCCCAAATTCTGATAGAGGGCCATGAGACTTAGACCTGAGTGCAAAAATGGAGGCTCTAGCCCCTTCCAGAGCTGAGATATCGAAACTCAAAAATTAGGCCCGAAAAAAAAAACGACAGTGGTACCCCTTACGTTTTTTTTTTTGGGCGAAAAATTAAGTTTCTCCAATCTTCCCAAATTCTGATAGAGGGCCATGAGACTTAGACCTGAGTGCAAAAATGGAGGCTCTAGCCCCTTCCAGAGCTGAGATATCGAAACTCAAAAATTAGGCCCGAAAAAAAAAAACGACAGTGGTACCCCTTACGTTTTTTTTTTGGGCGAAAAATTAAGTTTCTCCAATCTTCCCAAATTCTGATAGAGGGCCATGAGACTTAGACCTGAGTGCAAAAATGGAGGCTCTAGCCCCTTCCAGAGCTGAGATATCGAAACTCAAAAATTAGGCCCGAAAAAAAAACGACAGTGGTACCCCTTACGTTTTTTTTTTTGGGCGAAAAATTAAGTTTCTCCAATCTTCCCAAATTCTGATAGAGGGCCATGAGACTTAGACCTGAGTGCAAAAATGGAGGCTCTAGCCCCTTCCAGAGCTGAGATATCGAAACTCAAAAATTAGGCCCGAAAAAAAAACGACAGTGGTACCCCTTACGTTTTTTTTTTTTGGGCAAAAAAATAAGTTTCTCCAATCTTCCCAAATTCTGATAGAGGGCCATGAGACTTAGACCTGAGTGCAAAAATGGAGGCTCTAGCCCCTTCCAGAGCTGAGATATCGAAACTCAAAAATTAGGCCCAAAAAAAAAACGACAGTGGTACCCCTTACGTTTTTTTTTTTTGGGCGAAAAATTAAGTTTCTCCAATCTTCCCAAATTCTGATAGAGGGCCATGAGACTTAGACCTGAGTGCAAAAATGGAGGCTCTAGCCCCTTCCAGAGCTGAGATATCGAAACTCAAAAATTAGGCCCGAAAAAAAAACGACAGTGGTACCCCTTACGTTTTTTTTTTTTGGGCGAAAAATTAAGTTTCTCCAATCTTCCCAAATTCTGATAGAGGGCCATGAGACTTAGACCTGAGTGCAAAAATGGAGGCTCTAGCCCCTTCCAGAGCTGAGATATCGAAACTCAAAAATTAGGCCCGAAAAAAAAACGACAGTGGTACCCCTTACGGTTTTTTTTTTTGGGCGAAAAATTAAGTTTCTCCAATCTTCCCAAATTCTGATAGAGGGCCATGAGACTTAGACCTGAGTGCAAAAATGGAGGCTCTAGCCCCTTCCAGAGCTGAGATATCGAAACTCAAAAATTAGGCCCGAAAAAAAAACGACAGTGGTACCCCTTACGTTTTTTTTTTTGGGCGAAAAATTAAGTTTCTCCAATCTTCCCAAATTCTGATAGAGGGCCATGAGACTTAGACCTGAGTGCAAAAATGGAGGCTCTAGCCCCTTCCAGAGCTGAGATATCGAAACTCAAAAATTAGGCCCGAAAAAAAAAAAACGACAGTGGTACCCCTTACGTTTTTTTTTTGGGCGAAAAATTAAGTTTCTCCAATCTTCCCAAATTCTGATAGAGGGCCATGAGACTTAGACCTGAGTGCAAAAATGGAGGCTCTAGCCCCTTCCAGAGCTGAGATATCGAAACTCAAAAATTAGGCCCGAAAAAAAAACGACAGTGGTACCCCTTACGTTTTTTTTTTTGGGCGAAAAATTAAGTTTCTCCAATCTTCCCAAATTCTGATAGAGGACCATGAGACTTAGACCTGAGTGCAAAAATGGAGGCTCTAGCCCCTTCCAGAGCTGAGATATCGAAACTCAAAAATTAGGCCCGAAAAAAAAAACGACAGTGGTACCCCTTACGTTTTTTTTTTTGGGCGAAAAATTAAAATTCTCCAATCTTCCCAAATTCTGATAGAGGGCCATGAGACTTAGACCTGAGTGCAAAAATGGAGGCTCTAGCCCCTTCCAGAGCTGAGATATCGAAACTCAAAAATTAGGCCCGAAAAAAAAAACGACAGTGGTACCCCTTACGTTTTTTTTTTTTGGGCGAAAAATTAAGTTTCTCCAATCTTCCCAAATTCTGATAGAGGGCCATGAGACTTAGACCTGAGTGCAAAAATGGAGGCTCTAGCCCCTTCCAGAGCTGAGATATCGAAACTCAAAAATTAGGCCCGAAAAAAAAACGACAGTGGTACCCCTTACGTTTTTTTTTTGGGCGAAAAATTAAGTTTCTCCAATCTTCCCAAATTCTGATAGAGGGCCATGAGACTTAGACCTGAGTGCAAAAATGGAGGCTCTAGCCCCTTCCAGAGCTGAGATATCGAAACTCAAAAATTAGGCCCGAAAAAAAAAACGACAGTGGTACCCCTTACGTTTTTTTTTTTTTTGGGCGAAAAATTAAGTTTCTCCAATCTTCCCAAATTCTGATAGAGGGCCATGAGACTTAGACCTGAGTGCAAAAATGGAGGCTCTAGCCCCTTCCAGAGCTGAGATATCGAAACTCAAAAATTAGGCCCGAAAAAAAAACGACAGTGGTACCCTTTACGTTTTTTTTTTGGGCGAAAAATTACGTTTCTCCAATCTTCCCAAATTCTGATAGAGGGCCATGAGACTTAGACCTGAGTGCAAAAATGGAGGCTCTAGCCTCTTCCAGAGCTGAGATATCGAAACTCAAAAATTAGGCCCGAAAAAAAAAACGACAGTGGTACCCCTTACGTTTTTTTTTTTTTGGGCGAAAAATTAAGTTTCTCCAATCTTCCCAAATTCTGATAGAGGGCCATGAGACTTAGACCTGAGTGCAAAAATGGAGGCTCTAGCCCCTTCCAGAGCTGAGATATCGAAACTCAAAAATTAGGCCCGAAAAAAAAACGACAGTGGTACCCCTTACGTTTTTTTTTTTTGGGCAAAAAATTAAGTTTCTCCAATCTTCCCAAATTCTGATAGAGGGCCATGAGACGTAGACCTGAGTGCAAAAATGGAGGCTCTAGCCCCTTCCAGAGCTGAGATATCGAAACTCAAAAATTAGGCCCGAAAAAAAAACGACAGTGGTACCCCTTACGTTTTTTTTTTTTGGGCGAAAAATTAAGTTTCTCCAATCTTCCCAAATTCTGATAGAGGGCCATGAGACTTAGACCTGAGTGCAAAAATGGAGGCTCTAGCCCCTTCCAGAGCTGAGATATCGAAACTCAAAAATTAGGCCCGAAAAAAAAACGACAGTGGTACCCCTTACGTTTTTTTTTTTGGGGCGAAAAATTAAAATTCTCCAATCTTCCCAAATTCTGATAGAGGGCCATGAGACTTAGACCTGAGTGCAAAAATGGAGGCTCTAGCCCCTTCCAGAGCTGAGATATCGAAACTCAAAAATTAGGCCCGAAAAAAAAAACGACAGTGGTACCCCTTACGTTTTTTTTTTTTGGGCGAAAAATTAAGTTTCTCCAATCTTCCCAAATTCTGATAGAGGGCCATGAGACTTAGACCTGAGTGCAAAAATGGAGGCTCTAGCCCCTTCCAGAGCTGAGATATCGAAACTCAAAAATTAGGCCCGAAAAAAAAACGACAGTGGTACCCCTTACGTTTTTTTTTTTTGGGCGAAAAATTAAGTTTCTCCAATCTTC
Source organism: Pimephales promelas (assembly GCF_988280905.1). Classification (NCBI taxonomy): domain Eukaryota; kingdom Metazoa; phylum Chordata; class Actinopteri; order Cypriniformes; family Leuciscidae; genus Pimephales; species Pimephales promelas. The sequence goes on along the minus strand of NC_142770.1, from coordinate 14,377,820 downwards.
CCAAATTCTGATAGAGGGCCATGAGACTTAGACCTGAGTGCAAAAATGGAGGCTCTAGTCCCTTCCAGAGCTGAGATATCGAAACTCAAAAATTAGGCCCGAAAAAAAAACGACAGTGGTACCCCTTACGTTTTTTTTTTTGGGCGAAAAATTAAAATTCTCCAATCTTCCCAAATTCTGATAGAGGGCCATGAGACTTAGACCTGAGTGCAAAAATGGAGGCTCTAGCCCCTTCCAGAGCTGAGATATCGAAACTCAAAAATTAGGCCCGAAAAAAAAAACGACAGTGGTACCCCTTACGTTTTTTTTTTTTGGGCGAAAAATTAAGTTTCTCCAATCTTCCCAAATTCTGATAGAGGGCCATGAGACTTAGACCTGAGTGCAAAAATGGAGGCTCTAGCCCCTTCCAGAGCTGAGATATCGAAACTCAAAAATTAGGCCAGAAAAAAAAACGACAGTGGTACCCCTTACGTTTTTTTTTTGGGCGAAAAATTAAGTTTCTCCAATCTTCCCAAATTCTGATAGAGGGCCATGAGACTTAGACCTGAGTGCAAAAATGGAGGCTCTAGCCCCTTCCAGAGCTGAGATATCGAAACTCAAAAATTAGGCCCGAAAAAAAAACGACAGTGGTACCCCATACGTTTTTTTTTTTTTGGGCGAAAAATTAAGTTTCTCCAATCTTCCCAAATTCTGATAGAGGGCCATGAGACTTAGACCTGAGTGCAAAAATGGAGGCTCTAGCCCCTTCCAGAGCTGAGATATCGAAACTCAAAAATTAGGCCCGAAAAAAAACCGACAGTGGTACCCCTTACGTTTTTTTTTTTGGGTGAAAAATTAAGTTTCTCCAATCTTCCCAAATTCTGATAGAGGGCCATGAGACTTAGACCTGAGTGCAAAAATGGAGGCTCTAGCCCCTTCCAGAGCTGAGATATCGAAACTCAAAAATTAGGCCCGAAAAAAAAACGACAGTGGTACCCCTTACGTTTTTTTTTTTTTTGGGCGAAAAATTAAGTTTCTCCAATCTTCCCAAATTGTGATAGAGGGCCATGAGACTTAGACCTGAGTGCAAAAATGGAGGCTCTAGCCCCTTCCAGAGCTGAGATATCGAAACTCAAAAATTAGGCCCGAAAAAAAAACGACAGTGGTACCCCTTACGTTTTTTTTTTTTGGGCGAAAAATTAAGTTTCTCCAATCTTCCCAAATTCTGATAGAGGGCCATGAGACTTAGACCTGAGTGCAAAAATGGAGGCTCTAGCCCCTTCCAGAGCTGAGATATCGAAACTCAAAAATTAGGCCCGAAAAAAAAACGACAGTGGTACCCCTTACGTTTTTTTTTTGGGCGAAAAATTAAGTTTCTCCAATCTTCCCAAATTCTGATAGAGGGCCATGAGACTTAGACCTGAGTGCAAAAATGGAGGCTCTAGCCCCTTCCAGAGCTGAGATATCGAAACTCAAAAATTAGGCCCGAAAAAAAAAACGACAGTGGTACCCCTTACGTTTTTTTTTTTTTTTGGGCGAAAAATTAAGTTTCTCCAATCTTCCCAAATTCTGATAGAGGGCCATGAGACTTAGACCTGAGTGCAAAAATGGAGGCTCTAGCCCCTTCCAGAGCTGAGATATCGAAACTCAAAAATTAGGCCCGAAAAAAAAACGACAGTGGTACCCTTTACGTTTTTTTTTTGGGCGAAAAATTAAGTTTCTCCAATCTTCCCAAATTCTGATAGAGGGCCATGAGACTTAGACCTGAGTGCAAAAATGGAGGCTCTAGCCTCTTCCAGAGCTGAGATATCGAAACTCAAAAATTAGGCCCGAAAAAAAAACGACAGTGGTACCCCTTACGTTTTTTTTTTTGGGCGAAAAATTAAGTTTCTCCAATCTTCCCAAATTCTGATAGAGGGCCATGAGACTTAGACCTGAGTGCAAAAATGGAGGCTCTAGCCCCTTCCAGAGCTGAGATATCGAAACTCAAAAATTAGGCCCGAAAAAAAAACGACAGTGGTACCCCTTACGTTTTTTTTTTTGGGCAAAAAATTAAGTTTCTCCAATCTTCCCAAATTCTGATAGAGGGCCATGAGACTTAGACCTGAGTGCAAAAATGGAGGCTCTAGCCCCTTCCAGAGCTGAGATATCGAAACTCAAAAATTAGGCCCGAAAAAAAAACGACAGTGGTACCCCTTACGTTTTTTTTTTTTTGGGCGAAAAATTAAGTTTCTCCAATCTTCCCAAATTCTGATAGAGGGCCATGAGACTTAGACCTGAGTGCAAAAATGGAGGCTCTAGCCCCTTCCAGAGCTGAGATATCGAAACTCAAAAATTAGGCCCGAAAAAAAAACGACAGTGGTACCCCTTACGTTTTTTTTTTTGGGGCGAAAAATTAAAATTCTCCAATCTTCCCAAATTCTGATAGAGGGCCATGAGACTTAGACCTGAGTGCAAAAATGGAGGCTCTAGCCCCTTCCAGAGCTGAGATATCGAAACTCAAAAATTAGGCCCGAAAAAAAAAACGACAGTGGTACCCCTTACGTTTTTTTTTTTTGGGCGAAAAATTAAGTTTCTCCAATCTTCCCAAATTCTGATAGAGGGCCATGAGACTTAGACCTGAGTGCAAAAATGGAGGCTCTAGCCCCTTCCAGAGCTGAGATATCGAAACTCAAAAATTAGGCCCGAAAAAAAAACGACAGTGGTACCCCTTACGTTTTTTTTTTTTGGGCGAAAAATTAAGTTTCTCCAATCTTCCCAAATTCTGATAGAGGGCCATGAGACTTAGACCTGAGTGCAAAAATGGAGGCTCTAGTCCCTTCCAGAGCTGAGATATCGAAACTCAAAAATTAGGCCCGAAAAAAAAACGACAGTGGTACCCCTTACGTTTTTTTTTTTGGGCGAAAAATTAAGTTTCTCCAATCTTCCCAAATTGTGATAGAGGGCCATGAGACTTAGACCTGAGTGCAAAAATGGAGGCTCTAGCCCCTTCCAGAGCTGAGATATCGAAACTCAAAAATTAGGCCCGAAAAAAAAACGACAGTGGTACCCCTTACGTTTTTTTTTTGGGCGAAAAATTAAGTTTCTCCAATCTTCCCAAATTCTGATAGAGGGCCATGAGACTTAGACCTGAGTGCAAAAATGGAGGCTCTAGCCCCTTCCAGAGCTGAGATATCGAAACTCAAAAATTAGGCCCGAAAAAAAAAACGACAGTGGTACCCCTTACGTTTTTTTTTTTTGGGCGAAAAATTAAGTTTCTCCAATCTTCCCAAATTCTGATAGAGGGCCATGAGACTTAGACCTGAGTACAAAAATGGAGGCTCTAGCCCCTTCCAGAGCTGAGATATCGAAACTCAAAAATTAGGCCCGAAAAAAAAACGACAGTGGTACCCCTTACGTTTTTTTTTTTGGGCAAAAAAATAAGTTTCTCCAATCTTCCCAAATTCTGATAGAGGGCCATGAGACTTAGACCTGAGTGCAAAAATGGAGGCTCTAACCCCTTCCAGAGCTGAGATATCGAAACTCAAAAATTAGGCCCAAAAAAAAAACGACAGTGGTACCCCTTACGTTTTTTTTTTTGGGCGAAAAATTAAGTTTCTCCAATCTTCCCAAATTCTGATAGAGGGCCATGAGACTTAGACCTGAGTGCAAAAATGGAGGCTCTAGCCCCTTCCAGAGCTGAGATATCGAAACTCAAAAATTAGGCCCGAAAAAAAAACGACAGTGGTACCCCTTACGTTTTTTTTTTTTGGGCGAAAAATTAAGTTTCTCCAATCTTCCCAAATTCTGATAGAGGGCCATGAGACTTAGACCTGAGTGCAAAAATGGAGGCTCTAGCCCCTTCCAGAGCTGAGATATCGAAACTCAAAAATTAGGCCCGAAAAAAAAACGACAGTGGTACCCCTTACGGTTTTTTTTTTTGGGCGAAAAATTAAGTTTCTCCAATCTTCCCAAATTCTGATAGAGGGCCATGAGACTTAGACCTGAGTGCAAAAATGGAGGCTCTAGCCCCTTCCAGAGCTGAGATATCGAAACTCAAAAATTAGGCCCGAAAAAAAAAACGACAGTGGTACCCCTTACGTTTTTTTTTTTGGGCGAAAAATTAAGTTTCTCCAATCTTCCCAAATTCTGATAGAGGGCCATGAGACTTAGACCTGAGTGCAAAAATGGAGGCTCTAGCCCCTTCCAGAGCTGAGATATCGAAACTCAAAAATTAGGCCCGAAAAAAAAAAACGACAGTGGTACCCCTTACGTTTTTTTTTTGGGCGAAAAATTAAGTTTCTCCAATCTTCCCAAATTCTGATAGAGGGCCATGAGACTTAGACCTGAGTGCAAAAATGGAGGCTCTAGCCCCTTCCAGAGCTGAGATATCGAAACTCAAAAATTAGGCCCGAAAAAAAAACGACAGTGGTACCCCTTACGTTTTTTTTTTTGGGCGAAAAATTAAGTTTCTCCAATCTTCCCAAATTCTGATAGAGGGCCATGAGACTTAGACCTGAGTGCAAAAATGGAGGCTCTAGCCCCTTCCAGAGCTGAGATATCGAAACTCAAAAATTAGGCCCGAAAAAAAAACGACAGTGGTACCCCTTACGTTTTTTTTTTTTGGGCAAAAAAATAAGTTTCTCCAATCTTCCCAAATTCTGATAGAGGGCCATGAGACTTAGACCTGAGTGCAAAAATGGAGGCTCTAGCCCCTTCCAGAGCTGAGATATCGAAACTCAAAAATTAGGCCCAAAAAAAAAACGACAGTGGTACCCCTTACGTTTTTTTTTTTGGGCGAAAAATTAAGTTTCTCCAATCTTCCCAAATTCTGATAGAGGGCCATGAGACTTAGACCTGAGTGCAAAAATGGAGGCTCTAGCCCCTTCCAGAGCTGAGATATCGAAACTCAAAAATTAGGCCCGAAAAAAAAACGACAGTGGTACCCCTTACGTTTTTTTTTTTTGGGCGAAAAATTAAGTTTCTCCAATCTTCCCAAATTCTGATAGAGGGCCATGAGACTTAGACCTGAGTGCAAAAATGGAGGCTCTAGCCCCTTCCAGAGCTGAGATATCGAAACTCAAAAATTAGGCCCGAAAAAAAAACGACAGTGGTACCCCTTACGGTTTTTTTTTTGGGCGAAAAATTAAGTTTCTCCAATCTTCCCAAATTCTGATAGAGGGCCATGAGACTTAGACCTGAGTGCAAAAATGGAGGCTCTAGCCCCTTCCAGAGCTGAGATATCGAAACTCAAAAATTAGGCCCGAAAAAAAAACGACAGTGGTACCCCTTACGTTTTTTTTTTTGGGCGAAAAATTAAGTTTCTCCAATCTTCCCAAATTCTGATAGAGGGCCATGAGACTTAGACCTGAGTGCAAAAATGGAGGCTCTAGCCCCTTCCAGAGCTGAGATATCGAAACTCAAAAATTAGGCCCGAAAAAAAAAAACGACAGTGGTACCCCTTACGTTTTTTTTTTGGGCGAAAAATTAAGTTTCTCCAATCTTCCCAAATTCTGATAGAGGGCCATGAGACTTAGACCTGAGTGCAAAAATGGAGGCTCTAGCCCCTTCCAGAGCTGAGATATCGAAACTCAAAAATTAGGCCCGAAAAAAAAACGACAGTGGTACCCCTTACGTTTTTTTTTTTGGGCGAAAAATTAAGTTTCTCCAATCTTCCCAAATTCTGATAGAGGGCCATGAGACTTAGACCTGAGTGCAAAAATGGAGGCTCTAGCCCCTTCCAGAGCTGAGATATCGAAACTCAAAAATTAGTCCCGAAAAAAAAAACGACAGTGGTACCCCTTACGTTTTTTTTTTTGGGCGAAAAATTAAAATTCTCCAATCTTCCCAAATTCTGATAGAGGGCCATGAGACTTAGACCTGAGTGCAAAAATGGAGGCTCTAGCCCCTTCCAGAGCTGAGATATCGAAACTCAAAAATTAGGCCCGAAAAAAAAAACGACAGTGGTACCCCTTACGTTTTTTTTTTTTGGGCGAAAAATTAAGTTTCTCCAATCTTCCCAAATTCTGATAGAGGGCCATGAGACTTAGACCTGAGTGCAAAAATGGAGGCTCTAGCCCCTTCCAGAGCTGAGATATCGAAACTCAAAAATTAGGCCCGAAAAAAAAACGACAGTGGTACCCCTTACGTTTTTTTTTTGGGCGAAAAATTAAGTTTCTCCAATCTTCCCAAATTCTGATAGAGGGCCATGAGACTTAGACCTGAGTGCAAAAATGGAGGCTCTAGCCCCTTCCAGAGCTGAGATATCGAAACTCAAAAATTAGGCCCGAAAAAAAAAACGACAGTGGTACCCCTTACGTTTTTTTTTTTTTTGGGCGAAAAATTAAGTTTCTCCAATCTTCCCAAATTCTGATAGAGGGCCATGAGACTTAGACCTGAGTGCAAAAATGGAGGCTCTAGCCCCTTCCAGAGCTGAGATATCGAAACTCAAAAATTAGGCCCGAAAAAAAAACGACAGTGGTACCCTTTACGTTTTTTTTTTGGGCGAAAAATTAAGTTTCTCCAATCTTCCCAAATTCTGATAGAGGGCCATGAGACTTAGACCTGAGTGCAAAAATGGAGGCTCTAGCCCCTTCCAGAGCTGAGATATCGAAACTCAAAAATTAGGCCCGAAAAAAAAACGACAGTGGTACCCTTTACGTTTTTTTTTTGGGCGAAAAATTAAGTTTCTCCAATCTTCCCAAATTCTGATAGAGGGCCATGAGACTTAGACCTGAGTGCAAAAATGGAGGCTCTAGCCTCTTCCAGAGCTGAGATATCGAAACTCAAAAATTAGGCCCGAAAAAAAAAAACGACAGTGGTACCCCTTACGTTTTTTTTTTTTGGGCGAAAAATTAAGTTTCTCCAATCTTCCCAAATTCTGATAGAGGGCCATGAGACTTAGACCTGAGTGCAAAAATGGAGGCTCTAGCCCCTTCCAGAGCTGAGATATCGAAACTCAAAAATTAGGCCCGAAAAAAAAACGACAGTGGTACCCCTTACGTTTTTTTTTTTGGGCAAAAAATTAAGTTTCTCCAATCTTCCCAAATTCTGATAGAGGGCCATGAGACTTAGACCTGAGTGCAAAAATGGAGGCTCTAGCCCCTTCCAGAGCTGATATATCGAAACTCAAAAATTAGGCCCGAAAAAAAAACGACAGTGGTACCCCTTACGTTTTTTTTTTTTGGGCGAAAAATTAAGTTTCTCCAATCTTCCCAAATTCTGATAGAGGGCCATGAGACTTAGACCTGAGTGCAAAAATGGAGGCTCTAGCCCCTTCCAGAGCTGAGATATCGAAACTCAAAAATTAGGCCCGAAAAAAAAACGACAGTGGTACCCCTTACGTTTTTTTTTTTGGGGCGAAAAATTAAAATTCTCCAATCTTCCCAAATTCTGATAGAGGGCCATGAGACTTAGACCTGAGTGCAAAAATGGAGGCTCTAGCCCCTTCCAGAGCTGAGATATCGAAACTCAAAAATTAGGCCCGAAAAAAAAAACGACAGTGGTACCCCTTACGTTTTTTTTTTTTGGGCGAAAAATTAAGTTTCTCCAATCTTCCCAAATTCTGATAGAGGGCCATGAGACTTAGACCTGAGTGCAAAAATGGAGGCTCTAGCCCCTTCCAGAGCTGAGATATCGAAACTCAAAAATTAGGCCCGAAAAAAAAACGACAGTGGTACCCCTTACGTTTTTTTTTTTTGGGCGAAAAATTAAGTTTCTCCAATCTTCCCAAATTCTGATAGAGGGCCATGAGACTTAGACCTGAGTGCAAAAATGGAGGCTCTAGTCCCTTCCAGAGCTGAGATATCGAAACTCAAAAATTAGGCCCGAAAAAAAAACGACAGTGGTACCCCTTACGTTTTTTTTTTTGGGCGAAAAATTAAAATTCTCCAATCTTCCCAAATTCTGATAGAGGGCCATGAGACTTAGACCTGAGTGCAAAAATGGAGGCTCTAGCCCCTTCCAGAGCTGAGATATCGAAACTCAAAAATTAGGCCCGAAAAAAAAAACGACAGTGGTACCCCTTACGTTTTTTTTTTTTGGGCGAAAAATTAAGTTTCTCCAATCTTCCCAAATTCTGATAGAGGGCCATGAGACTTAGACCTGAGTGCAAAAATGGAGGCTCTAGCCCCTTCCAGAGCTGAGATATCGAAACTCAAAAATTAGGCCAGAAAAAAAAACGACAGTGGTACCCCTTACGTTTTTTTTTTGGGCGAAAAATTAAGTTTCTCCAATCTTCCCAAATTCTGATAGAGGGCCATGAGACTTAGACCTGAGTGCAAAAATGGAGGCTCTAGCCCCTTCCAGAGCTGAGATATCGAAACTCAAAAATTAGGCCCGAAAAAAAAACGACAGTGGTACCCCATACGTTTTTTTTTTTTGGGCGAAAAATTAAGTTTCTCCAATCTTCCCAAATTCTGATAGAGGGCCATGAGACTTAGACCTGAGTGCAAAAATGGAGGCTCTAGCCCCTTCCAGAGCTGAGATATCGAAACTCAAAAATTAGGCCCGAAAAAAATTGACAGTGGTACCCCTTACGTTTTTTTTTTTGGGCGAAAAATTAAGTTTCTCCAATCTTCCCAAATTCTGATAGAGGGCCATGAGACTTAGACCTGAGTGCAAAAATGGAGGCTCTAGCCCCTTCCAGAGCTGAGATATCGAAACTCAAAAATTAGGCCCGAAAAAAAACCGACAGTGGTACCCCTTACGTTTTTTTTTTTGGGTGAAAAATTAAGTTTCTCCAATCTTCCCAAATTCTGATAGAGGGCCATGAGACTTAGACCTGAGTGCAAAAATGGAGGCTCTAGCCCCTTCCAGAGCTGAGATATCGAAACTCAAAAATTAGGCCCGAAAAAAAAACGACAGTGGTACCCCTTACGTTTTTTTTTTTTTGGGCGAAAAATTAAGTTTCTCCAATCTTCCCAAATTCTGATAGAGGGCCATGAGACTTAGACCTGAGTGCAAAAATGGAGGCTCTAGCCCCTTCCAGAGCTGAGATATCGAAACTCAAAAATTAGGCCCGAAAAAAAAACGACAGTGGTACCCTTTACGTTTTTTTTTTGGGCGAAAAATTAAGTTTCTCCAATCTTCCCAAATTCTGATAGAGGGCCATGAGACTTAGACCTGAGTGCAAAAATGGAGGCTCTAGCCCCTTCCAGAGCTGAGATATCGAAACTCAAAAATTAGGCCCGAAAAAAAAACGACAGTGGTACCCTTTACGTTTTTTTTTTGGGCGAAAAATTAAGTTTCTCCAATCTTCCCAAATTCTGATAGAGGGCCATGAGACTTAGACCTGAGTGCAAAAATGGAGGCTCTAGCCTCTTCCAGAGCTGAGATATCGAAACTCAAAAATTAGGCCCGAAAAAAAAAAACGACAGTGGTACCCCTTACGTTTTTTTTTTTTGGGCGAAAAATTAAGTTTCTCCAATCTTCCCAAATTCTGATAGAGGGCCATGAGACTTAGACCTGAGTGCAAAAATGGAGGCTCTAGCCCCTTCCAGAGCTGAGATATCGAAACTCAAAAATTAGGCCCGAAAAAAAAACGACAGTGGTACCCCTTACGTTTTTTTTTTTGGGCAAAAAATTAAGTTTCTCCAATCTTCCCAAATTCTGATAGAGGGCCATGAGACTTAGACCTGAGTGCAAAAATGGAGGCTCTAGCCCCTTCCAGAGCTGATATATCGAAACTCAAAAATTAGGCCCGAAAAAAAAACGACAGTGGTACCCCTTACGTTTTTTTTTTTTGGGCGAAAAATTAAGTTTCTCCAATCTTCCCAAATTCTGATAGAGGGCCATGAGACTTAGACCTGAGTGCAAAAATGGAGGCTCTAGCCCCTTCCAGAGCTGAGATATCGAAACTCAAAAATTAGGCCCGAAAAAAAAACGACAGTGGTACCCCTTACGTTTTTTTTTTTGGGGCGAAAAATTAAAATTCTCCAATCTTCCCAAATTCTGATAGAGGGCCATGAGACTTAGACCTGAGTGCAAAAATGGAGGCTCTAGCCCCTTCCAGAGCTGAGATATCGAAACTCAAAAATTAGGCCCGAAAAAAAAAACGACAGTGGTACCCCTTACGTTTTTTTTTTTTGGGCGAAAAATTAAGTTTCTCCAATCTTCCCAAATTCTGATAGAGGGCCATGAGACTTAGACCTGAGTGCAAAAATGGAGGCTCTAGCCCCTTCCAGAGCTGAGATATCGAAACTCAAAAATTAGGCCCGAAAAAAAAACGACAGTGGTACCCCTTACGTTTTTTTTTTTTGGGCGAAAAATTAAGTTTCTCCAATCTTCCCAAATTCTGATAGAGGGCCATGAGACTTAGACCTGAGTGCAAAAATGGAGGCTCTAGTCCCTTCCAGAGCTGAGATATCGAAACTCAAAAATTAGGCCCGAAAAAAAAACGACAGTGGTACCCCTTACGTTTTTTTTTTTGGGCGAAAAATTAAAATTCTCCAATCTTCCCAAATTCTGATAGAGGGCCATGAGACTTAGACCTGAGTGCAAAAATGGAGGCTCTAGCCCCTTCCAGAGCTGAGATATCGAAACTCAAAAATTAGGCCCGAAAAAAAAAACGACAGTGGTACCCCTTACGTTTTTTTTTTTTGGGCGAAAAATTAAGTTTCTCCAATCTTCCCAAATTCTGATAGAGGGCCATGAGACTTAGACCTGAGTGCAAAAATGGAAGCTCTAGCCCCTTCCAGAGCTGAGATATCGAAACTCAAAAATTAGGCCAGAAAAAAAAACGACAGTGGTACCCCTTACGTTTTTTTTTTGGGCGAAAAATTAAGTTTCTCCAATCTTCCCAAATTCTGATAGAGGGCCATGAGACTTAGACCTGAGTGCAAAAATGGAGGCTCTAGCCCCTTCCAGAGCTGAGATATCGAAACTCAAAAATTAGGCCCGAAAAAAAAACGACAGTGGTACCCCATACGTTTTTTTTTTTTGGGCGAAAAATTAAGTTTCTCCAATCTTCCCAAATTCTGATAGAGGGCCATGAGACTTAGACCTGAGTGCAAAAATGGAGGCTCTAGCCCCTTCCAGAGCTGAGATATCGAAACTCAAAAATTAGGCCCGAAAAAAATTGACAGTGGTACCCCTTACGTTTTTTTTTTTGGGCGAAAAATTAAGTTTCTCCAATCTTCCCAAATTCTGATAGAGGGCCATGAGACTTAGACCTGAGTGCAAAAATGGAGGCTCTAGCCCCTTCCAGAGCTGAGATATCGAAACTCAAAAATTAGGCCCGAAAAAAAACCGACAGTGGTACCCCTTACGTTTTTTTTTTTGGGTGAAAAATTAAGTTTCTCCAATCTTCCCAAATTCTGATAGAGGGCCATGAGACTTAGACCTGAGTGCAAAAATGGAGGCTCTAGCCCCTTCCAGAGCTGAGATATCGAAACTCAAAAATTAGGCCCGAAAAAAAAACGACAGTGGTACCCCTTACGTTTTTTTTTTTTTGGGCGAAAAATTAAGTTTCTCCAATCTTCCCAAATTGTGATAGAGGGCCATGAGACTTAGACCTGAGTGCAAAAATGGAGGCTCTAGCCCCTTCCAGAGCTGAGATATCGAAACTCAAAAATTAGGCCCGAAAAAAAAACGACAGTGGTACCCCTTACGTTTTTTTTTTGGGCGAAAAATTAAGTTTCTCCAATCTTCCCAAATTCTGATAGAGGGCCATGAGACTTAGACCTGAGTGCAAAAATGGAGGCTCTAGCCCCTTCCAGAGCTGAGATATCGAAACTCAAAAATTAGGCCCGAAAAAAAAAACGACAGTGGTACCCCTTACGTTTTTTTTTTTTGGGCGAAAAATTAAGTTTCTCCAATCTTCCCAAATTCTGATAGAGGGCCATGAGACTTAGACCTGAGTGCAAAAATGGAGGCTCTAGCCCCTTCCAGAGCTGAGATATCGAAACTCAAAAATTAGGCCCGAAAAAAAAACGACAGTGGTACCCCTTACGTTTTTTTTTTTTGGGCGAAAAATTACGTTTCTCCAATCTTCCCAAATTCTGATAGAGGGCCATGAGACTTAGACCTGAGTGCAAAAATGGAGGCTCTAGTCCCTTCCAGAGCTGAGATATCGAAACTCAAAAATTAGGCCCGAAAAAAAAACGACAGTGGTACCCCTTACGTTTTTTTTTTTGGGCGAAAAATTAAAATTCTCCAATCTTCCCAAATTCTGATAGAGGGCCATGAGACTTAGACCTGAGTGCAAAAATGGAGGCTCTAGCCCCTTCCAGAGCTGAGATATCGAAACTCAAAAATTAGGCCCGAAAAAAAAAACGACAGTGGTACCCCTTACGTTTTTTTTTTTTGGGCGAAAAATTAAGTTTCTCCAATCTTCCCAAATTCTGATAGAGGGCCATGAGACTTAGACCTGAGTGCAAAAATGGAGGCTCTAGCCCCTTCCAGAGCTGAGATATCGAAACTCAAAAATTAGGCCAGAAAAAAAAACGACAGTGGTACCCCTTACGTTTTTTTTTTGGGCGAAAAATTAAGTTTCTCCAATCTTCCCAAATTCTGATAGAGGGCCATGAGACTTAGACCTGAGTGCAAAAATGGAGGCTCTAGCCCCTTCCAGAGCTGAGATATCGAAACTCAAAAATTAGGCCCGAAAAAAAAACGACAGTGGTACCCCATACGTTTTTTTTTTTTTGGGCGAAAAATTAAGTTTCTCCAATCTTCCCAAATTCTGATAGAGGGCCATGAGACTTAGACCTGAGTGCAAAAATGGAGGCTCTAGCCCCTTCCAGAGCTGAGATATCGAAACTCAAAAATTAGGCCCGAAAAAAATTGACAGTGGTACCCCTTACGTTTTTTTTTTTGGGCGAAAAATTAAGTTTCTCCAATCTTCCCAAATTCTGATAGAGGGCCATGAGACTTAGACCTGAGTGCAAAAATGGAGGCTCTAGCCCCTTCCAGAGCTGAGATATCGAAACTCAAAAATTAGGCCCGAAAAAAAACCGACAGTGGTACCCCTTACGTTTTTTTTTTTTGGGTGAAAAATTAAGTTTCTCCAATCTTCCCAAATTCTGATAGAGGGCCATGAGACTTAGACCTGAGTGCAAAAATGGAGGCTCTAGCCCCTTCCAGAGCTGAGATATCGAAACTCAAAAATTAGGCCCGAAAAAAAAACGACAGTGGTACCCCTTACGTTTTTTTTTTTTGGGCGAAAAATTAAGTTTCTCCAATCTTCCCAAATTCTGATAGAGGGCCATGAGACTTAGACCTGAGTGCAAAAATGGAGGCTCTAGCCCCTTCCAGAGCTGAGATATCGAAACTCAAAAATTAGGCCCGAAAAAAAAACGACAGTGGTACCCCTTACGTTTTTTTTTTTTGGGCGAAAAATTAAGTTTCTCCAATCTTCCCAAATTCTGATAGAGGGCCATGAGACTTAGACCTGAGTGCAAAAATGGAGGCTCTAGCCCCTTCCAGAGCTGAGATATCGAAACTCAAAAATTAGGCCCGAAAAAAAAACGACAGTGGTACCCCTTACGGTTTTTTTTTTGGGCGAAAAATTAAGTTTCTCCAATCTTCCCAAATTCTGATAGAGGGCCATGAGACTTAGACCTGAGTGCAAAAATGGAGGCTCTAGCCCCTTCCAGAGCTGAGATATCGAAACTCAAAAATTAGGCCCGAAAAAAAAACGACAGTGGTACCCCTTACGTTTTTTTTTTTGGGCGAAAAATTAAGTTTCTCCAATCTTCCCAAATTCTGATAGAGGGCCATGAGACTTAGACCTGAGTGCAAAAATGGAGGCTCTAGCCCCTTCCAGAGCTGAGATATCGAAACTCAAAAATTAGGCCCGAAAAAAAAAAACGACAGTGGTACCCCTTACGTTTTTTTTTTGGGCGAAAAATTAAGTTTCTCCAATCTTCCCAAATTCTGATAGAGGGCCATGAGACTTAGACCTGAGTGCAAAAATGGAGGCTCTAGCCCCTTCCAGAGCTGAGATATCGAAACTCAAAAATTAGGCCCGAAAAAAAAACGACAGTGGTACCCCTTACGTTTTTTTTTTTGGGCGAAAAATTAAGTTTCTCCAATCTTCCCAAATTCTGATAGAGGGCCATGAGACTTAGACCTGAGTGCAAAAATGGAGGCTCTAGCCCCTTCCAGAGCTGAGATATCGAAACTCAAAAATTAGTCCCGAAAAAAAAAACGACAGTGGTACCCCTTACGTTTTTTTTTTTGGGCGAAAAATTAAAATTCTCCAATCTTCCCAAATTCTGATAGAGGGCCATGAGACTTAGACCTGAGTGCAAAAATGGAGGCTCTAGCCCCTTCCAGAGCTGAGATATCGAAACTCAAAAATTAGGCCCGAAAAAAAAAACGACAGTGGTACCCCTTACGTTTTTTTTTTTTGGGCGAAAAATTAAGTTTCTCCAATCTTCCCAAATTCTGATAGAGGGCCATGAGACTTAGACCTGAGTGCAAAAATGGAGGCTCTAGCCCCTTCCAGAGCTGAGATATCGAAACTCAAAAATTAGGCCCGAAAAAAAAACGACAGTGGTACCCCTTACGTTTTTTTTTTGGGCGAAAAATTAAGTTTCTCCAATCTTCCCAAATTCTGATAGAGGGCCATGAGACTTAGACCTGAGTGCAAAAATGGAGGCTCTAGCCCCTTCCAGAGCTGAGATATCGAAACTCAAAAATTAGGCCCGAAAAAAAAAACGACAGTGGTACCCCTTACGTTTTTTTTTTTTTTGGGCGAAAAATTAAGTTTCTCCAATCTTCCCAAATTCTGATAGAGGGCCATGAGACTTAGACCTGAGTGCAAAAATGGAGGCTCTAGCCCCTTCCAGAGCTGAGATATCGAAACTCAAAAATTAGGCCCGAAAAAAAAACGACAGTGGTACCCTTTACGTTTTTTTTTTGGGCGAAAAATTAAGTTTCTCCAATCTTCCCAAATTCTGATAGAGGGCCATGAGACTTAGACCTGAGTGCAAAAATGGAGGCTCTAGCCCCTTCCAGAGCTGAGATATCGAAACTCAAAAATTAGGCCCGAAAAAAAAACGACAGTGGTACCCTTTACGTTTTTTTTTTGGGCGAAAAATTAAGTTTCTCCAATCTTCCCAAATTCTGATAGAGGGCCATGAGACTTAGACCTGAGTGCAAAAATGGAGGCTCTAGCCTCTTCCAGAGCTGAGATATCGAAACTCAAAAATTAGGCCCGAAAAAAAAAAACGACAGTGGTACCCCTTACGTTTTTTTTTTTTGGGCGAAAAATTAAGTTTCTCCAATCTTCCCAAATTCTGATAGAGGGCCATGAGACTTAGACCTGAGTGCAAAAATGGAGGCTCTAGCCCCTTCCAGAGCTGAGATATCGAAACTCAAAAATTAGGCCCGAAAAAAAAACGACAGTGGTACCCCTTACGTTTTTTTTTTTGGGCAAAAAATTAAGTTTCTCCAATCTTCCCAAATTCTGATAGAGGGCCATGAGACTTAGACCTGAGTGCAAAAATGGAGGCTCTAGCCCCTTCCAGAGCTGATATATCGAAACTCAAAAATTAGGCCCGAAAAAAAAACGACAGTGGTACCCCTTACGTTTTTTTTTTTTGGGCGAAAAATTAAGTTTCTCCAATCTTCCCAAATTCTGATAGAGGGCCATGAGACTTAGACCTGAGTGCAAAAATGGAGGCTCTAGCCCCTTCCAGAGCTGAGATATCGAAACTCAAAAATTAGGCCCGAAAAAAAAACGACAGTGGTACCCCTTACGTTTTTTTTTTTGGGGCGAAAAATTAAAATTCTCCAATCTTCCCAAATTCTGATAGAGGGCCATGAGACTTAGACCTGAGTGCAAAAATGGAGGCTCTAGCCCCTTCCAGAGCTGAGATATCGAAACTCAAAAATTAGGCCCGAAAAAAAAAACGACAGTGGTACCCCTTACGTTTTTTTTTTTTGGGCGAAAAATTAAGTTTCTCCAATCTTCCCAAATTCTGATAGAGGGCCATGAGACTTAGACCTGAGTGCAAAAATGGAGGCTCTAGCCCCTTCCAGAGCTGAGATATCGAAACTCAAAAATTAGGCCCGAAAAAAAAACGACAGTGGTACCCCTTACGTTTTTTTTTTTTGGGCGAAAAATTAAGTTTCTCCAATCTTCCCAAATTCTGATAGAGGGCCATGAGACTTAGACCTGAGTGCAAAAATGGAGGCTCTAGTCCCTTCCAGAGCTGAGATATCGAAACTCAAAAATTAGGCCCGAAAAAAAAACGACAGTGGTACCCCTTACGTTTTTTTTTTTGGGCGAAAAATTAAAATTCTCCAATCTTCCCAAATTCTGATAGAGGGCCATGAGACTTAGACCTGAGTGCAAAAATGGAGGCTCTAGCCCCTTCCAGAGCTGAGATATCGAAACTCAAAAATTAGGCCCGAAAAAAAAAACGACAGTGGTACCCCTTACGTTTTTTTTTTTTGGGCGAAAAATTAAGTTTCTCCAATCTTCCCAAATTCTGATAGAGGGCCATGAGACTTAGACCTGAGTGCAAAAATGGAGGCTCTAGCCCCTTCCAGAGCTGAGATATCGAAACTCAAAAATTAGGCCAGAAAAAAAAACGACAGTGGTACCCCTTACGTTTTTTTTTTGGACGAAAAATTAAGTTTCTCCAATCTTCCCAAATTCTGATAGAGGGCCATGAGACTTAGACCTGAGTGCAAAAATGGAGGCTCTAGCCCCTTCCAGAGCTGAGATATCGAAACTCAAAAATTAGGCCCGAAAAAAATTGACAGTGGTACCCCTTACGTTTTTTTTTTTGGGCGAAAAATTAAGTTTCTCCAATCTTCCCAAATTCTGATAGAGGGCCATGAGACTTAGACCTGAGTGCAAAAATGGAGGCTCTAGCCCCTTCCAGAGCTGAGATATCGAAACTCAAAAATTAGGCCCGAAAAAAAACCGACAGTGGTACCCCTTACGTTTTTTTTTTTGGGTGAAAAATTAAGTTTCTCCAATCTTCCCAAATTCTGATAGAGGGCCATGAGACTTAGACCTGAGTGCAAAAATGGAGGCTCTAGCCCCTTCCAGAGCTGAGATATCGAAACTCAAAAATTAGGCCCGAAAAAAAAACGACAGTGGTACCCCTTACGTTTTTTTTTTTTTGGGCGAAAAATTAAGTTTCTCCAATCTTCCCAAATTCTGATAGAGGGCCATGAGACTTAGACCTGAGTGCAAAAATGGAGGCTCTAGCCCCTTCCAGAGCTGAGATATCGAAACTCAAAAATTAGGCCCGAAAAAAAAACGACAGTGGTACCCTTTACGTTTTTTTTTTGGGCGAAAAATTAAGTTTCTCCAATCTTCCCAAATTCTGATAGAGGGCCATGAGACTTAGACCTGAGTGCAAAAATGGAGGCTCTAGCCCCTTCCAGAGCTGAGATATCGAAACTCAAAAATTAGGCCCGAAAAAAAAACGACAGTGGTACCCTTTACGTTTTTTTTTTGGGCGAAAAATTAAGTTTCTCCAATCTTCCCAAATTCTGATAGAGGGCCATGAGACTTAGACCTGAGTGCAAAAATGGAGGCTCTAGCCTCTTCCAGAGCTGAGATATCGAAACTCAAAAATTAGGCCCGAAAAAAAAAAACGACAGTGGTACCCCTTACGTTTTTTTTTTTTGGGCGAAAAATTAAGTTTCTCCAATCTTCCCAAATTCTGATAGAGGGCCATGAGACTTAGACCTGAGTGCAAAAATGGAGGCTCTAGCCCCTTCCAGAGCTGAGATATCGAAACTCAAAAATTAGGCCCGAAAAAAAAACGACAGTGGTACCCCTTACGTTTTTTTTTTTGGGCAAAAAATTAAGTTTCTCCAATCTTCCCAAATTCTGATAGAGGGCCATGAGACTTAGACCTGAGTGCAAAAATGGAGGCTCTAGCCCCTTCCAGAGCTGATATATCGAAACTCAAAAATTAGGCCCGAAAAAAAAACGACAGTGGTACCCCTTACGTTTTTTTTTTTTGGGCGAAAAATTAAGTTTCTCCAATCTTCCCAAATTCTGATAGAGGGCCATGAGACTTAGACCTGAGTGCAAAAATGGAGGCTCTAGCCCCTTCCAGAGCTGAGATATCGAAACTCAAAAATTAGGCCCGAAAAAAAAACGACAGTGGTACCCCTTACGTTTTTTTTTTTTGGGGCGAAAAATTAAAATTCTCCAATCTTCCCAAATTCTGATAGAGGGCCATGAGACTTAGACCTGAGTGCAAAAATGGAGGCTCTAGCCCCTTCCAGAGCTGAGATATCGAAACTCAAAAATTAGGCCCGAAAAAAAAAACGACAGTGGTACCCCTTACGTTTTTTTTTTTTGGGCGAAAAATTAAGTTTCTCCAATCTTCCCAAATTCTGATAGAGGGCCATGAGACTTAGACCTGAGTGCAAAAATGGAGGCTCTAGCCCCTTCCAGAGCTGAGATATCGAAACTCAAAAATTAGGCCCGAAAAAAAAACGACAGTGGTACCCCTTACGTTTTTTTTTTTTGGGCGAAAAATTAAGTTTCTCCAATCTTCCCAAATTCTGATAGAGGGCCATGAGACTTAGACCTGAGTGCAAAAATGGAGGCTCTAGTCCCTTCCAGAGCTGAGATATCGAAACTCAAAAATTAGGCCCGAAAAAAAAACGACAGTGGTACCCCTTACGTTTTTTTTTTTGGGCGAAAAATTAAAATTCTCCAATCTTCCCAAATTCTGATAGAG
The DNA here is from genome assembly GCF_988280905.1 of Pimephales promelas. Classification (NCBI taxonomy): domain Eukaryota; kingdom Metazoa; phylum Chordata; class Actinopteri; order Cypriniformes; family Leuciscidae; genus Pimephales; species Pimephales promelas. Next base: position 14,359,197 of record NC_142770.1, on the reverse strand, counting down.
GGCCATGAGACTTAGACCTGAGTGCAAAAATGGAGGCTCTAGCCCCTTCCAGAGCTGAGATATCGAAACTCAAAAATTAGGCCCGAAAAAAAAAACGACAGTGGTACCCCTTACGTTTTTTTTTTTTGGGCGAAAAATTAAGTTTCTCCAATCTTCCCAAATTCTGATAGAGGGCCATGAGACTTAGACCTGAGTGCAAAAATGGAAGCTCTAGCCCCTTCCAGAGCTGAGATATCGAAACTCAAAAATTAGGCCAGAAAAAAAAACGACAGTGGTACCCCTTACGTTTTTTTTTTGGGCGAAAAATTAAGTTTCTCCAATCTTCCCAAATTCTGATAGAGGGCCATGAGACTTAGACCTGAGTGCAAAAATGGAGGCTCTAGCCCCTTCCAGAGCTGAGATATCGAAACTCAAAAATTAGGCCCGAAAAAAAAACGACAGTGGTACCCCATACGTTTTTTTTTTTTGGGCGAAAAATTAAGTTTCTCCAATCTTCCCAAATTCTGATAGAGGGCCATGAGACTTAGACCTGAGTGCAAAAATGGAGGCTCTAGCCCCTTCCAGAGCTGAGATATCGAAACTCAAAAATTAGGCCCGAAAAAAATTGACAGTGGTACCCCTTACGTTTTTTTTTTTGGGCGAAAAATTAAGTTTCTCCAATCTTCCCAAATTCTGATAGAGGGCCATGAGACTTAGACCTGAGTGCAAAAATGGAGGCTCTAGCCCCTTCCAGAGCTGAGATATCGAAACTCAAAAATTAGGCCCGAAAAAAAACCGACAGTGGTACCCCTTACGTTTTTTTTTTTGGGTGAAAAATTAAGTTTCTCCAATCTTCCCAAATTCTGATAGAGGGCCATGAGACTTAGACCTGAGTGCAAAAATGGAGGCTCTAGCCCCTTCCAGAGCTGAGATATCGAAACTCAAAAATTAGGCCCGAAAAAAAAACGACAGTGGTACCCCTTACGTTTTTTTTTTTTTGGGCGAAAAATTAAGTTTCTCCAATCTTCCCAAATTGTGATAGAGGGCCATGAGACTTAGACCTGAGTGCAAAAATGGAGGCTCTAGCCCCTTCCAGAGCTGAGATATCGAAACTCAAAAATTAGGCCCGAAAAAAAAACGACAGTGGTACCCCTTACGTTTTTTTTTTGGGCGAAAAATTAAGTTTCTCCAATCTTCCCAAATTCTGATAGAGGGCCATGAGACTTAGACCTGAGTGCAAAAATGGAGGCTCTAGCCCCTTCCAGAGCTGAGATATCGAAACTCAAAAATTAGGCCCGAAAAAAAAAACGACAGTGGTACCCCTTACGTTTTTTTTTTTTGGGCGAAAAATTAAGTTTCTCCAATCTTCCCAAATTCTGATAGAGGGCCATGAGACTTAGACCTGAGTGCAAAAATGGAGGCTCTAGCCCCTTCCAGAGCTGAGATATCGAAACTCAAAAATTAGGCCCGAAAAAAAAACGACAGTGGTACCCCTTACGTTTTTTTTTTTTGGGCGAAAAATTACGTTTCTCCAATCTTCCCAAATTCTGATAGAGGGCCATGAGACTTAGACCTGAGTGCAAAAATGGAGGCTCTAGTCCCTTCCAGAGCTGAGATATCGAAACTCAAAAATTAGGCCCGAAAAAAAAACGACAGTGGTACCCCTTACGTTTTTTTTTTTGGGCGAAAAATTAAAATTCTCCAATCTTCCCAAATTCTGATAGAGGGCCATGAGACTTAGACCTGAGTGCAAAAATGGAGGCTCTAGCCCCTTCCAGAGCTGAGATATCGAAACTCAAAAATTAGGCCCGAAAAAAAAAACGACAGTGGTACCCCTTACGTTTTTTTTTTTTGGGCGAAAAATTAAGTTTCTCCAATCTTCCCAAATTCTGATAGAGGGCCATGAGACTTAGACCTGAGTGCAAAAATGGAGGCTCTAGCCCCTTCCAGAGCTGAGATATCGAAACTCAAAAATTAGGCCAGAAAAAAAAACGACAGTGGTACCCCTTACGTTTTTTTTTTGGGCGAAAAATTAAGTTTCTCCAATCTTCCCAAATTCTGATAGAGGGCCATGAGACTTAGACCTGAGTGCAAAAATGGAGGCTCTAGCCCCTTCCAGAGCTGAGATATCGAAACTCAAAAATTAGGCCCGAAAAAAAAACGACAGTGGTACCCCATACGTTTTTTTTTTTTTGGGCGAAAAATTAAGTTTCTCCAATCTTCCCAAATTCTGATAGAGGGCCATGAGACTTAGACCTGAGTGCAAAAATGGAGGCTCTAGCCCCTTCCAGAGCTGAGATATCGAAACTCAAAAATTAGGCCCGAAAAAAATTGACAGTGGTACCCCTTACGTTTTTTTTTTTGGGCGAAAAATTAAGTTTCTCCAATCTTCCCAAATTCTGATAGAGGGCCATGAGACTTAGACCTGAGTGCAAAAATGGAGGCTCTAGCCCCTTCCAGAGCTGAGATATCGAAACTCAAAAATTAGGCCCGAAAAAAAACCGACAGTGGTACCCCTTACGTTTTTTTTTTTTGGGTGAAAAATTAAGTTTCTCCAATCTTCCCAAATTCTGATAGAGGGCCATGAGACTTAGACCTGAGTGCAAAAATGGAGGCTCTAGCCCCTTCCAGAGCTGAGATATCGAAACTCAAAAATTAGGCCCGAAAAAAAAACGACAGTGGTACCCCTTACGTTTTTTTTTTTTTGGGCGAAAAATTAAGTTTCTCCAATCTTCCCAAATTGTGATAGAGGGCCATGAGACTTAGACCTGAGTGCAAAAATGGAGGCTCTAGCCCCTTCCAGAGCTGAGATATCGAAACTCAAAAATTAGGCCCGAAAAAAAAACGACAGTGGTACCCCTTACGTTTTTTTTTTGGGCGAAAAATTAAGTTTCTCCAATCTTCCCAAATTCTGATAGAGGGCCATGAGACTTAGACCTGAGTGCAAAAATGGAGGCTCTAGCCCCTTCCAGAGCTGAGATATCGAAACTCAAAAATTAGGCCCGAAAAAAAAAACGACAGTGGTACCCCTTACGTTTTTTTTTTTGGGCGAAAAATTAAGTTTCTCCAATCTTCCCAAATTCTGATAGAGGGCCATGAGACTTAGACCTGAGTACAAAAATGGAGGCTCTAGCCCCTTCCAGAGCTGAGATATCGAAACTCAAAAATTAGGCCCGAAAAAAAAACGACAGTGGTACCCCTTACGTTTTTTTTTTTGGGCAAAAAAATAAGTTTCTCCAATCTTCCCAAATTCTGATAGAGGGCCATGAGACTTAGACCTGAGTGCAAAAATGGAGGCTCTAGCCCCTTCCAGAGCTGAGATATCGAAACTCAAAAATTAGGCCCAAAAAAAAAACGACAGTGGTACCCCTTACGTTTTTTTTTTTGGGCGAAAAATTAAGTTTCTCCAATCTTCCCAAATTCTGATAGAGGGCCATGAGACTTAGACCTGAGTGCAAAAATGGAGGCTCTAGCCCCTTCCAGAGCTGAGATATCGAAACTCAAAATTAGGCCCGAAAAAAAAACGACAGTGGTACCCCTTACGTTTTTTTTTTTTGGGCGAAAAATTAAAATTATCCAATCTTCCCAAATTCTGATAGAGGGCCATGAGACTTAGACCTGAGTGCAAAAATGGAGGCTCTAGCCCCTTCCAGAGCTGAGATATCGAAACTCAAAAATTAGGCCCGAAAAAAAAACGACAGTGGTACCCCTTACGTTTTTTTTTTTTGGGCGAAAAATTAAGTTTCTCCAATCTTCCCAAATTCTGATAGAGGGCCATGAGACTTAGACCTGAGTGCAAAAATGGAGGCTCTAGCCCCTTCCAGAGCTGAGATATCGAAACTCAAAAATTAGGCCTGAAAAAAAAACGACAGTGGTACCCCTTACGTTTTTTTTTTGGGCGAAAAATTAAGTTTCTCCAATCTTCCCAAATTCTGATAGAGGGCCATGAGACTTAGACCTGAGTGCAAAAATGGAGGCTCTAGCCCCTTCCAGAGCTGAGATATCAAAACTCAAAAATTAGGCCCGAAAAAAAAAAGACAGTGGTACCCCTTACGTTTTTTTTTTGGGCGAAAAATTAAGTTTCTCCAATCTTCCCAAATTCTGATAGAGGGCCATGAGACTTAGACCTGAGTGCAAAAATGGAGGCTCTAGCCCCTTCCAGAGCTGAGATATCGAAACTCAAAAATTAGGCCCGAAAAAAAAACGACAGTGGTACCCCTTACGGTTTTTTTTTTTGGGCGAAAAATTAAGTTTCTCCAATCTTCCCAAATTCTGATAGAGGGCCATGAGACTTAGACCTGAGTGCAAAAATGGAGGCTCTAGCCCCTTCCAGAGCTGAGATATCGAAACTCAAAAATTAGGCCCGAAAAAAAAAACGACAGTGGTACCCCTTACGTTTTTTTTTTTGGGCGAAAAATTAAGTTTCTCCAATCTTCCCAAATTCTGATAGAGGGCCATGAGACTTAGACCTGAGTGCAAAAATGGAGGCTCTAGCCCCTTCCAGAGCTGAGATATCGAAACTCAAAAATTAGGCCCGAAAAAAAAAACGACAGTGGTACCCCTTACGTTTTTTTTTTGGGCGAAAAATTAAGTTTCTCCAATCTTCCCAAATTCTGATAGAGGGCCATGAGACTTAGACCTGAGTGCAAAAATGGAGGCTCTAGCCCCTTCCAGAGCTGAGATATCGAAACTCAAAAATTAGGCCCGAAAAAAAAACGACAGTGGTACCCCTTACGTTTTTTTTTGGGCGAAAAATTAAGTTTCTCCAATCTTCCCAAATTCTGATAGAGGGCCATGAGACTTAGACCTGAGTGCAAAAATGGAGGCTCTAGCCCCTTCCAGAGCTGAGATATCGAAACTCAAAAATTAGGCCCGAAAAAAAAACGACAGTGGTACCCCTTACGTTTTTTTTTTTTTGGGCGAAAAATTAAGTTTCTCCAATCTTCCCAAATTCTGATAGAGGGCCATGAGACTTAGACCTGAGTGCAAAAATGGAGGCTCTAGCCCCTTCCAGAGCTGAGATATCGAAACTCAAAAATTAGGCCCGAAAAAAAAACGACAGTGGTACCCCTTACGTTTTTTTTTTGGGCGAAAAATTAAGTTTCTCCAATCTTCCCAAATTCTGATAGAGGGCCATGAGACTTAGACCTGAGTGCAAAAATGGAGGCTCTAGCCCCTTCCAGAGCTGAGATATCGAAACTCAAAAATTAGGCCCGAAAAAAAAAACGACAGTGGTACCCCTTACGTTTTTTTTTTTTTGGGCGAAAAATTAAGTTTCTCCAATCTTCCCAAATTCTGATAGAGGGCCATGAGACTTAGACCTGAGTACAAAAATGGAGGCTCTAGCCCCTTCCAGAGCTGAGATATCGAAACTCAAAAATTAGGCCCGAAAAAAAAACGACAGTGGTACCCCTTACGTTTTTTTTTTTGGGCAAAAAAATAAGTTTCTCCAATCTTCCCAAATTCTGATAGAGGGCCATGAGACTTAGACCTGAGTGCAAAAATGGAGGCTCTAGCCCCTTCCAGAGCTGAGATATCGAAACTCAAAAATTAGGCCCAAAAAAAAAACGACAGTGGTACCCCTTACGTTTTTTTTTTTGGGCGAAAAATTAAGTTTCTCCAATCTTCCCAAATTCTGATAGAGGGCCATGAGACTTAGACCTGAGTGCAAAAATGGAGGCTCTAGCCCCTTCCAGAGCTGAGATATCGAAACTCAAAATTAGGCCCGAAAAAAAAACGACAGTGGTACCCCTTACGTTTTTTTTTTTTGGGCGAAAAATTAAAATTATCCAATCTTCCCAAATTCTGATAGAGGGCCATGAGACTTAGACCTGAGTGCAAAAATGGAGGCTCTAGCCCCTTCCAGAGCTGAGATATCGAAAATCTAAAATTAGGCCCGAAAAAAAAACGACAGTGGTACCCCTTACGTTTTTTTTTTTTGGGCGAAAAATTAAGTTTCTCCAATCTTCCCAAATTCTGATAGAGGGCCATGAGACTTAGACCTGAGTGCAAAAATGGAGGCTCTAGCCCCTTCCAGAGCTGAGATATCGAAACTCAAAAATTAGGCCTGAAAAAAAAACGACAGTGGTACCCCTTACGTTTTTTTTTTGGGCGAAAAATTAAGTTTCTCCAATCTTCCCAAATTCTGATAGAGGGCCATGAGACTTAGACCTGAGTGCAAAAATGGAGGCTCTAGCCCCTTCCAGAGCTGAGATATCAAAACTCAAAAATTAGGCCCGAAAAAAAACCGACAGTGGTACCCCTTACGTTTTTTTTTTTTGGGTGAAAAATTAAGTTTCTCCAATCTTCCCAAATTCTGATAGAGGGCCATGAGACTTAGACCTGAGTGCAAAAATGGAGGCTCTAGCCCCTTCCAGAGCTGAGATATCGAAACTCAAAAATTAGGCCCGAAAAAAAAACGACAGTGGTACCCCTTACGTTTTTTTTTTTTTTGGGCGAAAAATTAAGTTTCTCCAATCTTCCCAAATTGTGATAGAGGGCCATGAGACTTAGACCTGAGTGCAAAAATGGAGGCTCTAGCCCCTTCCAGAGCTGAGATATCGAAACTCAAAAATTAGGCCCGAAAAAAAAACGACAGTGGTACCCCTTACGTTTTTTTTTTGGGCGAAAAATTAAGTTTCTCCAATCTTCCCAAATTCTGATAGAGGGCCATGAGACTTAGACCTGAGTGCAAAAATGGAGGCTCTAGCCCCTTCCAGAGCTGAGATATCGAAACTCAAAAATTAGGCCCGAAAAAAAAAACGACAGTGGTACCCCTTACGTTTTTTTTTTTTGGGCGAAAAATTAAGTTTCTCCAATCTTCCCAAATTCTGATAGAGGGCCATGAGACTTAGACCTGAGTACAAAAATGGAGGCTCTAGCCCCTTCCAGAGCTGAGATATCGAAACTCAAAAATTAGGCCCGAAAAAAAAACGACAGTGGTACCCCTTACGTTTTTTTTTTTGGGCAAAAAAATAAGTTTCTCCAATCTTCCCAAATTCTGATAGAGGGCCATGAGACTTAGACCTGAGTGCAAAAATGGAGGCTCTAGCCCCTTCCAGAGCTGAGATATCGAAACTCAAAAATTAGGCCCAAAAAAAAAACGACAGTGGTACCCCTTACGTTTTTTTTTTTGGGCGAAAAATTAAGTTTCTCCAATCTTCCCAAATTCTGATAGAGGGCCATGAGACTTAGACCTGAGTGCAAAAATGGAGGCTCTAGCCCCTTCCAGAGCTGAGATATCGAAACTCAAAATTAGGCCCGAAAAAAAAACGACAGTGGTACCCCTTACGTTTTTTTTTTTTGGGCGAAAAATTAAAATTATCCAATCTTCCCAAATTCTGATAGAGGGCCATGAGACTTAGACCTGAGTGCAAAAATGGAGGCTCTAGCCCCTTCCAGAGCTGAGATATCGAAACTCAAAAATTAGGCCCGAAAAAAAAACGACAGTGGTACCCCTTACGTTTTTTTTTTTTGGGCGAAAAATTAAGTTTCTCCAATCTTCCCAAATTCTGATAGAGGGCCATGAGACTTAGACCTGAGTGCAAAAATGGAGGCTCTAGCCCCTTCCAGAGCTGAGATATCGAAACTCAAAAATTAGGCCTGAAAAAAAAACGACAGTGGTACCCCTTACGTTTTTTTTTTGGGCGAAAAATTAAGTTTCTCCAATCTTCCCAAATTCTGATAGAGGGCCATGAGACTTAGACCTGAGTGCAAAAATGGAGGCTCTAGCCCCTTCCAGAGCTGAGATATCAAAACTCAAAAATTAGGCCCGAAAAAAAAAAGACAGTGGTACCCCTTACGTTTTTTTTTTGGGCGAAAAATTAAGTTTCTCCAATCTTCCCAAATTCTGATAGAGGGCCATGAGACTTAGACCTGAGTGCAAAAATGGAGGCTCTAGCCCCTTCCAGAGCTGAGATATCGAAACTCAAAAATTAGGCCCGAAAAAAAAACGACAGTGGTACCCCTTACGGTTTTTTTTTTTGGGCGAAAAATTAAGTTTCTCCAATCTTCCCAAATTCTGATAGAGGGCCATGAGACTTAGACCTGAGTGCAAAAATGGAGGCTCTAGCCCCTTCCAGAGCTGAGATATCGAAACTCAAAAATTAGGCCCGAAAAAAAAAACGACAGTGGTACCCCTTACGTTTTTTTTTTTGGGCGAAAAATTAAGTTTCTCCAATCTTCCCAAATTCTGATAGAGGGCCATGAGACTTAGACCTGAGTGCAAAAATGGAGGCTCTAGCCCCTTCCAGAGCTGAGATATCGAAACTCAAAAATTAGGCCCGAAAAAAAAAACGACAGTGGTACCCCTTACGTTTTTTTTTTGGGCGAAAAATTAAGTTTCTCCAATCTTCCCAAATTCTGATAGAGGGCCATGAGACTTAGACCTGAGTGCAAAAATGGAGGCTCTAGCCCCTTCCAGAGCTGAGATATCGAAACTCAAAAATTAGGCCCGAAAAAAAAACGACAGTGGTACCCCTTACGTTTTTTTTTGGGCGAAAAATTAAGTTTCTCCAATCTTCCCAAATTCTGATAGAGGGCCATGAGACTTAGACCTGAGTGCAAAAATGGAGGCTCTAGCCCCTTCCAGAGCTGAGATATCGAAACTCAAAAATTAGGCCCGAAAAAAAAACGACAGTGGTACCCCTTACGTTTTTTTTTTTTGGGCGAAAAATTAAGTTTCTCCAATCTTCCCAAATTCTGATAGAGGGCCATGAGACTTAGACCTGAGTGCAAAAATGGAGGCTCTAGCCCCTTCCAGAGCTGAGATATCGAAACTCAAAAATTAGGCCCGAAAAAAAAACGACAGTGGTACCCCTTACGTTTTTTTTTTGGGCGAAAAATTAAGTTTCTCCAATCTTCCCAAATTCTGATAGAGGGCCATGAGACTTAGACCTGAGTGCAAAAATGGAGGCTCTAGCCCCTTCCAGAGCTGAGATATCGAAACTCAAAAATTAGGCCCGAAAAAAAAAACGACAGTGGTACCCCTTACGTTTTTTTTTTTTTGGGCGAAAAATTAAGTTTCTCCAATCTTCCCAAATTCTGATAGAGGGCCATGAGACTTAGACCTGAGTACAAAAATGGAGGCTCTAGCCCCTTCCAGAGCTGAGATATCGAAACTCAAAAATTAGGCCCGAAAAAAAAACGACAGTGGTACCCCTTACGTTTTTTTTTTTGGGCAAAAAAATAAGTTTCTCCAATCTTCCCAAATTCTGATAGAGGGCCATGAGACTTAGACCTGAGTGCAAAAATGGAGGCTCTAGCCCCTTCCAGAGCTGAGATATCGAAACTCAAAAATTAGGCCCAAAAAAAAAACGACAGTGGTACCCCTTACGTTTTTTTTTTTGGGCGAAAAATTAAGTTTCTCCAATCTTCCCAAATTCTGATAGAGGGCCATGAGACTTAGACCTGAGTGCAAAAATGGAGGCTCTAGCCCCTTCCAGAGCTGAGATATCGAAACTCAAAATTAGGCCCGAAAAAAAAACGACAGTGGTACCCCTTACGTTTTTTTTTTTTGGGCGAAAAATTAAAATTATCCAATCTTCCCAAATTCTGATAGAGGGCCATGAGACTTAGACCTGAGTGCAAAAATGGAGGCTCTAGCCCCTTCCAGAGCTGAGATATCGAAAATCTAAAATTAGGCCCGAAAAAAAAACGACAGTGGTACCCCTTACGTTTTTTTTTTTTGGGCGAAAAATTAAGTTTCTCCAATCTTCCCAAATTCTGATAGAGGGCCATGAGACTTAGACCTGAGTGCAAAAATGGAGGCTCTAGCCCCTTCCAGAGCTGAGATATCGAAACTCAAAAATTAGGCCTGAAAAAAAAACGACAGTGGTACCCCTTACGTTTTTTTTTTGGGCGAAAAATTAAGTTTCTCCAATCTTCCCAAATTCTGATAGAGGGCCATGAGACTTAGACCTGAGTGCAAAAATGGAGGCTCTAGCCCCTTCCAGAGCTGAGATATCAAAACTCAAAAATTAGGCCCGAAAAAAAAAAGACAGTGGTACCCCTTACGTTTTTTTTTTGGGCGAAAAATTAAGTTTCTCCAATCTTCCCAAATTCTGATAGAGGGCCATGAGACTTAGACCTGAGTGCAAAAATGGAGGCTCTAGCCCCTTCCAGAGCTGAGATATCGAAACTCAAAAATTAGGCCCGAAAAAAAAACGACAGTGGTACCCCTTACGGTTTTTTTTTTTGGGCGAAAAATTAAGTTTCTCCAATCTTCCCAAATTCTGATAGAGGGCCATGAGACTTAGACCTGAGTGCAAAAATGGAGGCTCTAGCCCCTTCCAGAGCTGAGATATCGAAACTCAAAAATTAGGCCCGAAAAAAAAAACGACAGTGGTATCCCTTACGTTTTTTTTTTTTGGGCGAAAAATTAAGTTTCTCCAATCTTCCCAAATTCTGATAGAGGGCCATGAGACTTAGACCTGAGTGCAAAAATGGAGGCTCTAGCCCCTTCCAGAGCTGAGATATCGAAACTCAAAAATTAGGCCCGAAAAAAAAAACGACAGTGGTACCCCTTACGTTTTTTTTTTGGGCGAAAAATTAAGTTTCTCCAATCTTCCCAAATTCTGATAGAGGGCCATGAGACTTAGACCTGAGTGCAAAAATGGAGGCTCTAGCCCCTTCCAGAGCTGAGATATCGAAACTCAAAAATTAGGCCCGAAAAAAAAAACGACAGTGGTACCCCTTACGTTTTTTTTTGGGCGAAAAATTAAGTTTCTCCAATCTTCCCAAATTCTGATAGAGGGCCATGAGACTTAGACCTGAGTGCAAAAATGGAGGCTCTAGCCCCTTCCAGAGCTGAGATAACGAAACTCAAAAATTAGGCACGAAAAAAAAACGACAGTGGTACCCCTTACGTTTTTTTTTGGGCGAAAAATTAAGTTTCTCCAATCTTCCCAAATTCTGATAGAGGGCCATGAGACTTAGACCTGAGTGCAAAAATGGAGGCTCTAGCCCCTTCCAGAGCTGAGATATCGAAACTCAAAATTAGGCCCGAAAAAAAAACGACAGTGGTACCCCTTACGTTTTTTTTTTTTGGGCGAAAAATTCAAATTATCCAATCTTCCCAAATTCTGATAGAGGGCCATGAGACTTAGACCTGAGTGCAAAAATGGAGGCTCTAGCCCCTTCCAGAGCTGAGATATCGAAACTCAAAAATTAGGCCCGAAAAAAAAACGACAGTGGTACCCCTTACGTTTTTTTTTTTTGGGCGAAAAATTAAGTTTCTCCAATCTTCCCAAATTCTGATAGAGGGCCATGAGACTTAGACCTGAGTGCAAAAATGGAGGCTCTAGCCCCTTCCAGAGCTGAGATATCGAAACTCAAAAATTAGGCCTGAAAAAAAAACGACAGTGGTACCCCTTACGTTTTTTTTTTGGGCGAAAAATTAAGTTTCTCCAATCTTCCCAAATTCTGATAGAGGGCCATGAGACTTAGACCTGAGTGCAAAAATGGAGGCTCTAGCCCCTTCCAGAGCTGAGATATCAAAACTCAAAAATTAGGCCCGAAAAAAAAAAGACAGTGGTACCCCTTACGTTTTTTTTTTGGGCGAAAAATTAAGTTTCTCCAATCTTCCCAAATTCTGATAGAGGGCCATGAGACTTAGACCTGAGTGCAAAAATGGAGGCTCTAGCCCCTTCCAGAGCTGAGATATCGAAACTCAAAAATTAGGCCCGAAAAAAAAACGACAGTGGTACCCCTTACGGTTTTTTTTTTTGGGCGAAAAATTAAGTTTCTCCAATCTTCCCAAATTCTGATAGAGGGCCATGAGACTTAGACCTGAGTGCAAAAATGGAGGCTCTAGCCCCTTCCAGAGCTGAGATATCGAAACTCAAAAATTAGGCCCGAAAAAAAAAACGACAGTGGTACCCCTTACGTTTTTTTTTTTTGGGCGAAAAATTAAGTTTCTCCAATCTTCCCAAATTCTGATAGAGGGCCATGAGACTTAGACCTGAGTGCAAAAATGGAGGCTCTAGCCCCTTCCAGAGCTGAGATATCGAAACTCAAAAATTAGGCCCGAAAAAAAAAACGACAGTGGTACCCCTTACGTTTTTTTTTTGGGCGAAAAATTAAGTTTCTCCAATCTTCCCAAATTCTGATAGAGGGCCATGAGACTTAGACCTGAGTGCAAAAATGGAGGCTCTAGCCCCTTCCAGAGCTGAGATATCGAAACTCAAAAATTAGGCCCGAAAAAAAAACGACAGTGGTACCCCTTACGTTTTTTTTTGGGCGAAAAATTAAGTTTCTCCAATCTTCCCAAATTCTGATAGAGGGCCATGAGACTTAGACCTGAGTGCAAAAATGGAGGCTCTAGCCCCTTCCAGAGCTGAGATATCGAAACTCAAAAATTAGGCCCGAAAAAAAAACGACAGTGGTACCCCTTACGTTTTTTTTTTTTTGGGCGAAAAATTAAGTTTCTCCAATCTTCCCAAATTCTGATAGAGGGCCATGAGACTTAGACCTGAGTGCAAAAATGGAGGCTCTAGCCCCTTCCAGAGCTGAGATATCGAAACTCAAAAATTAGGCCCGAAAAAAAAAAACGACAGTGGTACCCCTTACGTTTTTTTTTTGGGCGAAAAATTAAGTTTCTCCAATCTTCCCAAATTCTGATAGAGGGCCATGAGACTTAGACCTGAGTGCAAAAATGGAGGCTCTAGCCCCTTCCAGAGCTGAGATATCGAAACTCAAAAATTAGGCCCGAAAAAAAAACGACAGTGGTACCCCTTACGTTTTTTTTTTTGGGCGAAAAATTAAGTTTCTCCAATCTTCCCAAATTCTGATAGAGGGCCATGAGACTTAGACCTGAGTGCAAAAATGGAGGCTCTAGCCCCTTCCAGAGCTGAGATATCGAAACTCAAAAATTAGGCCCGAAAAAAAAAACGACAGTGGTACCCCTTACGTTTTTTTTTTTGGGCGAAAAATTAAAATTCTCCAATCTTCCCAAATTCTGATAGAGGGCCATGAGACTTAGACCTGAGTGCAAAAATGGAGGCTCTAGCCCCTTCCAGAGCTGAGATATCGAAACTCAAAAATTCGGCCCGAAAAAAAGCGACAGTGGTACCCCTTACGTTTTTTTTTTTTGGGCGAAAAATTAAGTTTCTCCAATCTTCCCAAAACTGTGGATTCTGATAGAGGGCCATGAGACTTAGACCTGAGTGCAAAAATGGAGGCTCTAGCCCCTTCCAGAGCTGAGATATCGAAACTCAAAAATTAGGCCCGAAAAAAAAAACGACAGTGGTACCCCTTACGGGTTTTTTTTGGGCGAAAAATTAAGTTTCTCCAATCTTCCCAAATTCTGATAGAGGGCCATGAGACTTAGACCTGAGTGCAAAAATGGAGGCTCTAGCCCCTTCCAGAGCTGAGATATCGAAACTCAAAAATTCGGCCCGAAAAAAAAACGACAGTGGTACCCCTTACGTTTTTTTTTTTTTGGGCGAAAAATTAAGTTTCTCCAATCTTCCCAAAACTCTGGATTCTGATAGAGGGCCATGAGACTTAGACCTGAGTGCAAAAATGGAGGCTCTAGCCCCTTCCAGAGCTGAGATATCGAAACTCAAAAATTAGGCCCGAAAAAAAAAACGACAGTGGTACCCCTTACGTTTTTTTTTTTGGGCGAAAAATTAAGTTTCTCCAATCTTCCCAAATTCTGATAGAGGGCCATGAGACTTAGACCTGAGTGCAAAAATGGAGGCTCTAGCCCCTTCCAGAGCTGAGATAACGAAACTCAAAAATTAGGCACGAAAAAAAAACGACAGTGGTACCCCTTACGTTTTTTTTTTTGGGCGAAAAATTAAGTTTCTCCAATCTTCCCAAATTCTGATAGAGGGCCATGAGACTTAGACCTGAGTGCAAAAATGGAGGCTCTAGCCCCTTCCAGAGCTGAGATATCGAAACTAAAAAATTAGGCCCGAAAAAAAAAACGACAGTGGTACCCCTTACGTTTTTTTTTTTGGGTGAAAAATTAAGTTTCTCCAATCTTCCCAAATTCTGATAGAGGGCCATGAGACTTAGACCTGAGTGCAAAAATGGAGGCTCTAGCCCCTTCCAGAGCTGAGATATCGAAACTCAAAAATTAGGCCCGAAAAAAAAACGACAGTGGTACCCCTTACGTTTTTTTTTTGGGGCGAAAAATTAAGTTTCTCCAATCTTCCCAAATTCTGATAGAGGGCCATGAGACTTAGACCTGAGTGCAAAAATGGAGGCTCTAGCCCCTTCCAGAGCTGAGATATCGAAACTCAAAAATTAGGCCCGAAAAAAAAAAAACGACAGTGGTACCCCTTACGTTTTTTTTTTTTTGGGCGAAAAATTAAGTTTCTCCAATCTTCCCAAATTCTGATAGAGGGCCATGAGACTTAGACCTGAGTGCAAAAATGGAGGCTCTAGCCCCTTCCAGAGCTGAGATATCGAAACTCAAAAATTAGGCCCGAAAAAAAAAAACGACAGTGGTACCCCTTACGTTTTTTTTTTGGGCGAAAAATTAAGTTTCTCCAATCTTCCCAAATTCTGATAGAGGGCCATGAGACTTAGACCTGAGTGCAAAAATGGAGGCTCTAGCCCCTTCCAGAGCTGAGATATCGAAACTCAAAAATTAGGCCCGAAAAAAAAACGACAGTGGTACCCCTTACGTTTTTTTTTTTGGGCGAAAAATTAAGTTTCTCCAATCTTCCCAAATTCTGATAGAGGGCCATGAGACTTAGACCTGAGTGCAAAAATGGAGGCTCTAGCCCCTTCCAGAGCTGAGATATCGAAACTCAAAAATTAGGCCCGAAAAAAAAAACGACAGTGGTACCCCTTACGTTTTTTTTTTTGGGCGAAAAATTAAAATTCTCCAATCTTCCCAAATTCTGATAGAGGGCCATGAGACTTAGACCTGAGTGCAAAAATGGAGGCTCTAGCCCCTTCCAGAGCTGAGATATCGAAACTCAAAAATTCGGCCCGAAAAAAAGCGACAGTGGTACCCCTTACGTTTTTTTTTTTTGGGCGAAAAATTAAGTTTCTCCAATCTTCCCAAAACTGTGGATTCTGATAGAGGGCCATGAGACTTAGACCTGAGTGCAAAAATGGAGGCTCTAGCCCCTTCCAGAGCTGAGATATCGAAACTCAAAAATTAGGCCCGAAAAAAAAAACGACAGTGGTACCCCTTACGGGTTTTTTTTGGGCGAAAAATTAAGTTTCTCCAATCTTCCCAAATTCTGATAGAGGGCCATGAGACTTAGACCTGAGTGCAAAAATGGAGGCTCTAGCCCCTTCCAGAGCTGAGATATCGAAACTCAAAAATTCGGCCCGAAAAAAAAACGACAGTGGTACCCCTTACGTTTTTTTTTTTTTGGGCGAAAAATTAAGTTTCTCCAATCTTCCCAAAACTCTGGATTCTGATAGAGGGCCATGAGACTTAGACCTGAGTGCAAAAATGGAGGCTCTAGCCCCTTCCAGAGCTGAGATATCGAAACTCAAAAATTAGGCCCGAAAAAAAAAACGACAGTGGTACCCCTTACGTTTTTTTTTTTGGGCGAAAAATTAAGTTTCTCCAATCTTCCCAAATTCTGATAGAGGGCCATGAGACTTAGACCTGAGTGCAAAAATGGAGGCTCTAGCCCCTTCCAGAGCTGAGATAACGAAACTCAAAAATTAGGCACGAAAAAAAAACGACAGTGGTACCCCTTACGTTTTTTTTTTTGGGCGAAAAATTAAGTTTCTCCAATCTTCCCAAATTCTGATAGAGGGCCATGAGACTTAGACCTGAGTGCAAAAATGGAGGCTCTAGCCCCTTCCAGAGCTGAGATATCGAAACTAAAAAATTAGGCCCGAAAAAAAAAACGACAGTGGTACCCCTTACGTTTTTTTTTTTGGGTGAAAAATTAAGTTTCTCCAATCTTCCCAAATTCTGATAGAGGGCCATGAGACTTAGACCTGAGTGCAAAAATGGAGGCTCTAGCCCCTTCCAGAGCTGAGATATCGAAACTCAAAAATTAGGCCCGAAAAAAAAACGACAGTGGTACCCCTTACGTTTTTTTTTTGGGGCGAAAAATTAAGTTTCTCCAATCTTCCCAAATTCTGATAGAGGGCCATGAGACTTAGACCTGAGTGCAAAAATGGAGGCTCTAGCCCCTTCCAGAGCTGAGATATCGAAACTCAAAAATTAGGCCCGAAAAAAAAAAAACGACAGTGGTACCCCTTACGTTTTTTTTTTTTGGGCGAAAAATTAAGTTTCTCCAATCTTCCCAAATTCTGATAGAGGGCCATGAGACTTAGACCTGAGTGCAAAAATGGAGGCTCTAGCCCCTTCCAGAGCTGAGATATCGAAACTCAAAAATTAGGCCCGAAAAAAAAACGACAGTGGTACCCCTTACGTTTTTTTTTTGGGCGAAAAATTAAGTTTCTCCAATCTTCCCAAATTCTGATAGAGGGCCATGAGACTTAGACCTGAGTGCAAAAATGGAGGCTCTAGCCCCTTCCAGAGCTGAGATATCGAAACTCAAAAATTAGGCCCGAAAAAAAAACGACAGTGGTACCCCTTACGTTTTTTTTTTTGGGCGAAAAATTAAGTTTCTCCAATATTCCCAAATTCTGATAGAGGGCCATGAGACTTAGACCTGAGTGCAAAAATGGAGGCTCTAGCCCCTTCCAGAGCTGAGATATCGAAACTCAAAAATTAGGCCCGAAAAAAAAACGACAGTGGTACCCCTTACGTTTTTTTTTTTGGGCGAAAAATTAAAATTCTCCAATCTTCCCAAATTCTGATAGAGGGCCATGAGACTTAGACCTGAGTGCAAAAATGGAGGCTCTAGCCCCTTCCAGAGCTGAGATATCGAAACTCAAAAATTAGGCCCGAAAAAAAAACGACAGTGGTACCCCTTACGTTTTTTTTTGGGCGAAAAATTAAGTTTCTCCAATCTTCCCAAATTCTGATAGAGGGCCATGAGACTTAGACCTGAGTGCAAAAATGGAGGCTCTAGCCCCTTCCAGAGCTGAGATATCGAAACTCAAAAATTAGGCCCGAAAAAAAAAACGACAGTGGTACCCCTTACGTTTTTTTTTTTTGGGCGAAAAATTAAGTTTCTCCAATCTTCCCAAATTCTGATAGAGGGCCATGAGACTTAGACCTGAGTGCAAAAATGGAGGCTCTAGCCCCTTCCAGAGCTGAGATATCGAAACTCAAAAATTAGGCCCGAAAAAAAAACGACAGTGGTACCCCTTACGTTTTTTTTTGGGGCGAAAAATTAAGTTTCTCCAATCTTCCCAAATTCTGATAGAGGGCCATGAGACTTAGACCTGAGTGCAAAAATGGAGGCTCTAGCCCCTTCCAGAGCTGAGATAT
This sequence comes from Pimephales promelas, assembly GCF_988280905.1. Lineage (NCBI taxonomy): Eukaryota > Metazoa > Chordata > Actinopteri > Cypriniformes > Leuciscidae > Pimephales > Pimephales promelas. Next base: position 14,341,892 of record NC_142770.1, on the reverse strand, counting down.
CGAAACTCAAAAATTAGGCCCGAAAAAAAAAAACGACAGTGGTACCCCTTACGTTTTTTTTTGGGCGAAAAAATTAAGTTTCTCCAATCTTCCCAAATTCTGATAGAGGGCCATGAGACTTAGACCTGAGTGCAAAAATGGAGGCTCTAGCCCCTTCCAGAGCTGAGATATCGAAACTCAAAAATTAGGCCCGAAAAAAAAAAACGACAGTGGTACCCCTTACGTTTTTTTTTTTTGGGCGAAAAATTAAGTTTCTCCAATCTTCCCAAATTCTGATAGAGGGCCATGAGACTTAGACCTGAGTGCAAAAATGGAGGCTCTAGCCCCTTCCAGAGCTGAGATATCGAAACTCAAAAATTAGGCCCCAAAAAAAAACGACAGTGGTACCCCTTACGTTTTTTTTTTTTGGGCGAAAAATTAAGTTTCTCCAATCTTCCCAAATTCTGATAGAGGGCCAGGAGACTTAGACCTGAGTGCAAAAATGGAGGCTCTAGCCCCTTCCAGAGCTGAGATATCGAAACTCAAAAATTAGGCCCGAAAAAAAAACTACAGTGGTACCCCTTACGTTTTTTTTTTTGGGCGAAAAATTAAGTTTCTCCAATCTTCCCAAATTCTGATAGAGGGCCATGAGACTTAGACCTGAGTGCAAAAATGGAGGCTCTAGCCCCTTCCAGAGCTGAGATATCGAAACTCAAAAATTAGGCCCGAAAAAAAAACGACAGTGGTACCCCTTACGTTTTTTTTTTTGGGCGAAAAATTAAGTTTCTCCAATCTTCCCAAATTCTGATAGAGGGCCATGAGACTAAGACCTGAGTGCAAAAATGGAGGCTCTAGCCCCTTCCAGAGCTGAGATATCGAAACTCAAAAATTAGGCCCAAAAAAAAACGACAGTGGTACCCCTTACGTTTTTTTTTTTTTGGGTGAAAAATTACGTTTCTCCAATCTTCCCAAATTCTGATAGAGGGCCATGAGACTTAGACCTGAGTGCAAAAATGGAGGCTCTAGCCCCTTCCAGAGCTGAGATATCGAAACTCAAAAATTAGGCCCGAAAAAAAAAACGACAGTGGTACCCCTTTTGGTTTTTTTTTTGGGCGAAAAATTAAGTTTCTCCAATCTTCCCAAATTCTGATAGAGGGCCATGAGACTTAGACCTGAGTGCAAAAATGGAGGCTCTAGCCCCTTCAAGAGCTGAGATATCGAAACTCAAAAATTCGGCCCGAAAAAAAAACGACTGTGGTACCCCTTACGTTTTTTTTTTTTTTTGGGCGAAAAATTAAGTTTCTCCAATCTTCCCAAAACTCTGGATTCTGATAGAGGGCCATGAGACTTAGACCTGAGTGCAAAAATGGAGGCTCTAGCCCCTTCCAGAGCTGAGATATCGAAACTCAAAAATTTTGCCCGAAAAAAAACGACAGTGGTACCCCTTACGTTTTTTTTTGGGGCGAAAAATTAAGTTTCTCCAATCTTCCCAAATTCTGATAGAGGGCCATGAGACTTAGACCTGAGTGCAAAAATGGAGGCTCTAACCCCTTCCAGAGCTGAGATATCGAAACTCAAAAATTAGGCCCGAAAAAAAAAACGACAGTGGTACCCCTTACGTTTTTTTTTTGGGCGAAAAATTAAGTTTCTCCAATCTTCCCAAATTCTGATAGAGGGCCATGAGACTTAGACCTGAGTGCAAAAATGGAGGCTCTAGCCCCTTCCAGAGCTGAGATATCGAAACTCAAAAATTAGGCCCGAAAAAAAACGACAGTGGTACCCCTTACGGTTTTTTTTTTTTGGGCTAAAAATTAAGTTTCTCCAATCTTCCCAAATTCTGATAGAGGGCCATGAGACTTAGACCTGAGTGCAAAAATGGAGGCTCTAGCCACTTCCAGAGCTGAGATATCGAAACTCAAAAATTAGGCCCGAAAAAAAAACGACAGTGGTACCCCTTACGTTTTTTTTTGGGCGAAAAATTAAGTTTCTCCAATCTTCCCAAATTCTGATAGAGGGCCATGAGACTTAGACCTGAGTGCAAAAATGGAGGCTCTAGCCCCTTCCAGAGCTGAGATATCGAAACTCAAAAATTAGGCCCGAAAAAAAAAACGACAGTGGTACCCCTTACGTTTTTTTTTTTTGGGCGAAAAATTAAGTTTCTCCAATCTTCCCAAATTCTGATAGAGGGCCATGAGACTTAGACCTGAGTGCAAAAATGGAGGCTCTAGCCCCTTCCAGAGCTGAGATATCGAAACTCAAAAATTAGGCCCGAAAAAAAAACGACAGTGGTACCCCTTACGTTTTTTTTTTGGGCGAAAAATTAAGTTTCTCCAATCTTCCCAAATTCTGATAGAGGGCCATGAGACTTAGACCTGAGTGCAAAAATGGAGGCTCTAGCCCCTTCCAGAGCTGAGATATCGAAACTCAAAAATTAGGCCCGAAAAAAAAAAACGACAGTGGTACCCCTTACGTTTTTTTTTTTGGGCGAAAAATTAAGTTTCTCCAAACTTCCCAAATTCTGATAGAGGGCCATGAGACTTAGACCTGAGTGCAAAATGGAGGCTCTAGCCCCTTCCAGAGCTGAGATATCGAAACTCAAAAATTAGGCCCAAAAAAAAAACGACAGTGGTACCCCTTACGTTTTTTTTTTTTGGGTGAAAAATTAAGTTTCTCCAATCTTCCCAAATTCTGATAGAGGGCCATGAGACTTAGACCTGAGTGCAAAAATTGAGGCTCTAGCCCCTTCCAGAGCTGAGATATCGAAACTCAAAAATTAGGCCCGAAAAAAAAAACGACAGTGGTACCCCTTACGTTTTTTTTTGGGCGAAAAATTAAGTTTCTCCAATCTTCCCAAATTCTGATAGAGGGCCATGAGACTTAGACCTGAGTGCAAAAATGGAGGCTCTAGCCCCTTCCAGAGCTGAGTTATCGAAACTCAAAAATTAGGCCCGAAAAAAAAACGACAGTGGTACCCCTTACGTTTTTTTTTTTTGGGGCGAAAAATTAAGTTTCTCCAATCTTCCCAAATTCTGATAGAGGGCCATGAGACTTAGACCTGAGTGCAAAAATGGAGGCTCTAGCCCCTTCCAGAGCTGAGATATCGAAACTCAAAAATTAGGCCCGAAAAAAAAAAAACGACAGTGGTACCCCTTACGTTTTTTTTTTTGGGCGAAAAATTAAGTTTCTCCAATCTTCCCAAATTCTGATAGAGGGCCATGAGACTTAGACCTGAGTGCAAAAATGGAGGCTCTAGCCCCTTCCAAAGCTGAGATATCGAAACTCAAAAATTAGGCCCAAAAAAAAAACGACAGTGGTACCCCTTACGTTTTTTTTTTTTGGGCGAAAAATTAAGTTTCTCCAATCTTCCCAAATTCTGATAGAGGGCCATGAGACTTAGACCTGAGTGCAAAAATGGAGGCTCTAGCCCCTTCCAGAGCTGAGATATCGAAACTCAAAAATTAGGCCCGAAAAAAAAACGACAGTGGTACCCCTTACGTTTTTTTTTTGGGTGAAAAATTAAGTTTCTCCAATCTTCCCAAATTCTGATAGAGGGCCAGGAGACTTAGACCTGAGTGCAAAAATGGAGGCTCTAGCCCCTTCCAGAGCTGAGATATCGAAACTCAAAAATTAGGCCCGAAAAAAAAACGACAGTGGTACCCCTTACGTTTTTTTTTTTGGGTGAAAAATTAAGTTTCTCCAATCTTCCCAAATTCTGATAGAGGGCCATGAGACTTAGACCTGAGTGCAAAAATGGAGGCTCTAGCCCCTTCCAGAGCTGAGATATCGAAACTCAAAAATTAGGCCCGAAAAAAAAAAACGACAGTGGTACCCCTTACGTTTTTTTTTTTGGGCGAAAAATTAAGTTTCTCCAATCTTCCCAAATTCTGATAGAGGGCCATGAGACTTAGACCTGAGTGCAAAAATGGAGGCTCTAGCCCCTTCCAGAGCTGAGATATCGAAACTCAAAAATTAGGCCCCAAAAAAAAACGACAGTGGTACCCCTTACGTTTTTTTTTTTGGGCGAAAAATTAAGTTTCTCCAATCTTCCCAAATTCTGATAGAGGGCCAGGAGACTTAGACCTGAGTGCAAAAATGGAGGCTCTAGCCCCTTCCAGAGCTGAGATATCGAAACTCAAAAATTAGGCCCGAAAAAAAAACGACAGTGGTACCCCTTACGTTTTTTTTTTTGGGCGAAAAATTAAGTTTCTCCAATCTTCCCAAATTCTGATAGAGGGCCATGAGACTTAGACCTGAGTGCAAAAATGGAGGCTCTAGCCCCTTCCAGAGCTGAGATATCGAAACTCAAAAATTAGGCCCGAAAAAAAAACGACAGTGGTACCCCTTACGTTTTTTTTTTTGGGCGAAAAATTAAGTTTCTCCAATCTTCCCAAATTCTGATAGAGGGCCATGAGACTTAGACCTGAGTGCAAAAATGGAGGCTCTAGCCCCTTCCAGAGCTGAGATATCGAAACTCAAAAATTAGGCCCAAAAAAAAACGACAGTGGTACCCCTTACGTTTTTTTTTTTTTGGGTGAAAAATTACGTTTCTCCAATCTTCCCAAATTCTGATAGAGGGCCATGAGACTTAGACCTGAGTGCAAAAATGGAGGCTCTAGCCCCTTCCAGAGCTGAGATATCGAAACTCAAAAATTAGGCCCGAAAAAAAAAACGACAGTGGTACCCCTTTTGGTTTTTTTTTTGGGCGAAAAATTAAGTTTCTCCAATCTTCCCAAATTCTGATAGAGGGCCATGAGACTTAGACCTGAGTGCAAAAATGGAGGCTCTAGCCCCTTCCAGAGCTGAGATATCGAAACTCAAAAATTCGGCCCGAAAAAAAAACGACTGTGGTACCCCTTACGTTTTTTTTTTTTTGGGGCGAAAAATTAAGTTTCTCCAATCTTCCCAAAACTCTGGATTCTGATAGAGGGCCATGAGACTTAGACCTGAGTGCAAAAATGGAGGCTCTAGCCCCTTCCAGAGCTGAGATATCGAAACTCAAAAATTTTGCCCGAAAAAAAACGACAGTGGTACCCCTTACGTTTTTTTTGGGGGCGAAAAATTAAGTTTCTCCAATCTTCCCAAATTCTGATAGAGGGCCATGAGACTTAGACCTGAGTGCAAAAATGGAGGCTCTAACCCCTTCCAGAGCTGAGATATCGAAACTCAAAAATTAGGCCCGAAAAAAAAAACGACAGTGGTACCCCTTACGTTTTTTTTTGGGCGAAAAATTAAGTTTCTCCAATCTTCCCAAATTCTGATAGAGGGCCATGAGACTTAGACCTGAGTGCAAAAATGGAGGCTCTAGCCCCTTCCAGAGCTGAGATATCGAAACTCAAAAATTAGGCCCGAAAAAAAACGACAGTGGTACCCCTTACGTTTTTTTTTTTTTGGGCTAAAAATTAAGTTTCTCCAATCTTCCCAAATTCTGATAGAGGGCCATGAGACTTAGACCTGAGTGCAAAAATGGAGGCTCTAGCCCCTTCCTCAAAAATTCGGCCCAAAAAAAAAAACGTCAGTGGTACCCCTTACGTTTTTTTTTTTGGGCGAAAAATTAAGTTTCTCCAATCTTCCCAAATTCTGATAGAGGGCCATGAGACTTAGACCTGAGTGCAAAAATGGAGGCTCTAGCCCCTTCCCGAGCTGAGATATCGAAACGCAAAAATTCGGCCCGAAAAAAAAAACGACAGTGGTACCCCTTACGTTTTTTTTTTTTTGGGCGAAAAATTAAGTTTCTCCAATCTTCCCAAATTCTGATAGAGGGCCATGAGACTTAGACCTGAGTACAAAAATGGAGGCTCTAGCCCCTTCCAGAGCTGAGATATCGAAACTCAAAAATTAGGCCCGAAAAAAAAACGACAGTGGTACCCCTTACGTTTTTTTTTTGGGTGAAAAATTAAGTTTCTCCAATCTTCCCAAATTCTGATAGAGGGCCAGGAGACTTAGACCTGAGTGCAAAAATGGAGGCTCTAGCCCCTTCCAGAGCTGAGATATCGAAACTCAAAAATTAGGCCCGAAAAAAAAACGACAGTGGTACCCCTTACGTTTTTTTTTTTGGGTGAAAAATTAAGTTTCTCCAATCTTCCCAAATTCTGATAGAGGGCCATGAGACTTAGACCTGAGTGCAAAAATGGAGGCTCTAGCCCCTTCCAGAGCTGAGATATCAAAACTCAAAAATTAGGCCCGAAAAAAAAAAGACAGTGGTACCCCTTACGTTTTTTTTTTTGGGCGAAAAATTAAGTTTCTCCAATCTTCCCAAATTCTGATAGAGGGCCATGAGACTTAGACCTGAGTGCAAAAATGGAGGCTCTAGCCCCTTCCAGAGCTGAGATATCGAAACTCAAAAATTAGGCCCGAAAAAAAAACGACAGTGGTACCCCTTACGGTTTTTTTTTTTGGGCGAAAAATTAAGTTTCTCCAATCTTCCCAAATTCTGATAGAGGGCCATGAGACTTAGACCTGAGTGCAAAAATGGAGGCTCTAGCCCCTTCCAGAGCTGAGATATCGAAACTCAAAAATTAGGCCCGAAAAAAAAAACGACAGTGGTATCCCTTACGTTTTTTTTTTTTGGGCGAAAAATTAAGTTTCTCCAATCTTCCCAAATTCTGATAGAGGGCCATGAGACTTAGACCTGAGTGCAAAAATGGAGGCTCTAGCCCCTTCCAGAGCTGAGATATCGAAACTCAAAAATTAGGCCCGAAAAAAAAAACGACAGTGGTACCCCTTACGTTTTTTTTTTGGGCGAAAAATTAAGTTTCTCCAATCTTCCCAAATTCTGATAGAGGGCCATGAGACTTAGACCTGAGTGCAAAAATGGAGGCTCTAGCCCCTTCCAGAACTGAGATATCGAAACTCAAAAATTAGGCCCGAAAAAAAAACGACAGTGGTACCCCTTACGTTTTTTTTTGGGCGAAAAATTAAGTTTCTCCAATCTTCCCAAATTCTGATAGAGGGCCATGAGACTTAGACCTGAGTGCAAAAATGGAGGCTCTAGCCCCTTCCAGAGCTGAGATAACGAAACTCAAAAATTAGGCACGAAAAAAAAACGACAGTGGTACCCCTTACGTTTTTTTTTGGGCGAAAAATTAAGTTTCTCCAATCTTCCCAAATTCTGATAGAGGGCCATGAGACTTAGACCTGAGTGCAAAAATGGAGGCTCTAGCCCCTTCCAGAGCTGAGATATCGAAACTCAAAATTAGGCCCGAAAAAAAAACGACAGTGGTACCCCTTACGTTTTTTTTTTTTGGGCGAAAAATTCAAATTATCCAATCTTCCCAAATTCTGATAGAGGGCCATGAGACTTAGACCTGAGTGCAAAAATGGAGGCTCTAGCCCCTTCCAGAGCTGAGATATCGAAACTCAAAAATTAGGCCCGAAAAAAAAAACGACAGTGGTACCCCTTACGTTTTTTTTTTGGGCGAAAAATTAAGTTTCTCCAATCTTCCCAAATTCTGATAGAGGGCCATGAGACTTAGACCTGAGTGCAAAAATGGAGGCTCTAGCCCCTTCCAGAGCTGAGATATCGAAACTCAAAAATTAGGCCTGAAAAAAAAACGACAGTGGTACCCCTTACGTTTTTTTTTTGGGCGAAAAATTAAGTTTCTCCAATCTTCCCAAATTCTGATAGAGGGCCATGAGACTTAGACCTGAGTGCAAAAATGGAGGCTCTAGCCCCTTCCAGAGCTGAGATATCAAAACTCAAAAATTAGGCCCGAAAAAAAAAAGACAGTGGTACCCCTTACGTTTTTTTTTTGGGCGAAAAATTAAGTTTCTCCAATCTTCCCAAATTCTGATAGAGGGCCATGAGACTTAGACCTGAGTGCAAAAATGGAGGCTCTAGCCCCTTCCAGAGCTGAGATATCGAAACTCAAAAATTAGGCCCGAAAAAAAAACGACAGTGGTACCCCTTACGGTTTTTTTTTTTGGGCGAAAAATTAAGTTTCTCCAATCTTCCCAAATTCTGATAGAGGGCCATGAGACTTAGACCTGAGTGCAAAAATGGAGGCTCTAGCCCCTTCCAGAGCTGAGATATCGAAACTCAAAAATTAGGCCCGAAAAAAAAAACGACAGTGGTACCCCTTACGTTTTTTTTTTTTGGGCGAAAAATTAAGTTTCTCCAATCTTCCCAAATTCTGATAGAGGGCCATGAGACTTAGACCTGAGTGCAAAAATGGAGGCTCTAGCCCCTTCCAGAGCTGAGATATCGAAACTCAAAAATTAGGCCCGAAAAAAAAAACGACAGTGGTACCCCTTACGTTTTTTTTTTGGGCGAAAAATTAAGTTTCTCCAATCTTCCCAAATTCTGATAGAGGGCCATGAGACTTAGACCTGAGTGCAAAAATGGAGGCTCTAGCCCCTTCCAGAGCTGAGATATCGAAACTCAAAAATTAGGCCCGAAAAAAAAACGACAGTGGTACCCCTTACGTTTTTTTTTGGGCGAAAAATTAAGTTTCTCCAATCTTCCCAAATTCTGATAGAGGGCCATGAGACTTAGACCTGAGTGCAAAAATGGAGGCTCTAGCCCCTTCCAGAGCTGAGATATCGAAACTCAAAAATTAGGCCCGAAAAAAAAACGACAGTGGTACCCCTTACGTTTTTTTTTTTTGGGCGAAAAATTAAGTTTCTCCAATCTTCCCAAATTCTGATAGAGGGCCATGAGACTTAGACCTGAGTGCAAAAATGGAGGCTCTAGCCCCTTCCAGAGCTGAGATATCGAAACTCAAAAATTAGGCCCGAAAAAAAAAAACGACAGTGGTACCCCTTACGTTTTTTTTTTGGGCGAAAAATTAAGTTTCTCCAATCTTCCCAAATTCTGATAGAGGGCCATGAGACTTAGACCTGAGTGCAAAAATGGAGGCTCTAGCCCCTTCCAGAGCTGAGATATCGAAACTCAAAAATTAGGCCCGAAAAAAAAACGACAGTGGTACCCCTTACGTTTTTTTTTTTGGGCGAAAAATTAAGTTTCTCCAATCTTCCCAAATTCTGATAGAGGGCCATGAGACTTAGACCTGAGTGCAAAAATGGAGGCTCTAGCCCCTTCCAGAGCTGAGATATCGAAACTCAAAAATTAGGCCCGAAAAAAAAAACGACAGTGGTACCCCTTACGTTTTTTTTTTTGGGCGAAAAATTAAAATTCTCCAATCTTCCCAAATTCTGATAGAGGGCCATGAGACTTAGACCTGAGTGCAAAAATGGAGGCTCTAGCCCCTTCCAGAGCTGAGATATCGAAACTCAAAAATTCGGCCCGAAAAAAAGCGACAGTGGTACCCCTTACGTTTTTTTTTTTTGGGCGAAAAATTAAGTTTCTCCAATCTTCCCAAAACTGTGGATTCTGATAGAGGGCCATGAGACTTAGACCTGAGTGCAAAAATGGAGGCTCTAGCCCCTTCCAGAGCTGAGATATCGAAACTCAAAAATTAGGCCCGAAAAAAAAAACGACAGTGGTACCCCTTACGGGTTTTTTTTGGGCGAAAAATTAAGTTTCTCCAATCTTCCCAAATTCTGATAGAGGGCCATGAGACTTAGACCTGAGTGCAAAAATGGAGGCTCTAGCCCCTTCCAGAGCTGAGATATCGAAACTCAAAAATTCGGCCCGAAAAAAAAACGACAGTGGTACCCCTTACGTTTTTTTTTTTTTGGGCGAAAAATTAAGTTTCTCCAATCTTCCCAAAACTCTGGATTCTGATAGAGGGCCATGAGACTTAGACCTGAGTGCAAAAATGGAGGCTCTAGCCCCTTCCAGAGCTGAGATATCGAAACTCAAAAATTAGGCCCGAAAAAAAAAACGACAGTGGTACCCCTTACGTTTTTTTTTTTGGGCGAAAAATTAAGTTTCTCCAATCTTCCCAAATTCTGATAGAGGGCCATGAGACTTAGACCTGAGTGCAAAAATGGAGGCTCTAGCCCCTTCCAGAGCTGAGATAACGAAACTCAAAAATTAGGCACGAAAAAAAAACGACAGTGGTACCCCTTACGTTTTTTTTTTTGGGCGAAAAATTAAGTTTCTCCAATCTTCCCAAATTCTGATAGAGGGCCATGAGACTTAGACCTGAGTGCAAAAATGGAGGCTCTAGCCCCTTCCAGAGCTGAGATATCGAAACTAAAAAATTAGGCCCGAAAAAAAAAACGACAGTGGTACCCCTTACGTTTTTTTTTTTGGGTGAAAAATTAAGTTTCTCCAATCTTCCCAAATTCTGATAGAGGGCCATGAGACTTAGACCTGAGTGCAAAAATGGAGGCTCTAGCCCCTTCCAGAGCTGAGATATCGAAACTCAAAAATTAGGCCCGAAAAAAAAACGACAGTGGTACCCCTTACGTTTTTTTTTTGGGGCGAAAAATTAAGTTTCTCCAATCTTCCCAAATTCTGATAGAGGGCCATGAGACTTAGACCTGAGTGCAAAAATGGAGGCTCTAGCCCCTTCCAGAGCTGAGATATCGAAACTCAAAAATTAGGCCCGAAAAAAAAAAAACGACAGTGGTACCCCTTACGTTTTTTTTTTTTTGGGCGAAAAATTAAGTTTCTCCAATCTTCCCAAATTCTGATAGAGGGCCATGAGACTTAGACCTGAGTGCAAAAATGGAGGCTCTAGCCCCTTCCAGAGCTGAGATATCGAAACTCAAAAATTAGGCCCGAAAAAAAAAAACGACAGTGGTACCCCTTACGTTTTTTTTTTGGGCGAAAAATTAAGTTTCTCCAATCTTCCCAAATTCTGATAGAGGGCCATGAGACTTAGACCTGAGTGCAAAAATGGAGGCTCTAGCCCCTTCCAGAGCTGAGATATCGAAACTCAAAAATTAGGCCCGAAAAAAAAACGACAGTGGTACCCCTTACGTTTTTTTTTTTGGGCGAAAAATTAAGTTTCTCCAATCTTCCCAAATTCTGATAGAGGGCCATGAGACTTAGACCTGAGTGCAAAAATGGAGGCTCTAGCCCCTTCCAGAGCTGAGATATCGAAACTCAAAAATTAGGCCCGAAAAAAAAAACGACAGTGGTACCCCTTACGTTTTTTTTTTTGGGCGAAAAATTAAAATTCTCCAATCTTCCCAAATTCTGATAGAGGGCCATGAGACTTAGACCTGAGTGCAAAAATGGAGGCTCTAGCCCCTTCCAGAGCTGAGATATCGAAACTCAAAAATTCGGCCCGAAAAAAAGCGACAGTGGTACCCCTTACGTTTTTTTTTTTTGGGCGAAAAATTAAGTTTCTCCAATCTTCCCAAAACTGTGGATTCTGATAGAGGGCCATGAGACTTAGACCTGAGTGCAAAAATGGAGGCTCTAGCCCCTTCCAGAGCTGAGATATCGAAACTCAAAAATTAGGCCCGAAAAAAAAAACGACAGTGGTACCCCTTACGGGTTTTTTTTGGGCGAAAAATTAAGTTTCTCCAATCTTCCCAAATTCTGATAGAGGGCCATGAGACTTAGACCTGAGTGCAAAAATGGAGGCTCTAGCCCCTTCCAGAGCTGAGATATCGAAACTCAAAAATTCGGCCCGAAAAAAAAACGACAGTGGTACCCCTTACGTTTTTTTTTTTTTGGGCGAAAAATTAAGTTTCTCCAATCTTCCCAAAACTCTGGATTCTGATAGAGGGCCATGAGACTTAGACCTGAGTGCAAAAATGGAGGCTCTAGCCCCTTCCAGAGCTGAGATATCGAAACTCAAAAATTAGGCCCGAAAAAAAAAACGACAGTGGTACCCCTTACGTTTTTTTTTTTGGGCGAAAAATTAAGTTTCTCCAATCTTCCCAAATTCTGATAGAGGGCCATGAGACTTAGACCTGAGTGCAAAAATGGAGGCTCTAGCCCCTTCCAGAGCTGAGATAACGAAACTCAAAAATTAGGCACGAAAAAAAAACGACAGTGGTACCCCTTACGTTTTTTTTTTTGGGCGAAAAATTAAGTTTCTCCAATCTTCCCAAATTCTGATAGAGGGCCATGAGACTTAGACCTGAGTGCAAAAATGGAGGCTCTAGCCCCTTCCAGAGCTGAGATATCGAAACTAAAAAATTAGGCCCGAAAAAAAAAACGACAGTGGTACCCCTTACGTTTTTTTTTTTGGGTGAAAAATTAAGTTTCTCCAATCTTCCCAAATTCTGATAGAGGGCCATGAGACTTAGACCTGAGTGCAAAAATGGAGGCTCTAGCCCCTTCCAGAGCTGAGATATCGAAACTCAAAAATTAGGCCCGAAAAAAAAACGACAGTGGTACCCCTTACGTTTTTTTTTTGGGGCGAAAAATTAAGTTTCTCCAATCTTCCCAAATTCTGATAGAGGGCCATGAGACTTAGACCTGAGTGCAAAAATGGAGGCTCTAGCCCCTTCCAGAGCTGAGATATCGAAACTCAAAAATTAGGCCCGAAAAAAAAAAAACGACAGTGGTACCCCTTACGTTTTTTTTTTTTGGGCGAAAAATTAAGTTTCTCCAATCTTCCCAAATTCTGATAGAGGGCCATGAGACTTAGACCTGAGTGCAAAAATGGAGGCTCTAGCCCCTTCCAGAGCTGAGATATCGAAACTCAAAAATTAGGCCCGAAAAAAAAACGACAGTGGTACCCCTTACGTTTTTTTTTTGGGCGAAAAATTAAGTTTCTCCAATCTTCCCAAATTCTGATAGAGGGCCATGAGACTTAGACCTGAGTGCAAAAATGGAGGCTCTAGCCCCTTCCAGAGCTGAGATATCGAAACTCAAAAATTAGGCCCGAAAAAAAAACGACAGTGGTACCCCTTACGTTTTTTTTTTTGGGCGAAAAATTAAGTTTCTCCAATATTCCCAAATTCTGATAGAGGGCCATGAGACTTAGACCTGAGTGCAAAAATGGAGGCTCTAGCCCCTTCCAGAGCTGAGATATCGAAACTCAAAAATTAGGCCCGAAAAAAAAACGACAGTGGTACCCCTTACGTTTTTTTTTTTGGGCGAAAAATTAAAATTCTCCAATCTTCCCAAATTCTGATAGAGGGCCATGAGACTTAGACCTGAGTGCAAAAATGGAGGCTCTAGCCCCTTCCAGAGCTGAGATATCGAAACTCAAAAATTAGGCCCGAAAAAAAAACGACAGTGGTACCCCTTACGTTTTTTTTTGGGCGAAAAATTAAGTTTCTCCAATCTTCCCAAATTCTGATAGAGGGCCATGAGACTTAGACCTGAGTGCAAAAATGGAGGCTCTAGCCCCTTCCAGAGCTGAGATATCGAAACTCAAAAATTAGGCCCGAAAAAAAAAACGACAGTGGTACCCCTTACGTTTTTTTTTTTTGGGCGAAAAATTAAGTTTCTCCAATCTTCCCAAATTCTGATAGAGGGCCATGAGACTTAGACCTGAGTGCAAAAATGGAGGCTCTAGCCCCTTCCAGAGCTGAGATATCGAAACTCAAAAATTAGGCCCGAAAAAAAAACGACAGTGGTACCCCTTACGTTTTTTTTTGGGGCGAAAAATTAAGTTTCTCCAATCTTCCCAAATTCTGATAGAGGGCCATGAGACTTAGACCTGAGTGCAAAAATGGAGGCTCTAGCCCCTTCCAGAGCTGAGATATCGAAACTCAAAAATTAGGCCCGAAAAAAAAAAACGACAGTGGTACCCCTTACGTTTTTTTTTGGGCGAAAAAATTAAGTTTCTCCAATCTTCCCAAATTCTGATAGAGGGCCATGAGACTTAGACCTGAGTGCAAAAATGGAGGCTCTAGCCCCTTCCAGAGCTGAGATATCGAAACTCAAAAATTAGGCCCGAAAAAAAAAAACGACAGTGGTACCCCTTACGTTTTTTTTTTTTGGGCGAAAAATTAAGTTTCTCCAATCTTCCCAAATTCTGATAGAGGGCCATGAGACTTAGACCTGAGTGCAAAAATGGAGGCTCTAGCCCCTTCCAGAGCTGAGATATCGAAACTCAAAAATTAGGCCCCAAAAAAAAACGACAGTGGTACCCCTTACGTTTTTTTTTTTTGGGCGAAAAATTAAGTTTCTCCAATCTTCCCAAATTCTGATAGAGGGCCAGGAGACTTAGACCTGAGTGCAAAAATGGAGGCTCTAGCCCCTTCCAGAGCTGAGATATCGAAACTCAAAAATTAGGCCCGAAAAAAAAACTACAGTGGTACCCCTTACGTTTTTTTTTTTGGGCGAAAAATTAAGTTTCTCCAATCTTCCCAAATTCTGATAGAGGGCCATGAGACTTAGACCTGAGTGCAAAAATGGAGGCTCTAGCCCCTTCCAGAGCTGAGATATCGAAACTCAAAAATTAGGCCCGAAAAAAAAACGACAGTGGTACCCCTTACGTTTTTTTTTTTGGGCGAAAAATTAAGTTTCTCCAATCTTCCCAAATTCTGATAGAGGGCCATGAGACTAAGACCTGAGTGCAAAAATGGAGGCTCTAGCCCCTTCCAGAGCTGAGATATCGAAACTCAAAAATTAGGCCCAAAAAAAAACGACAGTGGTACCCCTTACGTTTTTTTTTTTTTGGGTGAAAAATTACGTTTCTCCAATCTTCCCAAATTCTGATAGAGGGCCATGAGACTTAGACCTGAGTGCAAAAATGGAGGCTCTAGCCCCTTCCAGAGCTGAGATATCGAAACTCAAAAATTAGGCCCGAAAAAAAAAACGACAGTGGTACCCCTTTTGGTTTTTTTTTTGGGCGAAAAATTAAGTTTCTCCAATCTTCCCAAATTCTGATAGAGGGCCATGAGACTTAGACCTGAGTGCAAAAATGGAGGCTCTAGCCCCTTCAAGAGCTGAGATATCGAAACTCAAAAATTCGGCCCGAAAAAAAAACGACTGTGGTACCCCTTACGTTTTTTTTTTTTTTTGGGCGAAAAATTAAGTTTCTCCAATCTTCCCAAAACTCTGGATTCTGATAGAGGGCCATGAGACTTAGACCTGAGTGCAAAAATGGAGGCTCTAGCCCCTTCCAGAGCTGAGATATCGAAACTCAAAAATTTTGCCCGAAAAAAAACGACAGTGGTACCCCTTACGTTTTTTTTTGGGGCGAAAAATTAAGTTTCTCCAATCTTCCCAAATTCTGATAGAGGGCCATGAGACTTAGACCTGAGTGCAAAAATGGAGGCTCTAACCCCTTCCAGAGCTGAGATATCGAAACTCAAAAATTAGGCCCGAAAAAAAAAACGACAGTGGTACCCCTTACGTTTTTTTTTTGGGCGAAAAATTAAGTTTCTCCAATCTTCCCAAATTCTGATAGAGGGCCATGAGACTTAGACCTGAGTGCAAAAATGGAGGCTCTAGCCCCTTCCAGAGCTGAGATATCGAAACTCAAAAATTAGGCCCGAAAAAAAACGACAGTGGTACCCCTTACGGTTTTTTTTTTTTGGGCTAAAAATTAAGTTTCTCCAATCTTCCCAAATTCTGATAGAGGGCCATGAGACTTAGACCTGAGTGCAAAAATGGAGGCTCTAGCCACTTCCAGAGCTGAGATATCGAAACTCAAAAATTAGGCCCGAAAAAAAAACGACAGTGGTACCCCTTACGTTTTTTTTTGGGCGAAAAATTAAGTTTCTCCAATCTTCCCAAATTCTGATAGAGGGCCATGAGACTTAGACCTGAGTGCAAAAATGGAGGCTCTAGCCCCTTCCAGAGCTGAGATATCGAAACTCAAAAATTAGGCCCGAAAAAAAAAACGACAGTGGTACCCCTTACGTTTTTTTTTTTTGGGCGAAAAATTAAGTTTCTCCAATCTTCCCAAATTCTGATAGAGGGCCATGAGACTTAGACCTGAGTGCAAAAATGGAGGCTCTAGCCCCTTCCAGAGCTGAGATATCGAAACTCAAAAATTAGGCCCGAAAAAAAAACGACAGTGGTACCCCTTACGTTTTTTTTTTGGGCGAAAAATTAAGTTTCTCCAATCTTCCCAAATTCTGATAGAGGGCCATGAGACTTAGACCTGAGTGCAAAAATGGAGGCTCTAGCCCCTTCCAGAGCTGAGATATCGAAACTCAAAAATTAGGCCCGAAAAAAAAAAACGACAGTGGTACCCCTTACGTTTTTTTTTTTGGGCGAAAAATTAAGTTTCTCCAAACTTCCCAAATTCTGATAGAGGGCCATGAGACTTAGACCTGAGTGCAAAATGGAGGCTCTAGCCCCTTCCAGAGCTGAGATATCGAAACTCAAAAATTAGGCCCAAAAAAAAAACGACAGTGGTACCCCTTACGTTTTTTTTTTTTGGGTGAAAAATTAAGTTTCTCCAATCTTCCCAAATTCTGATAGAGGGCCATGAGACTTAGACCTGAGTGCAAAAATTGAGGCTCTAGCCCCTTCCAGAGCTGAGATATCGAAACTCAAAAATTAGGCCCGAAAAAAAAAACGACAGTGGTACCCCTTACGTTTTTTTTTGGGCGAAAAATTAAGTTTCTCCAATCTTCCCAAATTCTGATAGAGGGCCATGAGACTTAGACCTGAGTGCAAAAATGGAGGCTCTAGCCCCTTCCAGAGCTGAGTTATCGAAACTCAAAAATTAGGCCCGAAAAAAAAACGACAGTGGTACCCCTTACGTTTTTTTTTTTTGGGGCGAAAAATTAAGTTTCTCCAATCTTCCCAAATTCTGATAGAGGGCCATGAGACTTAGACCTGAGTGCAAAAATGGAGGCTCTAGCCCCTTCCAGAGCTGAGATATCGAAACTCAAAAATTAGGCCCGAAAAAAAAAAAACGACAGTGGTACCCCTTACGTTTTTTTTTTTGGGCGAAAAATTAAGTTTCTCCAATCTTCCCAAATTCTGATAGAGGGCCATGAGACTTAGACCTGAGTGCAAAAATGGAGGCTCTAGCCCCTTCCAAAGCTGAGATATCGAAACTCAAAAATTAGGCCCAAAAAAAAAACGACAGTGGTACCCCTTACGTTTTTTTTTTTTGGGCGAAAAATTAAGTTTCTCCAATCTTCCCAAATTCTGATAGAGGGCCATGAGACTTAGACCTGAGTGCAAAAATGGAGGCTCTAGCCCCTTCCAGAGCTGAGATATCGAAACTCAAAAATTAGGCCCGAAAAAAAAACGACAGTGGTACCCCTTACGTTTTTTTTTTGGGTGAAAAATTAAGTTTCTCCAATCTTCCCAAATTCTGATAGAGGGCCAGGAGACTTAGACCTGAGTGCAAAAATGGAGGCTCTAGCCCCTTCCAGAGCTGAGATATCGAAACTCAAAAATTAGGCCCGAAAAAAAAACGACAGTGGTACCCCTTACGTTTTTTTTTTTGGGTGAAAAATTAAGTTTCTCCAATCTTCCCAAATTCTGATAGAGGGCCATGAGACTTAGACCTGAGTGCAAAAATGGAGGCTCTAGCCCCTTCCAGAGCTGAGATATCGAAACTCAAAAATTAGGCCCGAAAAAAAAAAACGACAGTGGTACCCCTTACGTTTTTTTTTTTGGGCGAAAAATTAAGTTTCTCCAATCTTCCCAAATTCTGATAGAGGGCCATGAGACTTAGACCTGAGTGCAAAAATGGAGGCTCTAGCCCCTTCCAGAGCTGAGATATCGAAACTCAAAAATTAGGCCCCAAAAAAAAACGACAGTGGTACCCCTTACGTTTTTTTTTTTGGGCGAAAAATTAAGTTTCTCCAATCTTCCCAAATTCTGATAGAGGGCCAGGAGACTTAGACCTGAGTGCAAAAATGGAGGCTCTAGCCCCTTCCAGAGCTGAGATATCGAAACTCAAAAATTAGGCCCGAAAAAAAAACGACAGTGGTACCCCTTACGTTTTTTTTTTTGGGCGAAAAATTAAGTTTCTCCAATCTTCCCAAATTCTGATAGAGGGCCATGAGACTTAGACCTGAGTGCAAAAATGGAGGCTCTAGCCCCTTCCAGAGCTGAGATATCGAAACTCAAAAATTAGGCCCGAAAAAAAAACGACAGTGGTACCCCTTACGTTTTTTTTTTTGGGCGAAAAATTAAGTTTCTCCAATCTTCCCAAATTCTGATAGAGGGCCATGAGACTTAGACCTGAGTGCAAAAATGGAGGCTCTAGCCCCTTCCAGAGCTGAGATATCGAAACTCAAAAATTAGGCCCAAAAAAAAACGACAGTGGTACCCCTTACGTTTTTTTTTTTTTGGGTGAAAAATTACGTTTCTCCAATCTTCCCAAATTCTGATAGAGGGCCATGAGACTTAGACCTGAGTGCAAAAATGGAGGCTCTAGCCCCTTCCAGAGCTGAGATATCGAAACTCAAAAATTAGGCCCGAAAAAAAAAACGACAGTGGTACCCCTTTTGGTTTTTTTTTTGGGCGAAAAATTAAGTTTCTCCAATCTTCCCAAATTCTGATAGAGGGCCATGAGACTTAGACCTGAGTGCAAAAATGGAGGCTCTAGCCCCTTCCAGAGCTGAGATATCGAAACTCAAAAATTCGGCCCGAAAAAAAAACGACTGTGGTACCCCTTACGTTTTTTTTTTTTTTGGGGCGAAAAATTAAGTTTCTCCAATCTTCCCAAAACTCTGGATTCTGATAGAGGGCCATGAGACTTAGACCTGAGTGCAAAAATGGAGGCTCTAGCCCCTTCCAGAGCTGAGATATCGAAACTCAAAAATTTTGCCCGAAAAAAAACGACAGTGGTACCCCTTACGTTTTTTTTGGGGGCGAAAAATTAAGTTTCTCCAATCTTCCCAAATTCTGATAGAGGGCCATGAGACTTAGACCTGAGTGCAAAAATGGAGGCTCTAACCCCTTCCAGAGCTGAGATATCGAAACTCAAAAATTAGGCCCGAAAAAAAAAACGACAGTGGTACCCCTTACGTTTTTTTTTGGGCGAAAAATTAAGTTTCTCCAATCTTCCCAAATTCTGATAGAGGGCCATGAGACTTAGACCTGAGTGCAAAAATGGAGGCTCTAGCCCCTTCCAGAGCTGAGATATCGAAACTCAAAAATTAGGCCCGAAAAAAAACGACAGTGGTACCCCTTACGTTTTTTTTTTTTTGGGCTAAAAATTAAGTTTCTCCAATCTTCCCAAATTCTGACAGAGGGCCATGAGACTTAGACCTGAGTGCAAAAATGGAGGCTCTAGCCCCTTCCTCAAAAATTCGGCCCAAAAAAAAAAACGTCAGTGGTACCCCTTACGTTTTTTTTTTTGGGCGAAAAATTAAGTTTCTCCAATCTTCCCAAATTCTGATAGAGGGCCATGAGACTTAGACCTGAGTGCAAAAATTGAGGCTCTAGCCCCTTCCAGAGCTGAGATATCGAAACTCAAAAATTCGGCCCGAAAAAAAAAACGACAGTGGTACCCCTTACGTTTTTTTTTGGGCGAAAAAATTAAGTTTCTCCAATCTTCCCAAATTCTGATAGAGGGCCATGAGACTTAGACCTGAGTGCAAAAATGGAGGCTCTAGCCCCTTCCAGAGCTGAGATATCGAAACTCAAAAATTAGGCCCGAAAAAAAAAAACGACAGTGGTACCCCTTACGTTTTTTTTTTTTGGGCGAAAAATTAAGTTTCTCCAATCTTCCCAAATTCTGATAGAGGGCCATGAGACTTAGACCTGAGTGCAAAAATGGAGGCTCTAGCCCCTTCCAGAGCTGAGATATCGAAACTCAAAAATTAGGCCCCAAAAAAAAACGACAGTGGTACCCCTTACGTTTTTTTTTTTTGGGCGAAAAATTAAGTTTCTCCAATCTTCCCAAATTCTGATAGAGGGCCAGGAGACTTAGACCTGAGTGCAAAAATGGAGGCTCTAGCCCCTTCCAGAGCTGAGATATCGAAACTCAAAAATTAGGCCCGAAAAAAAAACTACAGTGGTACCCCTTACGTTTTTTTTTTTGGGCGAAAAATTAAGTTTCTCCAATCTTCCCAAATTCTGATAGAGGGCCATGAGACTTAGACCTGAGTGCAAAAATGGAGGCTCTAGCCCCTTCCAGAGCTGAGATATCGAAACTCAAAAATTAGGCCCGAAAAAAAAACGACAGTGGTACCCCTTACGTTTTTTTTTTTGGGCGAAAAATTAAGTTTCTCCAATCTTCCCAAATTCTGATAGAGGGCCATGAGACTAAGACCTGAGTGCAAAAATGGAGGCTCTAGCCCCTTCCAGAGCTGAGATATCGAAACTCAAAAATTAGGCCCAAAAAAAAACGACAGTGGTACCCCTTACGTTTTTTTTTTTTTGGGTGAAAAATTACGTTTCTCCAATCTTCCCAAATTCTGATAGAGGGCCATGAGACTTAGACCTGAGTGCAAAAATGGAGGCTCTAGCCCCTTCCAGAGCTGAGATATCGAAACTCAAAAATTAGGCCCGAAAAAAAAAACGACAGTGGTACCCCTTTTGGTTTTTTTTTTGGGCGAAAAATTAAGTTTCTCCAATCTTCCCAAATTCTGATAGAGGGCCATGAGACTTAGACCTGAGTGCAAAAATGGAGGCTCTAGCCCCTTCAAGAGCTGAGATATCGAAACTCAAAAATTCGGCCCGAAAAAAAAACGACTGTGGTACCCCTTACGTTTTTTTTTTTTTTTGGGCGAAAAATTAAGTTTCTCCAATCTTCCCAAAACTCTGGATTCTGATAGAGGGCCATGAGACTTAGACCTGAGTGCAAAAATGGAGGCTCTAGCCCCTTCCAGAGCTGAGATATCGAAACTCAAAAATTTTGCCCGAAAAAAAACGACAGTGGTACCCCTTACGTTTTTTTTTGGGGCGAAAAATTAAGTTTCTCCAATCTTCCCAAATTCTGATAGAGGGCCATGAGACTTAGACCTGAGTGCAAAAATGGAGGCTCTAACCCCTTCCAGAGCTGAGATATCGAAACTCAAAAATTAGGCCCGAAAAAAAAAACGACAGTGGTACCCCTTACGTTTTTTTTTTGGGCGAAAAATTAAGTTTCTCCAATCTTCCCAAATTCTGATAGAGGGCCATGAGACTTAGACCTGAGTGCAAAAATGGAGGCTCTAGCCCCTTCCAGAGCTGAGATATCGAAACTCAAAAATTAGGCCCGAAAAAAAACGACAGTGGTACCCCTTACGGTTTTTTTTTTTTGGGCTAAAAATTAAGTTTCTCCAATCTTCCCAAATTCTGATAGAGGGCCATGAGACTTAGACCTGAGTGCAAAAATGGAGGCTCTAGCCACTTCCAGAGCTG
Source organism: Pimephales promelas (assembly GCF_988280905.1). Lineage (NCBI taxonomy): Eukaryota > Metazoa > Chordata > Actinopteri > Cypriniformes > Leuciscidae > Pimephales > Pimephales promelas. The sequence continues at coordinate 14,320,882 of NC_142770.1, read as the reverse complement.
AGATATCGAAACTCAAAAATTAGGCCCGAAAAAAAAACGACAGTGGTACCCCTTACGTTTTTTTTTGGGCGAAAAATTAAGTTTCTCCAATCTTCCCAAATTCTGATAGAGGGCCATGAGACTTAGACCTGAGTGCAAAAATGGAGGCTCTAGCCCCTTCCAGAGCTGAGATATCGAAACTCAAAAATTAGGCCCGAAAAAAAAAACGACAGTGGTACCCCTTACGTTTTTTTTTTTTGGGCGAAAAATTAAGTTTCTCCAATCTTCCCAAATTCTGATAGAGGGCCATGAGACTTAGACCTGAGTGCAAAAATGGAGGCTCTAGCCCCTTCCAGAGCTGAGATATCGAAACTCAAAAATTAGGCCCGAAAAAAAAACGACAGTGGTACCCCTTACGTTTTTTTTTTGGGCGAAAAATTAAGTTTCTCCAATCTTCCCAAATTCTGATAGAGGGCCATGAGACTTAGACCTGAGTGCAAAAATGGAGGCTCTAGCCCCTTCCAGAGCTGAGATATCGAAACTCAAAAATTAGGCCCGAAAAAAAAAAACGACAGTGGTACCCCTTACGTTTTTTTTTTTGGGCGAAAAATTAAGTTTCTCCAAACTTCCCAAATTCTGATAGAGGGCCATGAGACTTAGACCTGAGTGCAAAATGGAGGCTCTAGCCCCTTCCAGAGCTGAGATATCGAAACTCAAAAATTAGGCCCAAAAAAAAAACGACAGTGGTACCCCTTACGTTTTTTTTTTTTGGGTGAAAAATTAAGTTTCTCCAATCTTCCCAAATTCTGATAGAGGGCCATGAGACTTAGACCTGAGTGCAAAAATTGAGGCTCTAGCCCCTTCCAGAGCTGAGATATCGAAACTCAAAAATTAGGCCCGAAAAAAAAAACGACAGTGGTACCCCTTACGTTTTTTTTTGGGCGAAAAATTAAGTTTCTCCAATCTTCCCAAATTCTGATAGAGGGCCATGAGACTTAGACCTGAGTGCAAAAATGGAGGCTCTAGCCCCTTCCAGAGCTGAGTTATCGAAACTCAAAAATTAGGCCCGAAAAAAAAACGACAGTGGTACCCCTTACGTTTTTTTTTTTTGGGGCGAAAAATTAAGTTTCTCCAATCTTCCCAAATTCTGATAGAGGGCCATGAGACTTAGACCTGAGTGCAAAAATGGAGGCTCTAGCCCCTTCCAGAGCTGAGATATCGAAACTCAAAAATTAGGCCCGAAAAAAAAAAAACGACAGTGGTACCCCTTACGTTTTTTTTTTTGGGCGAAAAATTAAGTTTCTCCAATCTTCCCAAATTCTGATAGAGGGCCATGAGACTTAGACCTGAGTGCAAAAATGGAGGCTCTAGCCCCTTCCAAAGCTGAGATATCGAAACTCAAAAATTAGGCCCAAAAAAAAAACGACAGTGGTACCCCTTACGTTTTTTTTTTTTGGGCGAAAAATTAAGTTTCTCCAATCTTCCCAAATTCTGATAGAGGGCCATGAGACTTAGACCTGAGTGCAAAAATGGAGGCTCTAGCCCCTTCCAGAGCTGAGATATCGAAACTCAAAAATTAGGCCCGAAAAAAAAACGACAGTGGTACCCCTTACGTTTTTTTTTTGGGTGAAAAATTAAGTTTCTCCAATCTTCCCAAATTCTGATAGAGGGCCAGGAGACTTAGACCTGAGTGCAAAAATGGAGGCTCTAGCCCCTTCCAGAGCTGAGATATCGAAACTCAAAAATTAGGCCCGAAAAAAAAACGACAGTGGTACCCCTTACGTTTTTTTTTTTGGGTGAAAAATTAAGTTTCTCCAATCTTCCCAAATTCTGATAGAGGGCCATGAGACTTAGACCTGAGTGCAAAAATGGAGGCTCTAGCCCCTTCCAGAGCTGAGATATCGAAACTCAAAAATTAGGCCCGAAAAAAAAAAACGACAGTGGTACCCCTTACGTTTTTTTTTTTGGGCGAAAAATTAAGTTTCTCCAATCTTCCCAAATTCTGATAGAGGGCCATGAGACTTAGACCTGAGTGCAAAAATGGAGGCTCTAGCCCCTTCCAGAGCTGAGATATCGAAACTCAAAAATTAGGCCCCAAAAAAAAACGACAGTGGTACCCCTTACGTTTTTTTTTTTGGGCGAAAAATTAAGTTTCTCCAATCTTCCCAAATTCTGATAGAGGGCCAGGAGACTTAGACCTGAGTGCAAAAATGGAGGCTCTAGCCCCTTCCAGAGCTGAGATATCGAAACTCAAAAATTAGGCCCGAAAAAAAAACGACAGTGGTACCCCTTACGTTTTTTTTTTTGGGCGAAAAATTAAGTTTCTCCAATCTTCCCAAATTCTGATAGAGGGCCATGAGACTTAGACCTGAGTGCAAAAATGGAGGCTCTAGCCCCTTCCAGAGCTGAGATATCGAAACTCAAAAATTAGGCCCGAAAAAAAAACGACAGTGGTACCCCTTACGTTTTTTTTTTTGGGCGAAAAATTAAGTTTCTCCAATCTTCCCAAATTCTGATAGAGGGCCATGAGACTTAGACCTGAGTGCAAAAATGGAGGCTCTAGCCCCTTCCAGAGCTGAGATATCGAAACTCAAAAATTAGGCCCAAAAAAAAACGACAGTGGTACCCCTTACGTTTTTTTTTTTTTGGGTGAAAAATTACGTTTCTCCAATCTTCCCAAATTCTGATAGAGGGCCATGAGACTTAGACCTGAGTGCAAAAATGGAGGCTCTAGCCCCTTCCAGAGCTGAGATATCGAAACTCAAAAATTAGGCCCGAAAAAAAAAACGACAGTGGTACCCCTTTTGGTTTTTTTTTTGGGCGAAAAATTAAGTTTCTCCAATCTTCCCAAATTCTGATAGAGGGCCATGAGACTTAGACCTGAGTGCAAAAATGGAGGCTCTAGCCCCTTCCAGAGCTGAGATATCGAAACTCAAAAATTCGGCCCGAAAAAAAAACGACTGTGGTACCCCTTACGTTTTTTTTTTTTTGGGGCGAAAAATTAAGTTTCTCCAATCTTCCCAAAACTCTGGATTCTGATAGAGGGCCATGAGACTTAGACCTGAGTGCAAAAATGGAGGCTCTAGCCCCTTCCAGAGCTGAGATATCGAAACTCAAAAATTTTGCCCGAAAAAAAACGACAGTGGTACCCCTTACGTTTTTTTTGGGGGCGAAAAATTAAGTTTCTCCAATCTTCCCAAATTCTGATAGAGGGCCATGAGACTTAGACCTGAGTGCAAAAATGGAGGCTCTAACCCCTTCCAGAGCTGAGATATCGAAACTCAAAAATTAGGCCCGAAAAAAAAAACGACAGTGGTACCCCTTACGTTTTTTTTTGGGCGAAAAATTAAGTTTCTCCAATCTTCCCAAATTCTGATAGAGGGCCATGAGACTTAGACCTGAGTGCAAAAATGGAGGCTCTAGCCCCTTCCAGAGCTGAGATATCGAAACTCAAAAATTAGGCCCGAAAAAAAACGACAGTGGTACCCCTTACGTTTTTTTTTTTTTGGGCTAAAAATTAAGTTTCTCCAATCTTCCCAAATTCTGACAGAGGGCCATGAGACTTAGACCTGAGTGCAAAAATGGAGGCTCTAGCCCCTTCCTCAAAAATTCGGCCCAAAAAAAAAAACGTCAGTGGTACCCCTTACGTTTTTTTTTTTGGGCGAAAAATTAAGTTTCTCCAATCTTCCCAAATTCTGATAGAGGGCCATGAGACTTAGACCTGAGTGCAAAAATTGAGGCTCTAGCCCCTTCCAGAGCTGAGATATCGAAACTCAAAAATTCGGCCCGAAAAAAAAAACGACAGTGGTACCCCTTACGGTTTTTTTTGGGCGAAAAAATTAAGTTTCTCCAATCTTCCCAAATTCTGATAGAGGGCCATGAGACTTAGACCTGAGTGCAAAAATGGAGGCTCTAGCCCCTTCCCGAGCTGAGATATCGAAACGCAAAAATTCGGCCCGAAAAAAAAAACGACAGTGGTACCCCTTACGTTTTTTTTTTTTGGGCGAAAAATTAAGTTTCTCCAATCTTCCCAAATTCTGATAGAGGGCCATGAGACTTAGACCTGAGTACAAAAATGGAGGCTCTAGCCCCTTCCAGAGCTGAGATATCGAAACTCAAAAATTAGGCCCGAAAAAAAAACGACAGTGGTACCCCTTACGTTTTTTTTTTGGGTGAAAAATTAAGTTTCTCCAATCTTCCCAAATTCTGATAGAGGGCCAGGAGACTTAGACCTGAGTGCAAAAATGGAGGCTCTAGCCCCTTCCAGAGCTGAGATATCGAAACTCAAAAATTAGGCCCGAAAAAAAAACGACAGTGGTACCCCTTACGTTTTTTTTTTTGGGTGAAAAATTAAGTTTCTCCAATCTTCCCAAATTCTGATAGAGGGCCATGAGACTTAGACCTGAGTGCAAAAATGGAGGCTCTAGCCCCTTCCAGAGCTGAGATATCGAAACTCAAAAATTAGGCCCGAAAAAAAAAAACGACAGTGGTACCCCTTACGTTTTTTTTTTTGGGCGAAAAATTAAGTTTCTCCAATCTTCCCAAATTCTGATAGAGGGCCATGAGACTTAGACCTGAGTGCAAAAATGGAGGCTCTAGCCCCTTCCAGAGCTGAGATATCGAAACTCAAAAATTAGGCCCCAAAAAAAAACGACAGTGGTACCCCTTACGTTTTTTTTTTTGGGCGAAAAATTAAGTTTCTCCAATCTTCCCAAATTCTGATAGAGGGCCAGGAGACTTAGACCTGAGTGCAAAAATGGAGGCTCTAGCCCCTTCCAGAGCTGAGATATCGAAACTCAAAAATTAGGCCCGAAAAAAAAACGACAGTGGTACCCCTTACGTTTTTTTTTTTGGGCGAAAAATTAAGTTTCTCCAATCTTCCCAAATTCTGATAGAGGGCCATGAGACTTAGACCTGAGTGCAAAAATGGAGGCTCTAGCCCCTTCCAGAGCTGAGATATCGAAACTCAAAAATTAGGCCCGAAAAAAAAACGACAGTGGTACCCCTTACGTTTTTTTTTTTGGGCGAAAAATTAAGTTTCTCCAATCTTCCCAAATTCTGATAGAGGGCCATGAGACTTAGACCTGAGTGCAAAAATGGAGGCTCTAGCCCCTTCCAGAGCTGAGATATCGAAACTCAAAAATTAGGCCCAAAAAAAAACGACAGTGGTACCCCTTACGTTTTTTTTTTTTTGGGTGAAAAATTACGTTTCTCCAATCTTCCCAAATTCTGATAGAGGGCCATGAGACTTAGACCTGAGTGCAAAAATGGAGGCTCTAGCCCCTTCCAGAGCTGAGATATCGAAACTCAAAAATTAGGCCCGAAAAAAAAAACGACAGTGGTACCCCTTTTGGTTTTTTTTTTGGGCGAAAAATTAAGTTTCTCCAATCTTCCCAAATTCTGATAGAGGGCCATGAGACTTAGACCTGAGTGCAAAAATGGAGGCTCTAGCCCCTTCCAGAGCTGAGATATCGAAACTCAAAAATTCGGCCCGAAAAAAAAACGACTGTGGTACCCCTTACGTTTTTTTTTTTTTGGGGCGAAAAATTAAGTTTCTCCAATCTTCCCAAAACTCTGGATTCTGATAGAGGGCCATGAGACTTAGACCTGAGTGCAAAAATGGAGGCTCTAGCCCCTTCCAGAGCTGAGATATCGAAACTCAAAAATTTTGCCCGAAAAAAAACGACAGTGGTACCCCTTACGTTTTTTTTGGGGGCGAAAAATTAAGTTTCTCCAATCTTCCCAAATTCTGATAGAGGGCCATGAGACTTAGACCTGAGTGCAAAAATGGAGGCTCTAACCCCTTCCAGAGCTGAGATATCGAAACTCAAAAATTAGGCCCGAAAAAAAAAACGACAGTGGTACCCCTTACGTTTTTTTTTGGGCGAAAAATTAAGTTTCTCCAATCTTCCCAAATTCTGATAGAGGGCCATGAGACTTAGACCTGAGTGCAAAAATGGAGGCTCTAGCCCCTTCCAGAGCTGAGATATCGAAACTCAAAAATTAGGCCCGAAAAAAAACGACAGTGGTACCCCTTACGTTTTTTTTTTTTTGGGCTAAAAATTAAGTTTCTCCAATCTTCCCAAATTCTGATAGAGGGCCATGAGACTTAGACCTGAGTGCAAAAATGGAGGCTCTAGCCCCTTCCTCAAAAATTCGGCCCAAAAAAAAAAACGTCAGTGGTACCCCTTACGTTTTTTTTTTTGGGCGAAAAATTAAGTTTCTCCAATCTTCCCAAATTCTGATAGAGGGCCATGAGACTTAGACCTGAGTGCAAAAATTGAGGCTCTAGCCCCTTCCAGAGCTGAGATATCGAAACTCAAAAATTCGGCCCGAAAAAAAAAACGACAGTGGTACCCCTTACGGTTTTTTTTGGGCGAAAAAATTAAGTTTCTCCAATCTTCCCAAATTCTGATAGAGGGCCATGAGACTTAGACCTGAGTGCAAAAATGGAGGCTCTAGCCCCTTCCCGAGCTGAGATATCGAAACGCAAAAATTCGGCCCGAAAAAAAAAACGACAGTGGTACCCCTTACGTTTTTTTTTTTTGGGCGAAAAATTAAGTTTCTCCAATCTTCCCAAATTCTGATAGAGGGCCATGAGACTTAGACCTGAGTGCAAAAATGGAGGCTCTAGCCCCTTTCAGAGCTGAGATATCGAAACTCAAAAATTCGGCCCGAAAAAAAAAAACGACAGTGGTATCCCTTTCGTTTTTTTTGGGGGGCCGAAAAATAAAGTTTCTCCAATCTTCCCAAATTCTGATAGAGGGCCATGAGACTTAGACCTGAGTGCAAAAATGGAGGCTCCAGCCCCTTCCAGAGCTGAGATATCGAAACTCAAAAATTCGGCCCGAAAAAAAAAACGACAGTGGTACCCCTTTCGTTTTTTTGGGGGGGCGAAAAATTAAGTTTCTCCAATCTTCCCAAATTCTGATAGAGGGCCATGAGACTTAGACCTGAGTGCAAAAATGGAGGCTCTAGCCCCTTCCAGAGCTGAGATATCGAAACGCAAAAATTCGGCCCGAAAAAAAAAACGACAGTGGTACCCCTTACGTTTTTTTTGGGGGGCGAAAAATTAAGTTTCTCCAATCTTCCCAAATTCTGATAGAGGGCCATGAGACTTAGACCTGAGTGCAAAAATGGAGGCTCTAGCCCCTTCCAGAGCTGAGATATTGAAACTCAAAAATTCGGCCCGAAAAAAAAAACGACAGTGGTACCCCTTACGTTTTTTTTTTTTTGGGGGGCGAAAAATTAAGTTTCTCCAATCTTCCCAAATTCTGGTAGAGGGCCATGAGACTTAGACCTGAGTGCAAAAATGGAGGCTCTAGCCCCTTCCAGAGCTGAGATATCGAAACTCAAAAATTAGGCCCGAAAAAAAAAACGACAGTGGTACCCCTTACGTTTTTTTTTTTGGGCGAAAAATTAAGTTTTTCCAATCTTCCCAAATTCTGATAGAGGGCCATGAGACTTAGACCTGAGTGCAAAAATTGAGGCTCTAGCCCCTTCCAGAGCTGAGATATTGAAACTCAAAAATTCGGCCCGAAAAAAAAACGACAGTGGTACCCCTTACGTTTTTTTTTTTGGGCGAAAAATTAAGTTTCTCCAATCTTCCCAAAACTCTGGATTCTGATAGAGGGCCATGAGACTTAGACCTGAGTGCAAAAATGGAGGCTCTAGCCCCTTCCAGAGCTGAGATATCAAAACTCAAAAATTAGGCCCGAAAAAAAAAACGACAGTGGTACCCCTTACGTTTTTTTTTTTTGGGCGAAAAATTAAGTTTCTCCAATTTTCCCAAATTCTGATAGAGGGCCATGAGACTTAGACCTGAGTGCAAAAATTGAGGCTCTAGCCCCTTCCAGAGCTGAGATATTGAAACTCAAAAATTCGGCCCGAAAAAAAAACGACAGTGGTACCCCTTACGTTTTTTTTTTTGGGCGAAAAATTAAGTTTCTCCAATCTTCCCAAAACTCTGGATTCTGATAGAGGGCCATGAGACTTAGACCTGAGTGCAAAAATGGAGGCTCTAGCCCCTTCCAGAGCTGAGATATCAAAACTCAAAAATTAGGCCCGAAAAAAAAAACGACAGTGGTACCCCTTACGTTTTTTTTTTTTGGGCGAAAAATTAAGTTTCTCCAATTTTCCCAAATTCTGATAGAGGGCCATGAGACTTAGACCTGAGTGCAAAAATAGAGGCTCTAGCCCCTTCCAGAGCTGAGATATCGAAACTCAAAAATTAGGCCCGAAAAAAAAACGACAGTGGTACCCCTTACGTTTTTTTTTTTTGGGCGAAAAATTAAGTTTCTCCAATCTTCCCAAATTCTGATAGAGGGCCATGAGACTTAGACCTGAGTGCAAAAATGGAGGCTCTAGCCCCTTCCAGAGCTGAGATATCGAAACTCAAAAATTAGGCCCGAAAAAAAAAACGACAGTGGTACCCCTTACGTTTTTTTTGGGGGGCGAAAAATTAAGTTTCTCCAATCTTCCCAAATTCTGATAGAGGGCCATGAGACTTAGACCTGAGTGCAAAAATGGAGGCTCTAGCCCCTTCCAGAGCTGAGATATCGAAACTCAAAAATTAGGCCCGAAAAAAAAACGACAATGGTACCCCTTACGTTTTTTTTTTTTGGGCGAAAAATTAAGTTTCTCCAATCTTCCCAAATTCTGATAGAGGGCCATGAGACTTAGACCTGAGTGCAAAAATGGAGGCTCTAGCCCCTTCCAGAGCTGAGATATCGAAACTCAAAAATTAGGCCCGAAAAAAAAAACGACAGTGGTACCCCTTTCGTTTTTTTGGGGGGGCCGAAAAATTAAGTTTCTCCAATCTTCCCAAATTCTGATAGAGGGCCATGAGACTTAGACCTGAGTGCAAAAATGGAGGCTCCAGCCCCTTCCAGAGCTGAGATATCGAAACTCAAAAATTCGGCCCGAAAAAAAAAACGACAGTGGTACCCCTTACGTTTTTTTTTGGGGGCGAAAAATTAAGTTTCTCCAATCTTCCCAAATTCTGATAGCGGGCCATGAGACTTAGACCTGAGTGCAAAAATGGAGGCTCTAGCCCCTTCCAGAGCTGAGATATCGAAACTCAAAAATTCGGCCCGAAAAAAAAACGACAGTGGTACCCCTTACGTTTTTTTTTTTGGGGTTCGAAAAATTAAATTTCTCCAATCTTCCCAAATTCTGGTAGAGGGCCATGAGACTTAGACCTGAGTGCAAAAATGGAGGCTCTAGCCCCTTCCAGAGCTGAGATATTGAAACTCAAAAATTAGGCCCGAAAAAAAAAACGACAGTGGTACCCCTTACGGGTTTTTTTGGGGGCGAAAAATTAAGTTTCTCCAATCTTCCCAAATTCTGATAGAGGGCCATGAGACTTAGACCTGAGTGCAAAAATTGAGGCTCTAGCCCCTTCCAGAGCTGAGATATTGAAACTCAAAAATTCGGCCCGAAAAAAAAAACGCCAGTGGTACCCCTTACGTTTTTTTTTTTTGGGCGAAAAATTAAGTTTCTCCAATCTTCCCAAAACTCTGGATTCTGATAGAGGGCCATGAGACTTAAACCTGAGTGCAAAAATGGAGGCTCTAGCCCCTTCCAGAGCTGAGATATCGAAACTCAAAAATTCGGCCCGAAAACAAAAGCGACAGTGGTACCCCTTACGTTTTTTTTTTGGGCAAAAAAATTAAGTTTCTCCAATCTTCCCAAATTCTGATAGAGGGCCATGAGACTTAGACCTGAGTGCAAAAATGGAGGCTCTAGCCCCTTCCAGAGCTGAGATATCGAAACTCAAAAATTAGGCCCGAAAAAAAAAACGACAGTGGTACCCCTTACTTTTTTTTTTTGGGCGAAAAATTAAGTTTCTCCAATTTTCCCAAATTCTGATAGAGGGTCATGAGACTTAGACCTGAGTGCAAAAATGGAGGCTCTAGTCCCTTCCAGAGCTGAGATATCGAAACTCAAAAATTAGGCCCGAAAAAAAAACGACAGTGGTACCCCTTACGTTTTTTTTTGGGGCGAAAAATTAAGTTTCTCCAATCTTCCCAAATTCTGATAGAGGGCCATGAGACTTAGACCTGAGTGCAAAAATGGAGGCTCTAGCCCCTTCCAGAGCTGAGATATCGAAACTCAAAAATTCGGCCCGAAAACAAAAGCGACAGTGGTACCCCTTACGTTTTTTTTTTTTGGGCGAAAAATTAAGTTTCTCCAATCTTCCCAAAACTCTGGATTCTGATAGAGGGCCATGAGACTTAGACCTGAGTGCAAAAATGGAGGCTCTAGCCCCTTCCAGAGCTGAGATCTCGAAACTCAAAAATTAGGCCCGAAAAAAAAAAACGACAGTGGTACCCCTTACGTTTTTTTTTTTGGGCGAAAAATTAAGTTTCTCCAATCTTCCCAAATTCTGATAGAGGGCCATGAGACTTAGACCTGAGTGCAAAAATGGAGGCTCTAGCCCCTTCCAGAGCTGAGATATCGAAACTCAAAAATTCGTCCCGAAAAAAAAAAAAACAGTGGTACCCCTTACGTTTTTTTTTTTTGGGCGAAAAATTAAGTTTCTCCAATCTTCCCAAAACTCTGGATTCTGATAGAGGGCCATGAGACTTAGACCTGAGTGCAAAAATGGAGGCTCTAGCCCCTTCCAGAGCTGAGATATCGAAACTCAAAAATTCGGCCCCAAAAAAAAACGACAGTGGTACCCCTTACGTTTTTTTTTTTTTTTTTGGGCGAAAAATTAAGTTTCTCCAATCTTCCCAAAATTCTGGATTCTGATAGAGGGCCATGAGACTTAGACCTGAGTGCAAAAATGGAGGCTCTAGCCCCTTCCAGAGCTGAGATATCGAAACTCAAAAATTCGGCCCGAAAAAAAAAAACGACAGTGGTACCCCTTACGTTTTTTTTTTTTTTGGGCGAAAAATTAAGTTTCTCCAATCTTCCCAAAACTCTGGATTCTGATAGAGGGCCATGAGACTTAGACCTGAGTGCAAAAATGGAGGCTCTAGCCCCTTCCAGAGCTGAGGTATCGAAACTCAAAAATTCGGCCCGAAAAAAAAAACGACAGTGGTACCCCTTACGTTTTTTGTTTTTTTTTGGGCGAAAAATTACGTTTCTCCAATCTTCCCAAAACTCTGGATTCTGATAGAGGACCATGAGACTTAGACCTGAGTGCAAAAATGGAGGCTCTAGCCCCTTCCAGAGCTGAGATATCGAAACTCAAAAATTCGGCCCGAAAAAAAAACGACAGTGGTACCCCTTACGTTTTTTTTTTTTTTGGGCAAAAAATTAAGTTTCTCCAATCTTCCCAAAACTCTGGATTCTGAAAGAGGGCAATGAGACTTAGATCTGAGTGCAAAAATGGAGGCTCTAGCCCCTTCTAGAGCTGAGATATCGAAATTAAAAATTTTAACCCAAAAAAAAAAACGACAGTGGTACCCCTTTCGTTTTTTTTTTTTCGGGCGAAAAATTAAGTTTCTCCAATCTTCTCAAAAGTCTGGATTCTGATAGAGGGCCATGAGACTTAAACCTGAGTGCAAAAATGGAGGCTCTAGACCCTTCCAGAGCTGAGATATTAAGTTATTTATAATGGCATAAATGCTACGTGGGATCTCAATATCTCAGCTCTGGAAGGGTCTAGAGCCTCCATTTTGGCACTCAGGTCTAAGTCCCATGGCCCTCTATCAGAATCCAGAGTTTCAAGAAGATTGGAGAAACTTTTTTTTGCACCAAAAAAAAAAAAAAAAAAACGACAGGAAATTTTGATTTTCTCCGATCGTCTCGAAATTCTGGATTCTGATAGAGGGCCATGAGACTTAGACCTGAGCGCAAAAATGGAGGCTCTAGACCCTTCCAGAGCTGAGATATCGAGATCCCACGTAGCATTTATCTCACTATTTTTATAATGGCATAAATGCTACTTATCCTTCAGCTCACGTCTAAGTCTCATGGCCCTCTATCAGAATCCAGAGTTTCAAGAAGATCAGAGAAACTCAAAATTTCGACAGGAGATATTGAGATCCCACGTAGCATTTATGCCATTATAAAAGTAGTGGGTTCGCGGATGGTGGAATTTTGGGACGGCGCTTGGTGCAACGGACCCCGGGGGGCCTGCTGAGTGCATTAAAATAGTTTTTATCATGACAGGAACTCTAGTTAAAATGTCTATCAAATATACTACCCGAAACTCCATTCAATAGATTGCAGACGGGATGGTGTCCAATTTGTAGGAGCTGCATTTGAGTTTTATTTTTGGTTTCATAATTTACCTATAATTGTTTTTTGTTCCCATTGCATTTGAGTGGTGCACCTTCTACAGCCAGAGAGGGCGCCATCCTATAAGTTGGAGTGTGTTGCGCTTGGGAGAAGGAGAAGGCGTGCCAGCCGATACAGTCTTTGACCTCGGCCTGTCACTGAAGTTTGGCCTGTATGAGAAAGCTGAACACCAAGCACTACAAAGCAATGCTTAAAGACATTTGAACCAGTTCTCATTTTTTTTGTTTTGTACTTTATATTTTATTTGCAATAAATAGCCACAAACATTCAAGCAACAACACTCTTGGATTTTCTTGGATTTGGGCTGTGAGTCTGACCCGGTACTCGCATTCTCAGGTGGTTGGAAACATTAACAGGGGGTTACAGGAAAAACCCAACAATGTTTTTGCTACTACACAATTGCAGCATGTTTCATGGCAAGCATACATGCACTCTGAAATTTGAACTGCTATAACTCTGGGACCAAGTCGCCCAGATGCACCAAACTTGGGTCAAAGTAGGGTCCCTATAGGGGCCCTCTCCAACGAGCTCTAGCCCGAGGCTCTAATGCCTCCCAAACCCCTATCCCGTGCGAATCAAGTCACGATCCGTCAAATCGAGGGTAGTCCTAAAAGGCCCACTCCCCACCAAGTCTATAGGAGAGTGGGCATCCCACGAACTCTTAGGATCCCTCGGGGCCATTATGCGCCCAATGGCAGCTTATATGGGCTTTTGTCCACGAACCCCTACTTTTGGTTTGGACTAACAAGCGTAATTAACTTTACAGTGCACAAGATCAGTAATGCAAACTACAAAAAAGTACTTTACTGTATTTTTACTGCATTTCATAATTTGGTCTGCTTCTGCTGTAATCAATTATACTGCATTGTACTGTAATATCAATATTGATACATTGCAAAATATTATTGTAATTTTCAAAATAGTTACTAATAATGATAATATTATATTATAATAATATCATATAGTTATTTAAAATACTATGGAAGTCAATGGCTACTGTAAGCTGTTTTGTTACCGACATTCTTTAAAATGTCTTATTTTGGGTTCAGCAGAATAAAAATGGTATGAAACTAATACAGGTTTGGAACAACATGAGGGTAAGTAAGTCATGACAAATATAATTTGTGGTTGAACTATACCTTTAAAGGCATAGTTCACTCAAAATGTTAAATTAGCCCCTGATTTAATCACCCTGGCCTCTAGCCATCATTGGCGTATACATTCTTCTCTCAGACGAAAACAATCAGAGTTATATTAAACAATGTCCTGGCCCTTCCAAGCTTTATATTGGCTGTAAATGGTTGTTTCTGTTTTGAAAGTCCATAAAAGTGCATCTATCCATAATATATATATATTAATATAAAATATTTAAAATATTCATATTTAAGTTGCGCTTTAGATTTAAGTCAAATCCATATGTTATTTTGGCCGGAAGTTATTTTACTTTATAAAGTTTTAAATATTTTATCTCCATCTTCCTCATTACTCCACATAAAGTCAACATCTGAGATATTTTCATTAGCTATATGTTCAAGCAATTCAGAACAGTATATTCTGCACATGAAAAAGTTTCAAAAATGTATCTGTGATATAAATATATTTTTTTTATAAAAGAAATTTCAGTCAGCATTACTGAAAATGTGACTTCAGTAACAGGCTTTCAAACCTACTGTCCATTCTAATGGACAGACGCATTTAAAAAAAAATCCTGATTTAAAACGTGCAATTCTACAGTCAATCTTTCTATTTTACATACAAACTATGAAATACTGGAAAAAATATATACAAAATGTAAATACACCTTAGGAAATGTTGCTTGCTTCTGTGTTTGGAGTGAAGTGCTGCCATGCTTCTCTTCAATGTAGAGGATTTCTTTATATATAATTACTACATGCAGAACTTTACTGGCATTTGATTGGACAAACATCCAATCTCATAGACTGCAGGCTTTAAACTAGGTGAAATGCTCCAGAAGTTAAAAAAAGGGGGCTGACATGTGATGTCCATTGTAATGGACACAGGGTCTGAATGGGTTAATATCCTCCTCACATCACTGGAGCAATGACAGAAATCTGAGGAAACAGACAAACCAGGACAGGTGAGACGTGGTTCAGCTCGGTTGTCTTCTCTATTCTAAAATCTGACGTGGTGTGAGTTGACATGGAGGAGCCATTGTGTCCCATAAAAAGACATCTCAAGACCCTCTGCTCTTTGGATAGAATGTAAATAAGATCCTGGGGAATGTACTGGGAGAACAGCATTGGGGGGTGAACACCGGCAGCCGGGGTCACCATCCATCACGGCGACTTGGGCCCGGTACGGTAGACAAGCTCGGCACAGGCCAAGAAATCTGAGCCACTACAAGACAAACACATGCTCCCTCCAAAATAACAATGGGCTCCAGTGACACACGCTGCCTGCTGTCAGAGCGTCACTGCAGGCTCACGACACCTGACATTGTTATATTGAGCGTATAGTGTTACCAGACCCACAGTTAGAACAGACGAAGGAACAAATGCCAAAGATAATCGCAAGTGACAACTTTAGGAGACAATCCTCTGGTCTTTTTAGGCAGGAGCTTGTGAAACTTAAAAGAGTAGCAAATAAGGACATTGAGAGCGGTCTAAATATATTTCTGTGTGGGTGTATTTTACACTTCACCTTCTATAGCCTTTATCACATAAAGGATTCTTTTGTGGATAGAAAGTGAGAGCATAAAACAACTTAAAGGGTCACTCCACCTCTGGAAAGATGAATGTGTATTTAAAATGGGTAATTTATGTAGAAGAAATGTGAAATTATTTTTGAATTTGGAGCTTTCTAGACTTAGAAAAGCCAGAAAATGTATTTTTAGCTTATGTGGAAGAAAAACAACAACTCCCAGAATGCACTTGCTTCGCTGCCCCAGGAGGCCACGCCTACCGGTAACAGAGCGCAGTAAGTAAACAACAGTCTAAGCTACTAGTGAGTCTCTGTGATGAGTCTGCACAAAAATGTGTTTCGAGATCACCCAAAATGTACAAATTCGGCTTTTGCATTCGCCATTCATTATATTTACTGTGACGAGCGGGACGATTGAGGGCCACGGGAGAACCGCTGAAGGCCGGTGGCGTGATTATCGATGAGCGACACCTTTGAGACGTAAGTTAGCGGTCTCGTATCTCTCACGGAGGAGCAGGAATTTTCTTGGCAATGTTAAAACGCACATCAACCGATCACTTGTTTAGCGTTCATGTAAACACTACATTCAGATTCACCAATTAGAATTAATTAAGCTAGATTGAAACAAAAGCTGTACATGTAAACAATGCATGGCGACTGCAGAAAGCAAAAGCTGAATCCCGGACTTCGACGGCCGGACATGTCCGGGAAAAAGAGGACGGTAACGCCTACTACTCAGCTTTCTCCACAGAACAAGTGCCTGCTAGCTTACCTTCCAAAAAAAGATGGCTGACACAATGTGTAATCCCAATCCTCCATAGCGCATCCGTCTGCGTATTCAGTAGCTTCGTCCATATTTTCAAAACGTTTCTGCCGGTGAAATCAAACGCCCTGGCACTGATCTGTGATTGGTCTGTTAGCGCATTAGGTCCAACCCACTATGGGCGGGTTGGAAAGGGTGGGATCTAGTGCTTGTAGTCATCCCCCCTCTTACACTTCCTCCTACAATGCCGTAAAATTACGATTTTTGCGTCAGTGTAGAAGGAAGTGAAAAAGGTAAATAGCCGATTTCTCTCGTCTCAGGGGAAAATGAGAGAGTGTTGCTCGACCATTCAATAGAATAACTGGGTTTCTAACAATGGGAAGCTTAACGCAAATGGGTGAAGTGTCCCTTTCATGCAGAATTTGTTCAAATCAAACCCAATTTAGGACAATGTTACTTGTTCACTGGCATATAACCTTCATGAGCTTAGTCCGAGGAACTTTTTTGACAGTCAAAAACAAGATCACAGCTATAGACTGATGTAAATCTGTCTGTCCAGTGCCAGTTGAGTTCATTTGACACATCAGGCCCTGTGTACACCTGGTATTCAGAAGCAGTTTGGTCGATTGGATCACCAGTGGATGACGCTAAATACAGGTGTAAATTACATCCATTAGATCCAAAGATCTAAAAAAAAAGCCCATACATTCACCCGTCCATGGACACTTCCCTCAAAGAAATCAGGACAGAAGTGGATGAAAGTGGACAAAACATAGATTAAAACATCAGGTGTAAACGGAAAAGTCTCCCTTGTCTACTTGTGATCCGATCGACCAAAACGCATCTTAATGCCAGCTGTAAACAGGGCCTTAGATGACCACATCATACCCTCGCAGTACACATGAGCACTTTAGCTAGATCGTGTGGGTGTTTCCAAAGCCATTCCCTGTTCCTGTTTATCCACCCCCATCATTCCTCAACGGTTGTGTCTGTTTTGGGGGGATGTGAGGGGAAGGTTCTTTAGGGTCCCTTAGTGCTAAGCCGCCGAGGTCCTCACAGCTGCACCGTGAGACCACAGATTTACAGGTGCCACTGACCCTTTCATCAGAGGAAGTCCAGTCAGCCGGCTGTTCCTCTCTGTTTCTCTCCGTCTTTCTCTTTTTCCAGTAGGGGCCGAGAATCTTTGATGAATCTTAGTTAAGGGCACAACTTACTACTAATGCTGACTGAGTTCTCGGAACATAATACAACTAGTGAAAGTGTTTCCTCTTTCAATCATCAACAGTCTCAACGTGAGCACAACTCTTCCCGAAAAACCAATTAACCTACAGTAAAGCTTTGTGTGAGTTAATGCATATTAGTCTAGTTAGTAAGAACATGTTCTTCATTAATAAAACAACTTCGCCTTGAAAATATAAAAAAAATAGTTTAGGTTGCAGAATGAATTAAATATGAAAGATGAGTTTCAGCTAATCAATTATTTGAATGCACTGCATTCCTGACAAGGAATGCACGTGTTTCTGAAATACCACTAATAAACGCGTGGCCCTGAACACGACAAACTTTGCAAGAAAAATGTAATTATGTCATGCTTTTCCCAAGACTACACAGACTTAAAAAAAGGACAAAAAGTATGAAATATTTTAGAATGAATAAAATTTTAAACAGTTGGTAATTTGAGTTTGAAATTCTAACCTATCATGAATTCTTTGAACATTTCAGTTAGGACTTTGACTTTGATTTTAGAACGATAAAAATTTTAAAAAGTTGGTTATCAGAATTTAAAAAAAAAATACACACATAAATTAATTAAATATTTCAGATACAAAACATGTTAGTGATAAAATAGTTCAGATTATTACCTAAAAAAATATCACAAAGCCACCATAATCTAAAAAAAAAGTGAACAAAACACATGCATCCTAATAGCATCCATCTTTATCCCAGAGACTGTTCTCAAGAGTAATGTGCATGAAGATCAAGAAGATAAACAGTTAAACATTCATATATTTCAGTCCCATCTCAATGGCAAAATAATTAATCTGAGATTGTGCCTCACTCTAAAAGACATGTAGTACAACGATTAACTGGTATCGATTGACCCCTAGAGGACGATGGAGAGTTGATTGGCATCAACCTCTATCAGAAAACATGTTCTGAACACCCATATGGGAAACAAGGTTGTTCCTCTTCATCTTTTCAATGGGATCAAGGTCCATTAAACCGATGTCTATTTGGGAAAATGAATCTATTTGGTTGAATATAAAAATGCTATTAATGCAATGGGCTTTGGTTTAAAATGGGGCCACGTTTTATTGATCAGAGGTCAAGTCCTTCTTCTGGAATAATGTCGAGTGTCTGGTTTATACATGCATAGAGAGATGAAAATGTGGTATATCTAAATAGACTGATAACCGTAAGCAATATGATACAATAGTAAGAGAACAATCACAGTTCATCACATCTTTGTCAATCAATATGAATTAATAATGCACTTTTTTCTTGATTATTGTTATATTTTTAGGTAATGCAAATATCAGACTGGCTTGTATGAACACTTGAATTGAAGTTTCAAAAGTTAAAAATATATGTGTCTACCAGCCACTTTCCATACTCTGTAAAGGCAAGCTTTATCTAACTATTACATAAAGTGTGTGTACTATTATACTATTGTACAGTATCTATTGTCATAAACTTGAGCCACAGCTGCAATCCCAAATTGTGGTTCAAATCAATTAAATTGAATAGTTTAAAAGTATCCATGACAGGAAACAGAAATGTGTTATCCCTGTGATAGCAAAGAGGACCAGAGGAGCAAGCTTTGGCTTCCCTATTAAGAAAGAGACACATAGTTAATGAGTGGGAAAGTGGGAAAGCCTACTCAAGCATTAGAAATTCACTGCTTGCCATTACTGCAGTGATGAAGCAAACCTAATGGAACAGGACTCCAGGTTTGCTCATCTAAATGAAGAGGTGGAACTAGTAGTTTTTTTTCCTTTACTGTAGCGTCCATAATGGTCACATCTATAGCCATTACCTCTGCTTTAGGGAGCCCAAATGTAATTATGCCAATACATGGCAAGTATGTAACTCAATGGATTTTTTTTTTTTTTTGCTAAATGGCATGTAAGGACAATCTGATATGGAAGCTTGTTTCCTCCATGGAATAAAAAAATAAGAAAGTAATTGTGACTTTATATCTCAGAACTGTGAGTTTATATCTCGCAATTTAGAGTTTATAACTCGTAAGTACATGTTTATCCTATGCTATCTCACGACCAATTTGTACGAATTTGACGCATGATTAAAAAGTGTCTAATTCGTACGACCTCACTCATACGAATTTGTACGATTTGTCTAAACCCACGTGATGGTTAGGTTTAGGGGCGGGGTAAGGGGTAGGTCATTCATACGAATTCATACGAATTGGCCAATTCGTAAAATATTTACGATATAGAAAAATCGTACTAATTCGTACGACCTCACTCGTAAGAATTAGTACGATTTTTCTATATCGTACATATTAATTAGTAGAATTAGACACTTTTTAATCATGCGTCGATTTGGTACGATTTGGTCATGAGATCGGGTTGGTTTATCTCTAACATTTCTGAGAAAAAAAATCAGAATTGTGAGATTTAATTTAGTAATTGCAGTAAAAGAGTATGGATTGTCAGCAATTTTTTTCTTAGAATTGCGAGATTTAAATTTCTCAGACATAAACTCGATATTGCGAGAAAAATCAGCTGACATTTTTTCTGAGAATTGCACGATTTAAAGTTTTCAAAATTGCGAGATTTAAATTTCCCTGATTCGCAATTGCGAGAAAAAAGTATGAATTGTTTGCTGACTTTTTTTCTTAAAATTGCAAGATTTCAGTTGCTCAGACATAAACTTGCAATTGCGAGAAAAAAGAATGAATTGTCTGCTGACTTTTTTTCTTAAAATTGCGAGATTTAAAGTTCAGAATTGCAAGATTTAAATTTCTCAGATATAAACTCGCAATTGTGAGTAAAATCTAAGAAATATCAGGTGATATATTTTTTCTTAGAATTGCAAGATTTAAGTTGCTCAGACATAAACTTGCAATTGCGAGAAAAAAGTGTGAATTGTCAGCTGACTTTTTTTCTTAAAATTGCGAGATGTAAATTTCTCAGACATAAAGTCGTTATTGCGAGTAAAACATATGAAATGTCAGCTGACATCTTTTCTAAGAATTGCAACATTTAACGTTTTCAGTACTGCGAGATTTAAATATCACTGATTTGCAATTGTGAGAAAAAAGTATGAATTGTATGCTGACTTTTTTTCTTAAAATTACGAGATATAAGTTGCTCAGACATAAACTTGCAATTGCGAGAGAAAAAGGATGAATTGTCAGCTGACTTTTTTTAAAAAAAAATTGCGAGATTTAAAGTTTTCTGAATTGCACAATTAAAATTTCTGAGATATAAACTCACAATTGTGGGTAAAATCTCAGAAATGTCAGCTGATATTTTTTTTCTGAATTGCAAGATTTTAATTTCTCATACATACAGTAAACTCGCAATAGGGGATTATCACGCTGATACGTAGTACTTCCGGATTCTGTGATCTTTGTGCACTGCCACTTCCGTTGAATCACCGATCTCGCTGGCGAACTGATGACGGACTACACTAAGTTTATTTATACGGCATCCCTGGGAAATTCGTGTGATTCACTAAAGTGCCGGCAGCATCCCTGGTAAATTCGTCTGATTCACTAAAGTGCCGGCTGCAAACAAACGTGCTACCTTGATTTATTTTAAAGTTTTAATCCATTTCTTCCTTATACTCAATTCAGTCGGGAATCCATGGAAATTTAAGTAGGGTTGGCGTTGTTTGTTAGATTTACAAAGTGAAACAGAGTAGTGACATAAATAGCATTCGTCTCAGGCATTGTTGAACTGCGTCGGAAGTGGACATGCACAAAGTTGAAAAATCCCGCCCATGAAACCCGGAAGCGTGATAATCCCCTATTGCAAGAAAAAAGTATGAATTTTCAGCTGACCTTTTTCCTTAGAATTGCGAGATTTAAATTTCTCAGTTATAAACTTGCAAATGTGAGAGAAAAGTTAGATTTGTGAGATTAAAAAGTCGCAATTACTTTTTTTTTTTCAGGCAGACACAAGCTTACATTATCTGAGGACAGAAGTTGGCACAAAACAAAAATAGAAATAATCATAAATCTGTTAATATTCACTCCAAAAACTGCTGGGTTGTTTCAACCCACGTTTGTGTGTCAAATATGGACATACCCAACCATTGGTTTAAAATTTTAATTTAGATTTTTAAATGTAATAGTTGGGTTTGTCCATATTTGACCCAAATAGGTTGAAACAACCCAGCAGTTTTTTTTAAGAATGTTCTATATGTTTATATATATTTTATGTTAGTTCATGGAGTTTTCAGGGAATTTTTAAGCCTGGAAATTCAGACATATGAGAATCATTTTATAAATAATATAGGAATAAATAATATGTTTTAAAGTAATAAAGCTTAAGTGCATTTTTTTCCGTAGCTTGGCCTTTTAGTTATGTAACTTTGTCCCTTAGATCCTTTTGAAATTCTGTAACAACAACAGAAGAAGAATTGTGTCATAAACATGTTTTTTTATCAGTCAGACAAGATGGCACACGTCTCTCTGAACTCATAACAGTCCTCTGAAGCCTCTTCCTGGCAAACAGCACACTACGCAACAGCTTTCCTTTCCATCGTAACATCGCAGGGATGGCAGCACAGGACTCTCAGGATAGGACGTAACCATTTTCAACACTTCCTCCAGCTTTGGGCCACAGAAGTCATTTTTGCGTGTTTTTTAAAGAGCGGTATGGCGGGGAGGGGTGAGACTGAAAACAAACGGACCTGCTCGGACACTTTGATCTTCGTTTCCTGCCAATTATTTACGTCTGTTTCTCACGAATCTTTTTTCGTTCTCCTGCTCTTGATTGCTGCTCGCTTCCCTCACTTTTCACCTTCAAACACAATGCGATTTCTCTTTAAAAGTTTCTGTGAGGAAGCTATAAAAACACAGTTGCTGGCTTGCTGCTGTTATTTGTTTGGAATATTGTGCCTTAAATGATTGATAACCCACAATAAAACAATATATTGTGATCCATTAATCTAGAAAAGTGGATAATTGGCATTCCTTATGTTACAAAAAATACAGTAAAATAAAATGAAAATAGCGAGGATAATCAAGAAATAAATACAAAGTAAATATAAAACAATCTAATAATTAAATTCATTAATTATTATCATTAAAATAAGCCAATAAATAACATAGTTAATTACAAATAATATTATAAATTAAAAGTGCTGAACAGACTTTTGGATATTATTATATGAATTAATTGTAATATAAAATATCTAAGAAATATCTGATGGATAATGTAATCCCAGACTTTGAATATCCTGCTTCACTCAGAAATATCACACATTAAAATGGGTTGTAAAAGCCAAGTCATGTTGCCTTCAAGACTAATGGTTATGTATCATGCAGAAATGAAATGGCTAATAAAACCAAAAAGCTGCAAAAGCAATGCAATGATTTGACTTTAATAGGCTGCCCGGCATCCAAACTATCTTGTCAACATAAAATGTTTGCCATATTCAGTCAAACATTAGTATCCTGGATGCATTGCTTATTCAAAAATGCATGCTAACCTTCATCACCAAAGTGTTTTTTGCTGAACTTTGCTGAAAACCCTTCATGGGGTATGAAAAGAATGATAAAGGGGCAGAGCAATCGGTAGCAGGACCTCCAGAGAGGGGCCATTAATCTGAGGCCTCCAGTCGCACCCGTAGCCTGACCGCCGTGACCACAGGCCCGTTCCCTTGACCCGCACACTGCAGCGTTCTGCTGAAAAGGCAGGTGGTAAAATGGCCATTTTGAAGGGAAGCAGGAATGATTGTGGCCTGTGTTGCTGGAGCAAAGCAAAAGGATGTCATTTAAGACCCCTACTTCAGAGGGTCACTCCTTTACTTTCTTTTAGTCTGCAGGAAAAGCTGGATGCGTGTTTTCTGGCTATTGCTGTATGTGCATCAGAGCACGATCTTACTATGATTCCTATAGGGATCAGCAGATTACTGATTACATAGCCTACTACACTGTAAAATATAAAACCACATTTTTTACGGTAAAAAAATGGCAGCTGTGGTTGCCAGAATTTTACCGTTAAAAATACGGTAGGAACATTAATGGTTGTAGAGACATAGCTTAAAATTTACAGTAATAAACCGTATTTCATTTACTGATAAAATGTTGATTTACCAACCTTGAAAAATTGATATCTGTTTTGTACGATTGTAATACAGTAGTTATGAGAGTTACATGATCAATCAAAGCTCATCACAATTAGTCTTCCATTACAAGGTTAATACTTGTATAATGAAGCTGCACAGCGTCATTCACACAGACATTAAACACCATCATGGTAACACACATGAAATTAAAAAATGCAATAAACATTAATTTAACAATATGAAAAAAAAAACACAAGAAAACCTTGAGGAACCATAGTTATTTCAATAACATTACATTAAATGTGAAGTGTCACACAGGGAATTGTGGGGATGTCAATTTACGGTTTTTCACTTCTTGTTCTTTTTCACTTTCAAAAGCTGTAAATTTAACGGTATTTTACAGTAAAATGATATCACAGTTATTTACCGTAGTACGGAAACTTTCTCAACCCGATCTCACGGGAATTCGTACGAATTTTTCGAGGTGGCTAATTCGTAACAATTCGTACGACCTCACTCATACGAATTAGTATGATTTTGCTAAATCGTACATATTTTACGAATTAGCCAATTCGTATGAATTCGTACGAATGACCTACCCCTTACCCCGCCCCTAAACTTAACCGTCACGTGGGTTTAGACAAATCGTACAAATTCGTACGAGTGAGGTCGTATGAATTAGTACGAATTAGCCACGTTTGAATCACTCGTACGAATTCGTACGAATTGGTCGTGAGATAGCGTAGGTTAACCAATTAACAGTTTTGCACTGTAGCATTTTTACCATTAAAATCACGATTATTTTTTACTAAAAGTTTAATAGTGTCTGCCAAAGGAATGAATATAAATGTAAGATGTATAATGTATGTATATATATATATATATACATATATATATATATATATATATATATATATTATACATTTTGTAACAGTTTTATTAATTACATTTATTTATTTTTATATACATTTCAATAGATTTCAATAAGTATACATATTTACAATTATAAATTTTGTATGTATATTTTAAACATAAATATAAACAAACCTCTTTTAATGAAAAAAACATTCATTCTTTAGATCCAGCCCTCTTAATCCAATCACCTGGCATCAATCAACATATTAAATCCTCATTCATTCATTTCTTTCCGCTCTTATTAGTGTGTTATGCCTATTCCAGCAGATGATCTGCAGTGTTTTGGAGGGGGGAGTTGGGGACCCTGGTCTGCAGATGAAAGGCCTGTTGGGGCATCGCGTGTTTGGAGGGAGCAGTTGGGAGTCTGATGACAGAACGGTCTTTGGGAATTTAAGAGTAGCTTGGAGTGCGCTTTTTCCCTTTGGATGACAGCTCCAGGAAGGAAGGGTTTTCTTTTCAAAGGCTGTGGCTTTATTTATATTACACATTTTCATCGAAGGGCTCATTCAAAGGGAGATGGCTTTTTTTCTTCAGTTCCCCGCGTTTGTGTTTTATCACTGACGGTATGCTTGCTTCCGGGAAAAGTGGCCCTTATTTCTTTAAAACTGTCCGCCAGGAAACAAATACGCAGCAAAATCCAATTCTTCATATTTGATACACATTGGCTCTCTCACGTACACACACACACCCACAGTAAACAGTAAACACTGATTAGCTCTACTCACAGATCCCCAAACAGCCCCATCCGTCATTAGTCATTATTAGCCCAGGATGGCTAAATGATAAATTAGCTGTCATTCAAAAGAACCACATCATTTAGGACTGTATGATTCCTGACAAACAACAGTGTCAAGTGACCATTGGCCCCTCTGAGCGAATCACACTCCCTCTGGACGAAACCGTTCAACAGGGCAAGGAAAAATCAAAGAGAGGGCGTTCACCTGTTCCTACCTGTCAGATAAAATGAAGTGCAGAAAGAAAGCCCTAATAAGTTACAGTGCTTCAAATCACTGATGCCATCCTTTGTTGTCCTGCTGAGACTGATGAGCAGCAGTGTTTAATTGAATCATGTAGCACATGTCAAAACAGGAAATGAGGTCAGAGGAAATGAGCAATATGAGGAAGTCTGGTGACTACTCTTCATCAGACATGTGACCACGGTACAAAATACCAGCTACAAAAATGTACACTGTAAAACATTATATGATCAATAAGTAATGACAACATATGAATTACATTTTTAAGATTCAACAAATTCTTTTAAGTCAGTTTAATGTAATTTAAGTTGAAAGGACTTAAAAATCCAAGTTGATTGTACTTTGTTTTACAGTGTATTCTTATTTGTAGATAATTGTATATATAAATATTATATATAAATATATATATAAAGCATAGTATGTATTTAAATATATTTACACGAATAAAATTAAAGTAATATATATATATATATATAAGTTTAATTTTATTAGTTTATGTGATGTCATCTTAAAATTATGTTTGTCTACAAAAAACTGTATTTTGCTTTATTTTAATTTAATATTCAAATGTACACACACACACACACACACACACATATATATATATATATTGAAATATTAAAATATTATGAATAATATAGAAATAAATCATTATCATATTTAATATTAAATTAATTTTTGTCCAAATTCGTTATTATTGTCTTGCATTATTTTGAGGTTATAAATGAAGAGTTCAGATGCAAAAGCCTCTAAATGCCATTTGAAATTTTCTTCTTTAATGATGATTTTTATCAAACTTGTATATTTAAGTTCAGTAATTTCACTTAAATAACAATTAATAGGTAATTATCATTGCCATTTAAGTGAAATCACTGAACTTAAATATACAAGCTTGATAAAAATTATCATTCTAGAAGAAAATTTCAAATGGCACTTAGAGGCTTTTGCATCTGAACTCTTCAAATATTTATTTGTAAACGAAATTATATATATATATATATATATATATATATATATATATATATAAAGTGATATTAAATTATAAAAATAAAACTATATATAAAATATATAAAAAGTGATATTAAATTATAAAAATATTTACATATTTTTAACATCAAAACAAATTGTCCAGCAAATAGTTTTTTTCTAGCAATTAAATTATCAGATTATTTTTCATATACAAAAAAAAAAAAGAAAAAAAAAAACAAAACATTTTATCACAATTGCCAATGGCTGGTCACAAAACTGCGTTTTGTATTATTTTAGGACTATGTATTTAAAAATGTAACATCTTAAGTTATATATTAAATATGAAATATATTTTTAAATAATCCAACAAAGTGAGATTTGTATGAAAAGGATTTAGCTATTTTTCTACACTTATACTTTTGTTGAAGGTCAATCTGCACATGTAATCTTATATATGAGAGTTCTAGTCACCAAAAATATCCAGAAAAACTTCCTAGATTAACTTTTGATGGTACATTCTCCACAGAGCCCAAAGTTTTAGCAACAAATGTTTGTCAGTATGTCAGTAATTAGATTCGCTTATATCAGCAAAGGTATTATATTGCAATTCCTAACAAATTACCAGCCAACTGGCTTTATTTACTCACCAAAGCCATTTTTGCTCACATTTGGCACTTGGGAGTGTTAATTTTGGATCCTAGATGCATTTAATACTGCATCAAGTGTGAAAATCCCTTTAGACAGGATGATTGGACAGGAATCTTCATCCAGTTGGTATCTTTCACAACTGTGCCAGACAAGGGGTCAGTCCAATCCACTGAGGCGAACTAAAACGAAAGAAAAAGTTAGCTGTACTTTTAGAAAAGAGGATAACAATACAACTTCAGACATCCCTCAGAAAAGTATTTTCCCCTGCCATCAATTAATTACTTAGGAAAAGATGTCATTAGTGAGACTCTAGAGAAATCAAGGGCAAGAAAACACTTATTTTTCCCTCTCCCGTCGTCGTGTTGTTCTTCCTGTCATTGCTTCATTAATTTTCTCGGGGTAAATCACGTCAAGAGTGTGCATGTGTAAGCTGTCAGGGTGTAGATGTATCTATTCATCACCTCGGGGAGCGTGTGTGTTCCTGAAGTGGGGCCCGTGGGTAATCTTGACGGGGCAGGGACGCAGGGGAGGTCCGGCACGCCTTGTAAACAAGATGCTAATGTCTGATAAGAAAAGCTCATGCCTAATGACAAATTGCTAATAACGTCAGGAGACTGCAGAGAGCGAGAAAGTGTATTGATTATCCTTATTACCCAAAGCATTCGTCTCGGGAGATGAACGGGTGAGGGAAGGGGAGGAGGGAAATTAGCCTCTTCCCCCGTTGACGGACTGATTGCTCTGGGGGCCCTGAATAGGACAAATGCGTTCACACACACTAAAACACAAAACCTCAACCTTCTGCCTGCGGGACGGGGACGCAACAGATGATCAAGTGAACAAACCTTCTTGTTTTTGATCGCCTGTAGAGAAGATCCTCTTGTTGAAAGATTTGTTGTTGTTTATATATTAATATGCTTTTAAGACAAACCATGTGCAAATTCTCCTTAAAACTGCAGTGAGCCCTATTCGCAATGGGATAAGTATAACCTCTTGACCTCTAGTCATTTGTAATAATTGCAAAGGTTTGTCTGTGATCTTAATCCCGTGCGAATCGGCCATGTCTGTAATTTTTATAGTAAAAATATTTCGCCGAACACGAGGTCCTGTGATAACGTTAGTCCCATGCGAATCGGCATCTCTGTGATTTGGCAGGGTCGTATATAACTTCCTACAGTATATAGTTTCCTGTGCACCTTTTTATCCGTTTTTTGCGAAGAATGGAGAGACGGCCCAGAGACCTGCTGGGTTTTGATAATATTTTGCGCAAAATCGAGTAAAATCACAGGCTTTGCTTATCACGAAATTCAGATTTCTGAATCACACAAGGTCGCCAGATAATACTAATCCAGTGCGAGTAGGGCTAAAGACAGTCTAAAAAACGTGGTTTGAAATTGCGGGTGTTTCTGACATCACAAACTACTTTGTAACCAATCAGGTCAATGTGTGATTGTCAACGAGTGGATCTCAGAGCTGGTGTGAGTGAGTGGAGGCGCGGATAATTTGCATATTCATAGAACCGCGTATATACTAAATGAGGCAAGGGTGTAGAGTTACATTCAAGCTATATTTTAAGGATTTTAAACATACATTCAAGTTATATTTTAAGGATTTTAAGCATACATTCAAGCTATATTTTAAGGATTTTAGGGAATTTAAGCATACATTCAAGTTATATTTTAAGGATTTTAAGCATACATTCAAGCTATATTTTAAGGATTTTAAGGATTTTAAGCATACATTCAAGCTATATTTTAAGGATTTTAGGGATTTTAAGCATACATTCAAGCTATATTTTAAGGATTTTAAGCATACATTCAAGTTATATTTTAAGGATTTTAAGCATACATTCAAGCTATATTTTAAGGATTTTAAGGATTTTAAGCATACATTCAAGCTATATTTTAAGGATTTTAAGGATTTTAAGCATACATTCAAGCTATATTTTAAGGATTTTAGGGATTTTAAGCATACATTCAAGCTATATTTTAAGGATTTTAGGGAATTTAAGCATACATTCAAGTTATATTTTAAGGATTTTAAGCATACATTCAAGCTATATTTTAAGGATTTTAAGGATTTTAAGCATACATTCAAGCTATATTTTAAGGATTTTAGGGATTTTAAGCATACATTCAAGCTATATTTTAAGGATTTTAAGCATACATTCAAGTTATATTTTAAGGATTTTAAGCATACATTCAAGCTATATTTTAAGGATTTTAAGGATTTTAAGCATACATTCAAGCTATATTTTAAGGATTTTAAGGATTTTAAGCATACATTCAAGCTATATTTTAAGGATTTTAGGGATTTTAAGCATACATTCAAGCTATATTTTAAGGATTTTAGGGATTTTAAGCATACATTCAAGCTATATTTTAAGGATTTTAGGGAATTTAAGCATACATTCAAGTTATATTTTAAGGATTTTAAGCATACATTCAAGCTATATTTTAAGGATTTTAAGGATTTTAAGCATACATTCAAGCTATATTTTAAGGATTTTAGGGATTTTAAGCATACATTCAAGCTATATTTTAAGGATTTTAGGGATTTTAAGCATACATTCAAGCTATATTTTAAGGATTTTAAGCATATTTTCAAGCTATATTTTAAGGATTTTAAGCATACATTCAAGCTATATTTGAAGGATTTTAAGGATTTTAAGCATACATTCAAGCTATATTTTAAGGATTTTAGGGATTTTAAGCATACATTCAAGCTATATTTTAAGGATTTTAGGGATTTTAAGCATACATTCAAGCTATATTTTAAGGATTTTAAGCATATATTCAAGCTATATTTTAAGGATTTTAAGCATATTTTCAAGCTATATTTTAAGGATTTTAAGCATACATTCAAGCTATATTTTAAGGATTTTAAGGATTTTAAGCATACATTCAAGCTATATTTTAAGGATTTTAGGGATTTTAAGCATACATTCAAGCTATATTTTAAGAATTTTATGCATATATTCAAGCTATATTTTAAGGATTTTAAGCATATTTTCAAGCTATATTTTAAGGATTTTAAGCATACATTCAAGCTATATTTTAAGGATTTTAAGGATTTTATGCATACATTCAAGCTATATTTTAAGGATTTTAAGCATACATTCAAGCTCTATTTTAAGGATTTTAAGCATGCATTAAAGCTATACGGTATTTTAAGGATTTTAAGCATACATTCAAGCTATATTTTAAGGATTTTAAGCAAACATTCAAGCATAAATTCAAGCTATATTTTAAGGATTTTAAGCATACATTCAAGCTACTTTTTAAGGATTTTAAGGATTTTAAGCATACATTCAAGCTATATTTGAAGGATTTTAAACATACATTTAAGCTATATTTGAAGGATTTTAAGCATACATTCAAGCTATATTTTAAGGATTTTAAGCATACATTAAAGCTATATTGTTTAAAGGATTTTTTTGTTGATCAAAGATGAGTTTTATGGGATAATATTATTGACTACAAGAGGACTTTAACTTAATGAATCATCAAAAAACATTACATTCAATACACACTTAACATATTCTTCTCAAGTATATTATTTGCATGATAAGTAATATTTTATAAGTGTGCTAAAGTGTATTTCTTTTTCACAAAAGTGTCATTGCCGTCAGGAATCAAAGAGCGAGAGGTTTGGCTAATCCGTCTTGCCACATCTAAGAAAGCTTGACTTTCCCTGGGCCAGATCCTATTACTCATAAACCCTGGTTGGAAAATACTTTTAGTTAACGGTGACCACCCTGAGAAGTCTTGGAGTCATAGTTTCATAAATCATGTGTTAATTTTCAGGTTTGGTGTTCTGGTGTGATTTGGCCACTCAACCACATCAAGTTTTGCAGGTATCTGCTGGAGATGGAAAAAATGCCTTTTTTGATGGTTAATCTACAATTACGTTTTTTTTTTTCCTCTGAAGTGCTGACTTCTCCAGAGAGGACCGGAGAGGGCTGTCTAGGTCATCATAGGACTGCCCGTCTAAGCAGTGCAAAAAAATGAGGTCACTCTTTTTTGCTGTTTCGTCAAAATCTGTTCCGGGGTCGAGTTGGAGACGCGGGGATCCAAACCTGCTTTTGTCTCAGGGACACATTTTGTGCAGGAAGACAAAGATGCAATAAAATAAAACATATATTTTTCACAATTAAAATGATTAGTTAGGACAAATTTAATCATTTTTATCCAAGGCTTATGACTGCTGTAATGTTTTATTGCAACTTTATTAATTTAAACTAAACTGCTATTATCTATGTTAACTATAATATAATATAATATAATATAATATAATATAATATAATATAATATAATACAATATAATATAATATAATATAATATATCATTAAGCAAATTAAGTAGCATAATTTTCCAGCAAATAGCCCCTGTAACATTGGCTACATGCGTTTATTTACAATAAGATGCAATGTTTTTTTGTAACTTTTGTTTTTACTGTGACTTTATTAAGCTTTTCAGCTGAAACTGGTATATGATCCATGTTTAGATTAGAATTCATTTTATGAAATATGCTAAGAAGGCAGCAAGATATTCCCTGATTTAAGCTACTTTTAGCTACATGTGTTAATTCACATAAAGTTTCCTTTTCCTTTTGTATTCATTATTCATAATTTAGCCTATGTATATTTTATTAATTCGTGTTAGGCCTATTCTAGATATTCAACTGAGATGACGTCTTCCGCTGAAAATCTTCCGTTTGTTACAGCCTCATCTGGGATGTAGACTAATAATACCCAATCAATAACCATATTTGTCTTACAGTAAACGTGCTAAAGTATTTATGATTTATTTGATTCTCCGCTCCAAATAAAACAAAAACGTCTGAACCACGTCGAAGAGGTCAGCCTAATGAATAGCTTTATTGAAATCAATTGAAAACGCTCGTCGCGAGAGAAAAGTAGTAATGGGCGCGCGAATCAATTCGACTGCATTATCACGCTACGCACTTTGCTTTTGGTCTGGACTCTGGTGGTGCGCGCATGCGCGTGGAGAGTCTCAGGTGGAGAGGTGCTCTAGTGAACAGATGTATTGTGATGCTGTGAGAGAGATGTATTGTGATGAAGGTCAGCCCTCATTGTGTGATGCTCCTGTAATAACGGGACTGAGTGACAGACAGCGCGGCAGCTCGGGTCTATTTAGTCTCTGCGGCTCTAGCAATAGTCCAATCAACCCCTATAGGCCAATGTCTCATTCATCACGACAAACGACTATAATTGAGTCCTACACAGGGGATACCAAAGCGAAATTGTGAATTTTGCATTGTCTTTAACATAGTTTATCATAGGCCTATGCGTGAAATGGGGTAATGTTGTGTGTTACCATAGGAAATAAATAGAAACATTTGCTAATTTAGTTATAGAACAAAATGTAAAAAAAAATATTTAGAAGCCACCTGCGGGGTAGCTAAGTTCCACTCCTAAAGATTTACAGATTGTATAAATGACTATTGACATACTTATTATTAATATTTATATATTTTTTTAAAGTGTCATTCATGTAAAACACTAAATCAACTATTCTATTTAAAATTGAATTTTGCAATTGAGATGAATAATTGAATAACCGATCTCAGACAAAGCAGAATCCCGGTAAAAATATATTATTCTGTGACTTATTTAGGCATAAGAATATTCATTTAATTTCCCTATTTTTTCATAGCAACACTATGCATGCAAATTTAATGATTTCACTCAACTGATATGTTGATTAAAGCAAAGATGTCTTAAATGATGTCATAAGTCGTGAAAATTCTGAATAATAACCCAATTATTAAATGAAAATTATAATGTCCAATTTTATCTTTTAACTTCAAAATGAAAACTAACTTTTACTCCACATGAATGTGTCCACAAATACCCACCAAAAAAAACCCCATTGATATTCAACTTTAAGGTGGCAGTTTTAGAAAATACCTTGTTGGATCCAGATGCAGTTTAAGAGTTTATTTAAACAAAACAATCGAGGTAAATCTAGGCAGAGAACACAAGATTCCAGGCAATGAACAAATAATACAAGGGAGCAACATGAACTATAAAACAAACAGACACGATAGGCTATATACTCGAGAGTAGGACAACACAAGACAAAGAACATGAAAAACACTGATATATTATATCTAATATAATAGATTGCAAAGACATTTTAAAAACATTTGTATTACTATTTGGAATAATATGCACTGATGAATCATTGACAATTAAAAGAGAACTGTGCACACTTCAAATAAACAGGGTCAGTTTTGATTTCATGTTGACTTTAAGAACTCCCTCTATGACTTATAATAGAGCCAACTGTTTATTGTGCATTTAAAATAGCTTTATAAGCCACTGTAAGGATAGGCTTTCCTTAGAAGAGACATTTCAGCGTCTGTTTGCAATCAGCAACACAAGTCACTTAAATCATGTGATGTCATCTCGCGTTGAAAGCGTTCAACACGTGGGAGGTATTGAGGCGGGAAACATGTTGAACAAGCGCCTTCCTCGCCGTGGTCTAGGAAATGTGGGAACAGGATGGGCAGCCGACCGCCCCATCAAAACACTGTGGTCAGCCACCACTTAAACTGCAGGCAGAAAATAAAGGAGGCCACGGGGAACGCTGGAGGTGGGGATGTGTTTAAATAAAGTCTTTTCGATAATTTGGTGAACAAATAATGCGCTGGTGTTGTTGTTGAAACCATCCCAAGTCTGACCCTAAAACTTGGCCAGTCAAAGGCAATCACTTTCTCTCTTTTATTGACGCGGGTTTAGGGCTTTTCTCTCCTGTCGTCAAGCGTTACAGCCCACCACCTCCGTCCAGCTGTGATATTAACTGAAAACGATTAAGGTGGGACCACACGGGCGGCCCTCGGACTAGACTTTGCGATGCGGAGATGAAAAAGAGCAGTATTTTTAGGAAATCCCTGCAGAGGATGTCGGGCGAAAGATTTACTTCATCGCTGTAAAGCACATTTAAGTGCCACCTATGAAGAAAATGATTTTGATATATCATTTGTATCCAATTATGGAAAGGGAGTTTTTTTTTTTTTTTTTTTGGCGACGCCATATTAATCATGTCCCGTGAAAGCCGAATAGAGCTCATAATGTTTCTCCAGTTCACAAAAAATAAAAAATAAAAATAAAAAAATTTGAGAGATCAGTGGCTTGGCTGATTTTTGCATTTACCTGCTGATTCTCAATGTTCATCGTCGTGTTCGCATGCAAGTATTATTTTATAAATAATACATATAAGTACAATAAATAATTCTATACACATTTTAATGTTAATTTCATAAATAACCTTTAAATAAATTATATAATATAGATTTTAAATAAAATGTACTCAATACGGTAAGGTCAAATGTTCTGCAGAAGGTCAAACTGAGGGAAACTGTATAATTATCAATAAATATTAATAAAAATAACAATAAATATATTATTGTTAATTTAAATGGGTGCTGTCAAATCGATTAATCATATATGATATATTATATAATCAATATTATTATTATTAGCATCATCATTATCATCATCCTCATCCTTCGTTTTCATGCTACTACTTCCACTTCCATGTTCTGTAACAATATATGTGTGTGTACATACACTCACCTGAAGGATTATTAGGAACACCGTACTAATACGGTGTTTGACCCCCTTTCGCCTTCAGAACTGCCTTAATTCTATACTGGCATTGATTCAACAAGGTGCTGAAAGCATTCTTTAGAAATGTTGGCCCATATTGATAGGATAGCATCTTGCAGTTGATGGAGATTTGTGGGATGCACATCCAGTTCCCGTTTCACCACATCCCAAAGATGCTCTATTGGGTTGAGATTTGGTGACTATGGAGGCCATTTTAGGACAGTGAACTCATTGTCATGTTCAAGAAACCAATTTGAAATGATTCAAGCAGCATTATCCTGCTGGAAGCAGCCATCAGAGGATGGGTACATGGTGGTTTTAAACCATTTCTAGGGTTTAAAAAGAATGGTGCGAAAAGGGGAAAAAACATCCAGTATGCGGCAGTCCTGAGGGCGAAAATGCCTTGTTGATGCTAGAGGTCAGAGGAAAATGGCCCGACTGATTCAAGCTGATAGAAGAGCAACTTTGACTGAAATAACCATTCGTTATAACCGAGGTATGCAGCAAAGCATTTGTGAAGCCACAACACGCACAACCTTGAGGCGGATGGGCTACAACAGCAGAAGACCCCACCGGGTACCACTCATCTCCACTACAAATAGGAAAAAGAGGCTACAATTTGCAAGAGCTCACCAAAATTGGACAGTCGAAGACTGGAAAAATGTTGCCTGGTCTGATGAGTCTCGATTTCTGTTCAGACATTCAGATGGTAGAGTCAGAATTTGGCGTAAACAGAAGGAGAACATGGATCCATCATGCCTTGTTACCACTGTGCAGGCTGGTGGTGGTGGTGTAATGGTGGGGGATGTTTTCTTGGCACATTTTAGGCCCCTTATTGCCAATTGGGCATCGTTTAAATGCCACGGCCTACCTGAGCATTGTTTCTGACCATATCCATCCTTTTATGGCCACCATGTACCCATCCTCTGATGGCTACTTCCAGCAGGATAATGCAGCTTGGAATCATTTCAAATTGGTTTCTTGAACATGACAACGAGTTCACTGAACTAAAATGGCCCCCACAGTCACCAGATCTCAACCCAATAGAGCATCTTTGGGATGTGGTGGAACGGGAGCTGGATGTGCATCCCACAAATTTCCATCAACTGCAAGATGCTATCCTATCAATATGGGCCAACATTTCAAAAGAATCCTTTCAGCACCTTGTTGAATCAATGCCACGAATTAATGCATGTTCTGGAGGCGAAATGGGGTCAAACACTAGTATGGTGCTCCTAATAATCCATATATATACTGTATATAGACTGACTTAGATTCTTGCTTCTGCACGCAAGTGTAACGCCACCAGATGTGTACAAACACAAGCTTCTTTCCTGCTCATGGTTGCTATGCGACACTTTCTGGCCTATCTGCTTCCTCTTTGGACTATGGCTCATTTCCGTACGACGGTGCAAAAATAGCCAAGCCCTCTGCACCCCTCCATGTTGTTTCTTCCTCTCTACAATCCACGACATCGATCAAGCCTGTTCCCGGGCTTCCTATCTCTTCCTGTGGTCGACGGGAGTGAAGAACCAGGCTTGACTTCTCCTTTGACCTCTTTTGATTTTTACTTGCTGTTTCCTATTGAACTGAGGAGAATCTTCACTCCTTATTCACCTGTTAAGGCGAGGATTTCTTCAGAAAGATACATTTTTCAGAAACTTTTCTCTTCTATAAGCTAGACTCTTTTGCTGGAGGGTAACACGACACCTTAAATACACCGTATAAGAACATCTGCCTCAGCACTCCTTCACATGAAATAGGTTCGCATGGGCCTCCTTTTTTTCCCCAGACCTTTATTTTGAAACCGACTCCTGCCAAGTCTGTCTTGTTGTCTCTAAATGTGTTATTTCTCGGGTCTGATTAATGTCGTTCTCCACCACAAGATGATGTTTGAAACATGGTAATCAAGATGTAATCCCCAAATCCCTGTGTGGTCAACACGACTGAATCTGGAGTTTCTCATCGCTGGGTTTTCTGCATTTATTTCACTAACCCTCTTGGAAAGGACGGGAGGCATGGAGCAGCGCCATGCCAGGTTCTGCAAACTGTGGCATATGCACTTTTTCCCAAGCCACAGCTAGACCGGTGCAGATTAATTTCCACTTCTATATTTTTACAGAAGGAGAAGTTAATAAACGACCGTAACCAGTTTCAGCACGTACTGAATGGACGGAACCATGTAAAATATACATGTCTTTGTTATTGTAAGTGGCAGCGTTTTGCTAAGAAACTTGTCCGTGACGGTTCTTGATCATCCAGGAATCTGAAATGATTCCTTATTATTATCGAAATCTAGAAACAATGAATGAAGGAAAATATCCCTTGTGGTCTCCACACTGGTAACAATTTCAAACGTTTACGTGACGTCACGCAAAGATTATTTTTATCGGAAAACTACTCTGGCCTTTTTTTTTTTTTTACGAGGTTCACATCTCCTTGAAGGAAGCACTGCCTCAGCTCTCATCTCAGATATCTCCAGCAAACACAGTTGTTTGCCCTGTTGGTTTGCTCCACAGATATTTCCTGAGGAAAACAGTTTAAATTCGCTTTGAGGTTCAGACTCCTTTTCCCGTAAAACTCAACTTGCGCTGACAAAAAGAAAAATTCAGTTACACTACAGATGCAGTTAGAAATGCGGTGGTGTATGTGATATAACTATATTCCAGAATTAGAGAAGTGGATGTATTCATTTAGAACATTAATATACTTCAATTTCAAATATAATAAAAATACTATATTTACACTATAAGTCTCTCTGGAATACTAATTGGTATACTTGATTTAATACTTGATTCAAACTATGTTGTAAGGATCCACTGGAGGCAAGTTGTAGCGAGAGAACCCAAGTGCAGTTTTATTAACACATAACAAGATAAAACATGAAATAAAAGTATGATGTGGCATGAAACAAATACTGTGAACATAAACCTTCAAACAGTGGTTACAGGTAACAATACTTGACAAAGACACATGGCAAACATGAGGGCTTAAATTAACAGTCTCATCCCAAAAAGTCATGACGTCTTGAGACGTCTTTTGACCATACGTCAATATCCGCCTTTTTAGGGCCCCCTTAAACGTCGGTAGATGGCGATCCCGGGCCGTCATACAACTGACGCTTTACCTTTAACGTCAGTTAGGTGACGGGTTAGGTTTAGGGGTAGGTTTAGGTCTGGGGTAGAGTTAGGATCCCATAACCTCATCTACCGACGTTTAACGGGGCCCTAAAAAGGCGAATATTGACGTATGGTCAAAAGACGTCCCAAAAACGTCAGTTATATGATGTCTTGGGATGAGACCGGGTTGCTTAAATACACAAGACTAATGACAAGACAAGGGACATCTGTGAACAATGAACAGACGATTAACCAATGACAAGACACATGGCAGGAGCACATGACATGACAGACACGGAACATGAACAAAACGTGACAGAGACAAGACCAAATCGTGACAGATCCCGATTCCCGACAGAGATATGGCGAGTATGCAAGCAGACGATATTCAGAATGGGACTTAGCTGAATGATGAGAGTCTTTGTTTACAGATGCGGGTGGAGACTCACTGGGAACAGGTTGATGATTGGAGACTGGAGACTAAACTTCCGTGTGAAGGTTTGCAGGTGGAACTCAGGAAGGTAGTGGGTGAGTTGCAGGTAAGTAGCGTGATAGTCTGTAGTGTCATGTAGAGACAAGAGCAGACAATGAGTGTGTGAAGAGGAGTTGAATACATGGAAGGTAAACTGATGAGGTGCAGGTGATGGTGATTAAAACTCAGGGGACTGTGAACGAGTGAGAATCCTGACATCACTAGCCCAAAATTTAAATAAAAAACAACACCAGGGAATAGTGAGGCAGTGTTGAGAAGAGGAAGAGTTGTTGTAGTAGAGCACATTTGTGAGCCAGCTCAATCCGTCACATCCGTCTTTACACATTTACATTTATTCATTTAGCTGACGCTTTTATCCAAAGCGACTTACAGTTGCTATATATGTTAGAGGTCGCACGCCTCTGGAGCAACCAGGGGTTAAGTGTCTTGCTCAGGGACACATTGGTGTCTCACAGTGGATTCAAACCCGGGTCTCTCACACCAAAGGCATGTGTCTTATCCACGGTGCCATCACCACCCCCTGTAACACAAATACAACATATGCTTATCAATGACTTAAGCATCCACATCCGCTACATGAATTTATCAACTAACCATTCAGAACAACATATTCTCATCCCAAGAGGTCATCTAACTGACGCTTTTGACCATACGTCAACATCCGACGTTTTAGGGTACCCTTTAACATCAGTTAGATGACGCGTCATCTAACTGATGTTAAAGGGTACTTTAATAATAATAAAAACAACAACAATAATAATATGTAAAAACAATATAATATATAATAATATATTACATAATAATATAAATATTTTATAAATAACCATTTCCACTCTTTTGATTTTAATTAACTTATATGTAGTTTAAAATAATATAAATATGTAATAATAGAATATTTTTCAATTATATATATATATATATATATATATATATATATATATATATACATACAATTCAAAAATCTAAATATAGGGAAAAAAACAACAATATAATTAATAATACTATTACTAAATATAAATTAAAAGTAATATGTAATAACAATATTATTAAATAATATGAATTTAATTTTAAAAGTGAATTCATACAAAATAATTATTGTTTTATTATTATATTTCTAATATTTTGATGTTTATTAATTTATAAATAATGCAATCAAAATGAATATATATTAATAGTAATAATAATAATAATATATAATAACATAATATTATTAACTATAATATAAATGAAGACAATTTATAAGAAATAAGAAATTAGTATAGAAATTTTACTTTTAATGTCAAGTATATTATATTCCCACTATTTTGATGTTTAATTAATTTATGTATTTTAAAAATCTAAATAGTGGAAATTTAATAATACATAATGCAAAAAAAAAATCTATTTTAGATTTTTCTATCTATAAATAGTAAAGAAATCTAACTTTGTTAATGTTGATTCAAATGAATAGATGAAATAAAGCTTGAGCAGTCTGCAGGCGGAGCACCGATAGTCCCGGGACCTCTTGTAGGGGTGGAGAGCAGACTGTGATGGCATCTTCCTCTCAGAAGATTCATCAATGTCTTTCCAAGCTCCAGAGAACGGACATGCTGACTTGTTTTATGTGGGAAGGGCTTGGCAGGCCAGAGGGGGCCTGCGGTCTGATTGTAAAACATGGAGGAGGAACATGTTAAACGTATTGGTACAGCCATGTCAGGAAATCCCATGACCCACCACCTCCTTAGTTTCCGCTCCAGTTTCCATTAACGCAGGCCATTATAGTCAGGCTAGGTTTGCCCCGGTTTGGAAAAATCAGTGCATTGCAGCCAGGTGAGTTTGGAAACAAAAATCCTCGTAAAAAACAAAAGAGGATTTTTTTTTGTATTTGTTAAAAAAATTGTGAAATTGTGTTGAATCCAAAATCTAATAAATGAGCATATTTAGACAAATGGAGGAAATTTGAGTTTTAAAATAGCTCTGAAGATGGAAGGGGAGCAACGTGTCCTTCTGAACAGTGTGCTGCTATAGTCCTCATCAATCAAAACAGGTCTGACTGGAGACTATAGAGCCTTGATGAGAAGGAGAGAACCCGAAAGAAACCACTCTGAGCGCAGTACCTGTACTTCTAGAGTCTGCTAGAGTCAAGGTAAAGGGCCTATTATTGCACTGCCTATTTCTTGGACGTCACTTGATATCATACCTTTTGAAGGATGGTTCAATTTGTTCTTTCTTCTGCCCACCAGATCTGATTTCTCTTTTGCACCAAAAAAAGTTACTTTGCTCCAACTGTGATATTCTCTGAAAGAAATTCTTGCAGCGAAAATGCTTTAAATTGTAATTTTTTTTTGTAAAAAAAAGTAATATATTTGTATGTTATTAATTTTATTATATGTATATAAATTGTATGTGTTTTATTTCACTATATATTTTATTTTTATTATATACTGTGTGTGTGTGTGTGTGTGTGTGTGTGTGTGTGTGTGTGTGTGTGTGTGTGTGTGTGTGTGTGTGTGTGTGTGTGTGTGTGTGTGTATACTGTATATATATATATATATATATATATATATATATATGGTATTTATACACATATTAAATTGATAACTGAATGTAACATGAATTATTCATTATACTATATTATTAATTTATTTTATTTCATATATTTTAAATAAATAGAAATAAATATATAGTGGGGTCCAAAAGTCTGAGACAACCTGTGAAAATGCTATGAATATTCATTTGAATGTAATATTATACATGCAATATTATACATATATACAGTAATCAATATACAGCAATCAATATATAATTGCGATTAATCACATCTAACATAAAAGATATATATATATATATATATATATATATACAGTATACAGTATATATATATATATATATCATTAAATACTGTATTTAAATATATACAAAATATATACATATATGTATACATGTAAAATATATGATATATACATATATGATAAATATATACAAATATGTACATGAATATCAGGATGAGAATTGAAATATGAAATGTGTCTGATGTGTTTACAATGTTTTTTAAAACCCTAACACTTGGCACTAGCCATCTGTAACTGTGCTGTGTCGTGCGATCACAGGAGGTTTGAACATGCGGTCAAAGATTTTAAAGGGAGGATATCGGTGTGACCCTTGGGGGTCATGTACAGCTGAACAGGCTGTACCTTTTCCTGTTTGGAGCCATTTATCTTGTCCAGTGTTATCGGGGCATCGGTCGTGTCTGCGTCCTTTTTACTACACTTTTACAAAGTTTTACACGCAAACAAAATTTTAGGGTTCCACCACATACAGTGACAGTGTAACAACCGGGTTCCAGAGCAAGCGAAAGAAGCTCTTCCCAAAACAAGGGTCGAATGTCACTGGCTTTGATGGATAGGTTCCCATTGGTGTCCCATGGGTTACGGAGGGGGAAGAGCCGGGCCCCGGTCTCCTTAGATCTCTCAGCAGAGAGCTGAACACAATGGAGGACAACCCTCTAGGAGTCTCGCTGGTCCGTACGGGTGCATGTGGCATTTGCAGGAAGCCAAGACTACAGGGTGTGGGGCCGTGCTCTCTGCAAAGATCCGATTTCCACATTCTTCCCTTCTGCCACACCTAAGTCCTTAATTGTCTGGCCACAGACAAAGTATTTTGAGACCGCACCATCGCAAGCCAGCTTTTTATTCGGGACCTGGATGTTTCATTTGGGCCAGAACCAGAGGTTTGGTCGGGATCGGTCGGGTTGCGTGCAGCCGTTCTCAGGAGGAGCGAAAGAAAGTGGGATTATTTGGGAATTCACGCCAGCGAGTGAGAAGAATGTTGCGTGGAAGACGCTCATCTAGTCTGCAACCTAAATACACTGCATTTTCCACATTATCCCGATATTGATATCAATCTCAATTTCAAGTGGATTGTGTAAGATGGTCTTTTCATATTAAACCCAAATCAATGCTTTGGTTACATCAGATAAAAAGATCATCGACGCGGCAGAAACCTTGCATGAGAAAGCCTTGTTGCTCAGCATTAGCAGCTTCCAATTCCTTTCCTTTCATGTCTTTTTCCCCGCACCGCTTGTTTCTGATCAATAAAAGTCTATTTTCTCCCACACAAGGTTTCCCATTCAATACATCTGCCAGGGGTTTTAAAAACATAGAAGCATGATCCATTTATTATTGGCTGTTACCATGATCTATCTTCCCAGATTCCTGCCATTGCGAATGAGTTTTGTTTATTTTCTTTATACGCCCTTTATTGACTGCCATTGGTGGATGGCCAATCAATCACACCCTGCAAGACGTGCAATTCGCCAGCGCA
Source organism: Pimephales promelas (assembly GCF_988280905.1). Classification (NCBI taxonomy): domain Eukaryota; kingdom Metazoa; phylum Chordata; class Actinopteri; order Cypriniformes; family Leuciscidae; genus Pimephales; species Pimephales promelas. The sequence goes on along the minus strand of NC_142770.1, from coordinate 14,278,908 downwards.
CACACATCCCACTCTCATCAACCAATGAAAGCGGGTTTTGCTTTAGGCCAACTTACGGCTGTTGGTTTGTGATCACGTTTTACCAGTCCTGCTGCTTTATAATTGGGTCGAATGCATAATAAGGAATGACTGACAGCACTATGAATAATGTGATTGAATATTTTATCAGGTATGATTTGCTGACCCAAATGAACAGGTCAATACCTATGTGTTAGAATGGCTGATTTGAATGAGAGTCAATAGTGAACAAATATGCTGTGTTGCTTTTGGGACCCTAGATTGTCTTTGTGATTGGCAAGTTTCAACATATTTCAATGAATCATTTTCTACACTGTAATTTGCATTGATGTATTCAATGAATTTTTCATTAGACACCGCAATTTGTGTACAAGTGTCATTTATACAGAAAATGGCGTAACATGCACAAAAAAGTATGACTTAGCTACATGTTGCAATGTTAGCGCGCTAATAAGCAAGAGAAATAAGGTCTGTTTCCACCTCAAAGTAAATTACGACTATGGTAATTGGTAATTGTGACTTATACTTGAGACGTTATGTCTCGCAATTTCAAGTGTGTTTTGTTATTGTGACTTTTTATTCCACATTTACCATTTCTTCGATTGTGGGCTTTTTTATTGGAATTTCAACTTTTCCCAATAATTTGTGACCCAAAAACCCGCACCCTTAGTTACTGTTGCTACGTCCGACAAGTCATAGCGCTCTCAACTCAATGCTGTGAAAAATACATCGCGGAGAAAAGAGGACACTGACAACGTGCTGACAGACGTCCTGGTTACTTTTGATATGAAACAAAATCTCAACTTTCAAATGTTCAAGAAATTTAAATAATAATTATCGTTTAATGGCTCTTTAATGTGTCGTGACAGATCGCTGTAGCGCCTCAGGTAAACCTGCTCATCTCTTCCTTCTACTTAAAGGGATAGTTCACCCAAAAATGAAAAATCTGTCAGTATTTACTCACCCTCATGTTGTTCCAACCCCGTAAGACATTCGTTCATCTTTGGAAGATGAATTAAGATATTTTTGATGAAATCTGAGAGCTGGATCACTCCTCCATACTAGTCCATAGGCTTCTTGAGGGATTGAAACTTGCTGGCCTCGAAAAGTTATTAAAGACATCGTTAAAACAGTCCAAGTGACTACAGTGGCTCAATCTTTAGTTTATCAAGCAACGAGAATACTTTTTGTCCGCAAAAATACACAAAAATAACGACTTTATTTCAACTATTCGTTTCCTTCTCTCTGGGCCTCGGGTCAGGTTACTAGTTTAACAGCGTATGATCTGTTGTTGTACGTAACGTCACACGCATCACACAAATGACCGGCGTCGGCCAATAGTGAGCCTACGTGTGACGTTTAACTGACTAGAATGTCACTACACGTTTTTCCATACGCAAGTCCACCTGCGTTAACTCTCCTGACTGCTTTGTTGGACAAAATGGCGGATTCAGCGGATGGCGGATTATGATTGGTCAGATCGCCTGTCAATCAAACTCTCTGCGAAGGGTGTGAGAAAACGTAACCAGTTAAGTTACAGCGAAGAGATTGAAATGAGTTGGTCGAACACAACTATTTGACAGATTCTTCCTCAGTCATTTGTCTTGTCACAACACAAGGATTTTGCATAGATTAAAAGTAAACCTTAATTAGAAATGAAACCTTAATAATAATAAAAAATAAGTTGGTGTGTGTAGAACCACGAATTGATTCTTTCATTCAGCAAAGATGCATTAAATTGATCAAAAGGACAGTAAAGACATTTATAATGTTACAAAATATGACATTGCAAAATGACAATAATTTCTGTAGCTGGTTGTGTGTTTCACTTTAAAGTAAATCTGACAGGTTGGGTTTTTTAAATTGATGATTACTTGGCCTATCTGAAAACTACATCTGAAATATAATAGTCTCATTCCCCCACTTCTTTCTACCCAGAGGTTTCGACGTCACTTGCAAATGCGTGTATTGATTCGGTGAGAATATTCAGAAACGTGCATCTCCCGAATGTGCTTCGCAGAAGGTTCCTGGCGGTCAGCAGAAAGAATCGGGAGCGTTTTGTCCCTGTGATAAATGGAGCGCTCTGACAGGTCACTTCTCCCCCCCTCAACCCTCCCTGAACGCCACAATTTGTTCCCTACAGAGGGCGGGAGACGAATCTCTGCGGGTGACAGATTTATTGGTATCCACATGAGGCAAAACACCTCAGAGTCCCTGTAAAGGCCCCCGGACCACTGCGGAGAGAGATTGAACTCCCATTTATATCCAGTTGGATTCCAGTAAAATATTTCATGTTTCATCAGGGTCACAACGAAGACCTGGAAGCCTGGATTTCGAAAAGAACAACATTTATTCTCGCACTAGGGCGACGAGCGCCTTTGAAGGGACTATTCAAACATTCATGCTGGTTTTCCTGGTGTGGAGGATTTCTGGGTATCTTGAGGAGCATTTTTCATTGGCCGCTGGTGCTCAAAACATGAATCAGGGTCCGTTTTGCATGTGCGACGGCCCACTACTGAGTTCACAGGTGTCCCGGCCACAGAATCCACCTCGGAGAATGGCTCTAATTAACGGTGGTGCAGCTCTCTTGGACAGAAAGGACATGGGTGGTCCACCTCACGTTTGCCTCAATCTGTTCCCACCAGCCGCGCTGCTCCAAAAATATACAACGTTTTGGACCAGGTTACCCGAGTCTGCCAAGCATCTCCCTTTAAGCCCAATTTACATTCAGGACCCCCTGAAATACTCCGTCCAAACTTCCGTCAAACCCAGACTTCTTTGGGGAGACCACATCTCAATCTGCTGTCAGGAATTGAATCTGAGGGAGGGGAAAATGTGATTGTTTTCTTCGTAGGCCCAAATTGAAGACGCATGTTTGATTCGGGAAACCTTCCAGATCTAGGCGAACGGGTCGGCTGCCAAACAGGAAGAAGAGGCTGTACAGAGAAGGAAGAAATAAGAGCAATCTTCAACGCAATGCTTTGCCCGCTTGAGCCAAAACAAATACAATCTCACAGACCTTAATGACATGATGTCAATAGTGCGGCTCTTCAGAATGAAGACTTGAGAACATGATACGCTTTACTTTAAATAAGCATTTGAGGTTTCGGTCAGAGCCAATTGGAAAATGACTATCTTTTGTTTACAAGTACATATTCCATGGCACGTAATGTTTAAAAAGAGATTCAAATCATTTAATCTGCTTGTAATGTGTGTTATTAGATGTTATAGTGCGTTAAACTGGTCTATTAAAGGAATATAATGGGTTCAATAAGTTAAGCTCAATCAACAACACTTGTGGCATAGTGCTGATTACAAATATTTTAAATAACTAACAATGGGTGCTGCTTAAAACGTTTGTTCGGTGAATTCTTTGAATAAAAAGTTCAAAAGAACAGATTTTATTTGAAATAGAATTTTTTGTAACTTTATAAATGTCTTTACTGTCACATTAAATGCGGGACTCCAACATTTTTTATATTACTTTAAGAAACAAAACAATTATTGGAAGTGAAATTGTCATTTTGAAAAACAACATTCGCAACTGAATTGTTCGTAATCGTAACGGTGATTATTTATTTATTTATGAATATGCTTTATCTAATCAGTAGAATTGTGGCAACAGATTACAAGCAATATTATTAATTAAATTTAACAAATTAGAATTGAGTAATAAATAATCAAATTATTCCTTAAAAGTTAACCATTTAAAATGAGTAAAGTTTACACCAAAATATATATATATATATATATCTCACTGACAGACAGACGTCAAAGATTAATTAAACTCTTTATTTTACATTGCCAACATTGAAGACACCTGATGTTAACAAGCAGAATAAAATTTTAAAACAAACCTAAAACAAACACTGATCATCATAATGGTGACTTCAATTTGTGTTTTTTTTTTGTAAGTTTTACTCATTTTAAATGGTTAACTTTTAAGAAATTAATTTGCTTAATTATTACTCAGTTAAATTTATTTAATAGTATTGCTTGTAATCAGTTGCCACATTTTTTTTTTTTGATTAGATAAAGCATATTCATTTTTACAGTGTATATCATAGTTAACTGTTTTTGAATCCATTAGGAAAGTGAAAAGAACATTTTGGATTTCCCTATAGTGCATAAACACACACATCCATAACTTAGCAGCTGTTAACACCTCTGGTAATGAGCCATGCTCTGTCCCGAGACTAACACGAGACATTATGAGTCTCTCAGCATCTCCCCTGTGTCTCGGAGGTTTACAGTAAGCGCTGTGATGCAAATCTCCCAGAGATTTCCCGTCTCAAAGAAGCTCCCAGCCAGAGACATGTTATTCTAATGGGTTAATGATCGGCTCTCAAGTTAGAGTGCCATTAAACGCAGGGAAAACTGTATCTCTTTCTGTCTAACACACAAGCACACACACACAATCACACTCAATCTACCCTGGGAAGAGTGTAGAGGGCTAATTGATGAAGATTCTTCCCTATCAAAGCGGCCCACCATCATAAATGCCATTCCAGTGTGTCGCGCTGTTCAAACAGTGCTCTGTGTTAATGGTTAGGTAGAAGTATTTGCTCTGCATTAGTCGGTACCTGAGCCGGCACAATAGTGACCCTTGATGATAGAGGAAGCAGACAAAAAGAGGATGACTAAATGGGTCTGAGTGCAACAGAAAGTCCTACCACCACTTGTGTCTCAGGAAAAGGTCAGCAAACATTTCAGCAGGTTAGACACCAATCATTCCTTGATGGCAAGATTGAGATTACGGCCTACTTTTGCTTTAAGAAATGAGGTGCAAGAAGTAGTACTTTCAAGATTTGTTATCACAACATATTTTCTTTTGTCAAATCAGCTTTATAATAATTTATTTAGTTGAGATAACCTATTATTTTGAGTTTCTGATGGTTAAATTAATCTACTTCATTGTATTAGTTCACTTTTTCCAGTTCAATCAACTTAAAATTTTAAGGCAACTCGGGTTACTTACTTTTTTAAGTTAAATCAACAATATTTTTTTTTACAGTGTAGTAATCATAACATTTTTTCTTTTGTCAAATCAACTTAAATAATTTATTTAGTTCAGATAACATATAATTTTGAGTTTCTGATGGTTAACTCACTTTTACTCCAGTTCAATGAACTTAAAATTTTAAGGCAACCAGGTTACTTACTTTTTTAAGTTAAACCATCAATATATTTTTACAGTGTAACACTTTTATAAAGAAATAAATGCAAATGTTTTTAACTAAAATCGCAGCGTCAAATAAAAACGGGGACTGGAGCATGAAAGGAAATGGAATGGATATATTTCTCATTCCTTTTTTTAACAAATATGCAAATAATGTTTAGGCCTATAATTATACAATAAATATTGTGTTTGGTGTTGAATGTAATGGCTAATAAAACAAAATAATAAATAAAATGTCATTAATTTTCCATAAACAATGTCAGTATGGTACATTTTTGAAGGATTTAATAGCACTTGCATTAAGTCTGTGAAATTTTGTATTGTTATTATTATTAAAATTTCGCTTAAAATGGTGAGATAAAACTGGTTATATCTTTATACACAGAAAAGATTAGTAAGGTTATTAGTTTTTAAATATGTTAACACTCATATTGTTTATGTCTGGGGTGAGTATTAAATTGGCCCCATTCACTTCCATTAAAAGTGTCACACTATAGCCAAGATTTTTGCTTTTATAAGTTGTGAATATGAAAATTATAGGCAATCACATTTTCCTGAGCATAAAATCTCAACTATTTTGATTGCAGCTACCACAACGTTTTTCTATCTTGCACAATGTCAGCAATATACGAAAAAGCGAAAATATTATTATATGTGAAAAATATTAATAACACAAATTTTCATAAAAATGATATTTTATTAATCAAATTGTGCCAATTGCTCCCTTCATCTAAAAGATTCTTCAACCAGAACTATATATTTTATAAACTCTTTTAAAAAGTAGTTTATACATGCCTTAATAGATTCTCAATACAATCAACATGAAGTGCTAACGAGGAACCAAATAATGCACAAATTTGTGTTGCGTCCAACTCCTGAAGCCTCATAAGAGGGCACGTCTTGCCACCTTCCCAGCCTGATATATTGATCCTGGGCTGTTATGTGCAATTAGCTTTTATTAGACCATACAGTTGACACAAGCAGATATCATTGAAAATGACAGAATGGATTTACAATATTGGCAGGGTGATAATTGCCCTTCTAGGGCTGCGCAAGTCCTTGGGAGGCAACAAAAAAGGAATATCTTAATGTTTCCCTGATGTGAATTGAGGAGACTTAAGAGGCTTCTAGTAGCTTCCTATCAGTTCTGAGTCATTAGCGGAGTGCTGGATCGGGCTATTGTGAGGATGTAAGATGAGGCTTTCGTGCTCCGTCGGCTCAGGTTTTCCGTTCTGCTCTGCTAGGTGAGGGGTGGGTGTACGAAGGGCTATTGCCCTGCGCAGGGGTCAGGTAGAGGCGACGGGGTGGCCTGTCAGAGGAGCTCATTCAGCTATGATTTAAAACAAACATGGTGGTGTTCAGCAAATTGAAAAGGATTTGGCCTGTAGAGTTTGAGTTTATTTGTTATTACAAATAAATAACTGTTAAAATCTATATTTATTTTTTAATTCTTTTATATTCAAACAATGTTATTTATTTGCATAAATCTTTATTGTTTTTTTCCAACTTTTTTCAAAATTGAAAATACAGCGAGGACAGAAGATAATGGGGAACTGACTGGAAATCTGGGTCTGATTCGAACCTGGATTTCCCACATGAGCACCAAAGCTAAATGTGTCAGCTCATAATGTCTTCAGATGTAAAAATGATTAAAATATTGAGCATTTCAAATGTAAACCCCAAACAAATCCTAAATACAGCCTAAATAAATATGGAAAAAAAAATTGATAAACTATAACTAAAACAGGTTGACTGGTCAATGACCAGCGGATAACACAAAACATTATTATTTTTTTATTTTTTTATTTGCATGGTGTGAGCTGCGAAAGAAAAGTAAAAAATATGTCTAATTTATTATAATATTATTACAAAATATATTGCTGTCAAAGCGATTAATTGCAATGAATCACATCTAACATATATACTTATTATATTTATACATATAATATACCGTGTGTGTGTGTGTGTGTGTGTGTGTGTGTGTATGCAGAATATGTATATATATTCTGTATACACACACACAGACATATATATACACACACACATATATTATGTAATGAAAAAACGGTTTGGCAGCACTAAAAATATAATATTAATAATACATTTCATATATTAAAAAAGCAAATATTTTCACTAAAATGTTATTTTATTCATCAAATTCATTAAGCTCAAACACAACTCCGAAATGTGAGCCCGATTCGAACCTAGATTTCCCACATGGGCACCATGAGTCTGCTCAAAATGTAAAAACAAATACAATGTGTTGCCATGTCAAATGTATAATTTTCTGCTTTGCTATACTCATCCTTCGACATTTCCAGCATGTTTTTTTCATATATACAACTATAATATTATCCATTCAGACACTCAGCTAAGATAACAATAGAGCGAGGACTGAAAATAATGGGGGGAGGGGGGGGGGCATCACTGGAAATGTGGGCCCGATTCGATCCTGGATTTCCCACATGAGCATCAAAACTCAATGTTTCAGCTCAAAATGCCTTCAAATGTTCAAAGAGTGTTACCCCATCCTCATCATTCGCTTTCGACGTTCCAAACGCACGTTTTACATCTACAGCCATAATATCGTGTTGAGACCTCTAGCAATTCTGATTCAGCTCTAGGATCAGGATCAAACCCGATTTCCCATGTTGTGGTTTAGAAAGTGTCAAACTGTGTTTTGTTTGCCTCTCGTGTGTTTTGTTTTGGTTGACAGAACCGCGAGTACTATTGTTCCACGAAGCTCTTGAAAATAGAAGCATATATAGGAAGCAATGAACAATGACTGTTGCTTGACCCGCTAATGGATCCAGCAGCTTGTTTTTTCTCTCGTTCCTCTGCCAGAGAAGACGAGGAGAGAAACCAAAGAAAACATATGGGGTTTAATTAAACACGGACAGTACAGATCCGATCGGACGAGAGCTGACATTCCTTTCGCTGGGAACATGCGTGCTGCAGGAATGCTAATGCAAACACGTCGTAGGTAGAAACACGAAACAAACACGATAAGCGGACCGCATGACTCAGAGATGCCGTGGCACACATCCCAGCCCTTTCCCAGGCTCCGGGTGCTGTTTACTCTCCCAACAATGCCCGACAACACTCGCTCTCAGTCTCGACTCTCATCCCCTTGTTCTTACTGTTCATTGATGACAGCCACAGAAGGTCAACAAAACGACACACACACACTCGTTTCACTCATCTAACACTACACAAAACAAAGCGTTAGCACTGTCACAGCCAGGAAATATCTACTGAATCCCAACATCCCACGCCCTTTGGCTTTTTTTTTTCCATCATCTCCCCATGTAGGTGCATTTCAACGAGTTTGAAGCGGAAGCGTGAGAACAGCTCATTGCCTTTTACGCTTCGAATGTCGACATTATATCACACGTAAGGTTTTTAGGTAATCACGCACGTTATTTTGAGAGCTACTTATCGACAGGGGTTGGGATGAAGCGACGCATCAAGTTACGACCCATCAGTTGACGAGCTTTGTTGTCATGTACAATGAAAGACAGAAATACAAGTGGGAGGGCAAAAGGAAATAGTTTTCATAGAAATCATGTCAAATTTTAACCTTGGAATACAATAGATTAATTAAACCATTATCTTGCGAATTTGCACATTTCCGCTCTGATTTCAGGTTAAACAGAACTGATTGGTTGCTGAAAGCAAGTTAAAATTAGCCAAAAAATGTATGTCCAGTGATACTGCCGCAGATTTTTATCCAAAAAATTCATGCGTCCTACCTTGTTTTCACTGAATTATATAACCACATCGTTTTGGACAATGATTTTAATAGTACAGCCGTCAAAATATAAGGCAGTGCTATGCCAAAGTCACCTATGTGACTAATAAAATATAGAGCCAGTTTTGTCAATTATCCTCGCAAGCACAGTCTTAAATAAGTTAAATGAAGTTTTAAATTAATGTAAAGGGTTGTGAGACAATAAAAACAGCTAATCCTTAAAACTGCACGTCTTAAAGTGACAGTAGCATAACAAACCTGCTGCTGTCTGTCATTAAGGATAGTCAAAAAACAAAAGAAAAAGAGAAAATCACTCGGTGTTCTTGACTGAATAACTTTTTCACTTACAATTTATACAGTGAAGTGAAGTGTTTGATAACTTTATTTGATTTCTATATCCTACTTGTTAGAAATAAAACTCTTAATGCACTGTTTACAAGGTTATATAGGTCAAAAACATGAAAACAATAACCTTTTGTGCATTTTGACATAAAGGGCAAGTAAAAAATCTAAACCGGTCTGATGGGGTCAAAAGAAAAAAAAAATGAGCCCTGATATATTGAAGGGCAAAGATAAATGTGTCATTTGGGTTTATGTAAAGATTGTTTCAAATTCACTTAAATTAAAAGTTGTTATATTTTTTCAACTCTAATAAATGTTCAAATTTATAGCTTTCAATTATACTGCTGAATTGATCAAATTGAGACGATAAAGGCATCAGTGGTAGTATTAGTATCGGTGATACCGGCCTTCATCCATAACAAAGATGCCATGAAACAAATATTTCAAAAATAGGCTACTCTCTTTATGTTGTTTCTACATCAGCATGTCAAATATGAAATTATTTCAATATAAAAAAATATTAAAAACTTTTTAGTTAGGTGCTATTAAATATAGAATTATTTAATCAATTGACAGCACTTTATATATATATATATATATATATACACACACACATGCCAAATTGTTTGTAATTTATTTAAAAATTGTTTAATATGTCTGAACTAGTCAGTTGGATAAAAGAAAAAGTCACCACATAATTTTAGCAGATATAAACATGTCTCACGGCATGTACATGACTTGGATAGATTACTGAGCATGTCTGGCAGTGCAGGATGCCGGTTTCATTAGCTCCTGAAGCCCTCTTGTCCACGATTGAAACCTTGACCCCAGCCCTGCTACACTTAACCATGTTTTATTCTGCTGTAAAGACCTCTGTGTTTAGTGCAGGGGTCCATCCAGCATCGTAAAACACGGCTGAAGGGGGAAAAAAGAGAGCGGGGACAGGGGTTAAGTTGACAAATCCCCCAGCTTTGAGCCTCAGCGGGCCGGTAATCTCTCTGGTAAGCAAAGAGCTCTCAGGTACCCCTTGTGTTATCAGCGCACGTCCACTTATGGTAGTCAAGACGGCCTCACTCTGTTGTCTTCTCCCTTGTAGCTGCTGTGGGCCGGTGACATGAGGGTCATTAGGTCCCCGCGCTTCAGTCAACAGCCCTGTGTTTGCCAGGCCACTTGTCCCGAGACTCTTTATCTTTTGTCGCCAAATTTAGACAGCATTGTTGCCCCTCAACTTGCACGAAATTTCTCTTTTGTGTAGAGCGATGCAGATGAAGTGAAACCGAGAAAGAAAGAAAAAGATCATATCTATAGAAATTATCATTTTAGATAGAGAGATCGACTAGACAGACAGACAGACAGACAGACAGACAGACAGACAGACAGACAGACAGACAGACAGACAGACAGACAGACAGACAGACAGACAGACAGACAGACAGACAGACAGACAGACAGACAGACAGACAGACAGACAGACAGACAGACAGACAGATAGATAGATAGATAGATAGATAGATAGATAGATAGATAGATAGATAGATAGATAGATAGATAGATAGATAGATAGATAGATAGATAGATAGATAGATAGATAGATAGATAGATAGATAGATAGAAGGACAAATGGACAGACAGACAGACAGACAGACAGACAGATAGATAGATAGATAGATAGATAGATAGATAGATAGATAGATAGATAGATAGATAGATAGATAGATAGATAGATAGATAGATAGATAGATAGATAGATAGATAGATAGATAGATAGATAGATAGATAGATAGATAGATAGATAGATAGATAGATAGATAGATAGATAGAAGGACAAATGGACAGACAGACAGACAGACAGACAGACAGACAGACAGACAGACAGACAGACAGACAGACAGACAGACAGACAGACAGATAGATAGATAGATAGATAGATAGATAGATAGATAGATAGATAGATAGATAGATAGATAGATAGATAGATAGATAGATAGATAGATAGATAGATAGATAGATAGATAGATAGATAGATAGATAGATAGATAGATAGATAGATAGATAGATAGATAGATAGATAGATAGATAGATAGATAGATAGATAGATAGATATCTTTATACACAGTCTAAATAATACTAAATAAATAATAGAATGTAGTATAATATAACTATAAATAATAAAATATATACATTTCAATAAATAAGTGCATTTAGGCCTCTGTAAAATCCAACGCATTCTCATAATACACATTGGAAGTTTGTTTGCATTTCCATTTGTTTGCATCAGAGGAGGAGGGGACGGGCCTGTCTCTGGCTACATCCTGGAACATCTCCAGGTAAATCTAAAAGTCTTAGCCCGCTGAACACGCGTGTCCGGCCTGATCCATACACAACATGCTCATTCGGGCTACGCAGTTCAAAGTTTGCGGCCCTGTATCAAAACCTGCTGTGTTCTTTTGATCTCGCGTTTTACCACCTGTCTTATTTCCATTCAGTCATTGCCTCGGACGGCAGTTCTAACTCTCTTCACCTCCGGTTAATCATTCCTTCACTACTATCTGTGCGCTCGGGCTTATCTATCCGTGTGTCACTTTATAACTGGCTCTTATCAATCTCGTCTAACTCCACGTGATCTGGGCAAACCTATCAACCTCAGAAGTTTTGAATATTGTTGAGTAGGTGAGATATGCAGGTTTAGTGCAGGTCACAGTGAGGGGGGGTGAGGGGTGAGTGGCGTGTGTGAAAGCAAAGGGAGAGATGTCAAAAACACCTCACGGCATCGGGATGAAGCTTATCGATGAAGCGTAAAAAGTTTGGAAGAATGGGGATGTTCTGTGGGATATAGACGCTCAGGTGGATCACCTGCTGTCTCTGTCCTATGTCCACGAGTTTGGAGAGTGATTTAGGACAACGGGACTCCTTAGGTAAGTAGCATATTTACTATGATGAATGACATTATTCATGGGCAGTCTATATGTGTGTGTGTGTTTAAATTAAAGATTTGCACTGGCCAGATGTGAACATTTTCTCTATCTTCTGAACGTCTTTATGATGTTTAATCATCATTCGGTGGTATTAAGATTTTATTTTATTTTATTAAACCAGGTTGTAGCTTGTCGCATTCGCATACAATAACATAAACGGCATTTGTATTAATGAAAAGGCTGACATGCGGAAAAGCATTAATAAAAATAATTTTGAAGTATAATTTTGTGTTAATACAGAATAATAGCCTATTTAATATGACATAATGTGACTGTTTAAATGAAAATATTTAAACTTTCATGAACGGTGAAATGTTTGAAATTTAAGGTGTGTGAGATCGAAAGGGAAGGAAACTGAAAATCTTGTTTTTAACGGGTGTAAGAATGTGTGTGAGTTTGTGTTTGGCTTATGTATGTAAACACTGCGTATGTGCCAACTATTTTCGTTATGCACGTTGTCATCATTTTGTCAAAAGGATTTTTATTATGATTTTATTAGCTGCATTATATTGGTCTATTGCCACAATAACATCACGCGCAGAACTCACATTTTAAAGAAGCGTTTCTTTCATCATTACCCCACATTATTCGTCAAAATATTTTAGGTCTACATTAAAATACAATTTAAATGAATCATAAAATGACTAAATGGTTATAGCCTATCAAAATAAAACAAACGACAAAACTATTTTCATTGTACAATTTCATACACAAGACATTTACTAGTATTTCATGTTCTTCCTTTTTCTATAAATTCAACTTTAAAACGTTACAGATGATTTAAAGGGCATGTTAATGCAATTAAGGAGCCTATAGCCTAGCAGATCGCGATTAAATTAAAATGTATAGGCTATTTTAGAACAAATCATGTCTGTTGCCGTTCCTCAGCATCAATTTTTTTTTTAATTCACACATACATTTCCCCCTCTGGCACATCATCACATACCTCTCGGTACTCCAGTTATCAGCGGTGTGTGTCTCGTAATGTTCAATTAGTTTAGTTTGTCTGTGTTTGCCGGCGCAAGTGAACAGAGCGCGTATGCGCTGTTTGTCGGGCTCGATTCTGATTGGACAAACGCGTGACGCCAGCGCAACGATCTCAGCGCTGATTGGCCGACGTGGTGTCAGAGCGGCGTAACAAAGCAGCGAGGAGCCGTTTGAACTTCACAGATAGAGCGACACAGAGCGCGCGGAGGAGGGGCTCGTGCGAAGTTCCTGACAGTTCGCCCACTCCAGTTTAAAGACCAGCATCATAGTCACTGCAAAGACCACCCGAATGAACTTACACAGCTTGTGAACAACTAGCAGAAAAAAAGAGGGGCAGTCGAACTCAAGCCGTCTAGTATATTCACCCGCACAGGATTAGTTTCGGACGTTTGGACGGTGTTTTTGGAGAATCTCTGGTGTTCCTCTCGCGCGCAGGCGGAGCGGCGCGTGCTCATCATCGGCTCAGCAGAGCTGTCATGCTGCCTAAAGTCGAGTCAGAATCTCTTGGACTCGCTCGATCGCATGGGGAACAGGGGCATATGCCTGGAAGCATGCAAGGTAAGCGGCATAGATGTCAGATAATGTCCGCCATGCACCTTCCTTCACTCATGCGCATAATATTACGCACGCCTCAACAATGACAGATTTTTACGAACATGCATTGCATTGCATGCCTCAAATATAACTTAAGTTTAGCATTAGAACTAAACATTTGCGTTTACTTTTACTATAATTTACTCGCACTTAAACCGCGTAAAGATTAGGAAACAAAGTAAATTGCAGTGCAACAGCAGAGCATGAATTATTTTGAGCTTAGTGAACTCATATAAACTAAACATGATCTGCATCACCTGCCAATGAATTTGCTCTTAGTATTTACAACAGAAGGGGAAAACGAAACCATAATAATGACTATGGCAGAGCTAACATAAATCTGCTAGTCCAAAATAGGATAGCCTATGTCAAGCTGCACTTTTTAATAAAGGTTCCAGTTAGGACAGAATAGATTTAGAAAACCGTCTCTACTGGAACCAATACACAATTGAATAACCAACCCATAATGCAATTTTTTTTTTTTATCTCAAAAGAATCATGGAACTCAAGATTTGAAAAATGATTGTCTCGTTAAGAAGAACGTTTTTTTTTTTTTTTTTTTTTTTTTTTTTTACGTTTTAGCGTATTCACAAAACAAATTTATTCTCCACGGGAACATAAGTGACTGAAACAGACCGATTATGCTCTATTATTAGTATATTCCAGATTTTTTTTTTTTTTTTTAAAGGCTAGAAGAGAGATTAAAATTCAAAAATTCCAGATGAGAAATTTGTGGAATGTTCTGTAGTTTAAGAGCTTTAAAAAAAAAAAAAAATAAAATAAAAAACAATAGCCTAATGTATTTTCAAATTTAAATATTGTTCTATTCTATTTGCTCGAGCACAAGTTATAAAACAAAGCCAGCGTATAAGCCGTTATGAATAACGATTTGTTTACAAATCAAGAAACGTGTCAGACCGGCATGTTTTAGTCACATTTTAAAATTAAATAAAAAATATGGAATTATCGACGATATGAAAATGTTTCAGACGTAATGCTCGTGGAATTGTTTATTTTACATAAATGTCAGCCGTTTAAAACACAGACACACACACACACACACACACACACACACACACACACACAAAAACACTTGTTGCGCTTCTGCAAAAATACATTTTTGGACATATGAAGAGTTCAGATGCAAAAGCCTCTAAATGCCATTTGAAATTTTCTTCTTTAATGATGATTTTTATCAAACTTGTATATTTAAGTTCAGTAATTTCACTTAAATAACAATTAATAGGTAATTATCATTGCCATTTAAGTGAAATCACTGAACTTAAATATACAAGCTTGATAAAAATGATCATTCTAGAAGAAAATTTCAAATGGCACTTAGAGGCTTTTGCATCTGAACTCTTCATATTGAATTCATGGGCATATTAGAATAATAAGTAATAATAAACGAATCCGTTCTGTTTTATAGCTTAAAGTTTTGCTTTACAATAGCCTATAGTTTCTTTTTCAAAACGACTTTGTATTTTATTCCCCTTCACATTGCGGTTAACGTCAAAAACACTATGTGGAGGCTGATGGCTCTATTTAGGCTAGAACTCTCAAACTGCTTGACTCCATCCATGTTAATGCTGATTAATTGATGAAGATGAATTGAAATGAGAACATATTTATATTCTTTATAGAGAGAAGAATAGTCTCAGATAGACAAAAGACATATAGACTATGTTTTGTTTCGGTAGCAGTATCCTCGTGTATTTACAAGTTGTTTTGCTTTTATTCGCCTCGTGGCTAAACGTTCCAGCGCGAGACAGCAGCCTCTCTCGCGCGCTCCCTCACCAATTTACAAGCCATCATGAATATTAACCAGATCGAAACCGAAGTTTTGCCCTGTCTGCGACCAAGACCCGACTCAAAGCTTCGGCTATTTCCCAGAGACCCAAACCTGCATATATTTCCAGAAAATTCACTCTTGAGGCTAGGATTTTACAAATCTCACCATTTGTGATTCCTCTACTTTTTTTTTTTTTACTTGTTTGCAAAACTGCAGGCTACACGTTGAAGGTATCGGAGATTATAGCCTAAATAAAAAAGGAACTATTAGAATATTTAAAAACAAATATGTGCTTTACACGCCTTAAAAAATAAAGGAATATCTCTGGGTTTTTGAGCTAGCTATATGGTTGTTTAGATATTTTAACAGTTCTTGACCTTTTATTAGGTTCTTCAGATGAGAGTGCGTTTTTGGGTTCTACTAGAAAAGTACATTGAACATTAAAAAGTTCTTCTATAACATCACTTTTTAAAATAATTACAAAAACATATGTGTAACATGGATTCTGAGATGTGAATTGTTACCCAGTACTCATATTTTGATTTTGATTTTCAGCCCCCCACTTTAAAATGATGGACTACTCTTACGACGAAGACTTAGACGAAATGTGTCCAGTGTGTGGAGACAAGGTGTCCGGATATCACTACGGGTTACTGACCTGTGAGAGCTGTAAGGTGCGTAACATCAGCTGTTTTTAACTTCTCAACTGGTCGGCGTGACCTACAAACGGGTCCTGTTCTGATAAGTTGAAAAAAACGCATTGATGATCTAACAAACTATATTATTTTCCATTTTTAGAACAGCAAAAGGAATTGCTTTGTCTGTTTTTAAATGAGAAGAAAACGCTTTCCATACATTTTGTTGTTGACCTCAAAGGCCACTCAAGTGCTATTTTGAAGCAAATTCATCGGTTGACTATTGGTAAAATGTTGAAAAATGTAGAAAATTGTCTTTAAAACCCATAATATCAACTAATTACCTTAATTTTAGGGACATATTTATATAAATATGTGTACAGCATATATATATATATATATTGTAATAAGTTGCCACTTGATGTCCATAACCAGTCCATAACAAGTTTGTAAAAGTCCTGTTTTTTTTTTTTTTTATTGAAACCCAATTAATGTGGACTTTTCAGAGTTATTTATTAGCATTATATAGGATGTTGTTATGCAGGCTGCATATTGAGTTAACAAAGAATTTCTTTTTGTTGTTGTTCAGTGCAGCTGAAATCTGATGTGTTTCCTGACACCGTCAGAGGTTTTGTAGTTCAGACACACATTGGACATTTTGCAAAATCCCGAGTCTTTGACACACACACACACACACACACACACACACACACACACATAGATTTTTCTCCAAAAGTGTATTTTCACAGCAATGCTATAGAAGAACCATTTTTTTTGTTTTCCGAAGAGCCTTTTAACTAGTTTTTTATGGCTAACTAAACGTTTTTTTTAAGTAGTGTAAAGATAATTTTAATATAGAGAACCTGAAGATCCTTTTGTGGGAGAGAATGTTAAATGTTGAACCATCAACGTCAATAAAGAACCTTTATTTTTAAGAGTGGAGCACGACATGAGAAAATGATTTGCCACTTAAAACCATATTTATCATATCGTCATTTAAAAGAATTTAAACTTAATTTAAAATTCCGTTTATGTGAATATGCTATATTTAATATGTTACGTATGTATACTTACATATTTCAGTTCAAGTTTGACTTGTTTTATTGATAGTCTACACTCAAGGTTAAGCACTTTCTGTTACAGCCATATGTGTGTGTGTTATTTGAGTTCTGGTATTGATCCTTTTAGTTTTAAATGGGCCGGTCTCCCTACGGTGTTGATCAAGAATAAGTTAATGCCGTTCCTCGTTTGATTCTCTCCTGCCCTGAAAATGAATTCAGAACAGTTGCAGATGGAATCCTTCGGCTGTAAATTATGGATATAATTTATCGGATTTTTTTTTTTCAGTTTCACTTTTTTGCTTCTGCAGTATGTATAATAGGATCAACAGGAATTTATTTGGTAGACATTTCGATGTTTGCAAGCCCCTGATTGGATGTTCAAATTAAAATATATGCTTTAAGAACATAGTCAAACGTAAAAAGTTTCCTATCGCACTGAAAGATCTCTAGTTTGTCATAATTACTCCAAGAGGAGCTCAAGTTGAGACGTAAAATATGTAGTATTAGTATGTCACAATGCTAAATGCGGGTGAAGGGGATCTTTATATTAGCCAGGATATGAAGCGGGTCACCGAAAGTATTTTGTAGACTCTATGGTCGGCATCTCAATCTGTTTCAGCCTCAGCTTGTGTTTCTGTTTGTTCATGTCAAGTGTGTGTGTGGGTGCACATGTCAGTTTTTGTGTGGGAGTGTGTGTTTGTGTTTATCCAAGTGAGCATCGACTGCTGAGGGAGCATTTCTCTGCCCGTGGCTCTACTTTTATACGTGTCTACTTGTGTGGCAGTGTGTAACACCTCTTTTTTTCTTTTTTTTTTTCTGTGTGAATGGAGTTTTTTTCATACGTGTGTGTGGGTTGTCTGCGGCTGAATAGCACATTAACAAACACCGGAGGTCAGAAGTTTGACATCTTCATTCACCTCACTCTGCAGGGCTTCTTCAAGCGCACGGTGCAGAACAACAAGCGCTACACATGTATAGAGAACCAGAGCTGTCAAATAGACAAGACCCAACGGAAACGCTGCCCCTACTGTCGCTTCCAGAAGTGCCTCACTGTCGGCATGAAACTGGAGGGTAAGAAGTCTTTTTAGTTCATCCATGCATTTCTTCCTCTAACTGAACACAGTTTTAGCTCTTTAAAGAGCATTATATACTCACACGCAAACCCGTAGGATGTTCTTTCTTCTCTGGAACACAAAAGGAAGGATGTTCTCACTGCTCTTTTCCATAAAGAAAATGGTATGACCAATAAGGCAATGCTATTTTTTTTTAACATTACTTCGTCTCATCAAAATAAGTTAAGCGATTTTCAAGGTATACACGATTTAACTCATGTTGAATGTCAAGTTGAATTGACTTAAATAGGCAAGTTGATTTGTACTTAAAAATTTAAGGCAGTAATTTATATGAATTTTGCACTAAATTATAAGTCATTATTCAGTTTTTGGAGCTGGACAACTTTGGTCCGCACTGTCATTGTGTGGAAAAGAGCAGCGCGAACATTCCGCGAAACGTCTTCTTTTGTGTCCACCTGAAGAAAGAATGTCAAACAGGTTGGAAACAGAACATAACCAACTACCATCTAAGAGTTGTAAATGCTTAACTACAGTACACGATTCTTTCTTCTTAGTATGTAGATGTACGACTGTTAATTGTTTAACTGCTGGAGGGCAGAATTTCTAGCAGTGTCGTAGCTAGCTGGCTTTGATTTGCTACCGCATGCTACCAACAGGATACGAGGCCCTCCAGCGCCCTGTCAGACCCGTCCAAAGAGATGAGCGCTCGCTAATACTCCCCACAGGCTTCTTCTGATAGCTCGTTCTCTTTAGGAAAGCTGTGGAGATGGAAAATGTTAAGCAAAATGCTGTTTTGAATACAAACCGGAGCAGTAAGTTTCATCGCTTGAAAATAGATCTACTGCTAAAGGGATTATATTTATTAGTATAAAAACGTGGATGATTGCAAAATTTTTGTGACGCACTGATGGCAATTTTAATTGCATTTTATTTCAAATGTAATAATTTAAAGTTGTTTTTGATATTTCAAAAAATACTATAGATTAGGAACAATAATAACAATAAAAATAATAATCATATTTGCCATTATTCCCCATGAATTTTAGTGATGGACATGCAGTCATGACATCATTTAATCACAAAATTGATCGTGTACTGTATTACATAATTTAAAAAAAAACTATATATATATTTAATATATGAAAGCTGAACCCACCGACTAATAGGTAAGCTATAAATTGGTATATATATATATATATATATATATATATATATATATATTAGGGCTGTCAAACGATTAATCGCAATTAATCGCATCCAAAATAAAAGTTTGTGTTTACATAATATATGTGGGTGCACTGTGTATAATTATTTTATATATATAAATACACTCAAATGCTTGTATATATTTAAGAAAAAATATTATTTATACATAAAAAATTTATGTATAAATCTATACAAGCATGTGTGTGTGTGTGTATATATATATATATATATATATATATATATATACTGTATGTATATAATTATACACTGTCCACCCACATATTATGTAAACACAAACTTTTATTTTGGATGCGATTGTTTGACATATATATATATATATATATTTTTTTTTTAAAAAAACTTCCAAATGCAATAATACATTTCATGACTTTCATGCACCTAAATGCCATTTTTTTAAAAGAATTGATGGATATTTTTAAGAATAATAAAGTAGTTTACCCAAAAGTTGGGGATCCTGCACACCATGAATTTTGTAGTGATGGACGTACCGGAAATAAATGCTACAGTTTAAATCTTTTTTTTTTTTTTTTATGTATTATCTGAAGCTTTCAGCAAACAGATTTGAGTGTACTACTCTCCATAATTGTGCAAGTAGCAAAACAAAACATTCATATCAGTGTGACACAGACAAGTGGCCTTCCATGTCTCCATGGAAGCTCTATTATCAATGCAGATAAGAAAAGGCTGCTGTTTTAAAGTTCTCAAAAAAGCACGGGAGAGCGTGTTATGTCTTCTTAGGAAGGCCTGTAATTATCTTCCTTTATATATTTGTGGCTCAGTCTCAGATTAAGAAAGAGAATCCAGCCTTTTTGACCATCATATAATCAGTATGGAGTTGAGGAAGTGGAAAGAAATCTACATAGCCTTGCCTGTGCGCTTATTCATACCACTCGAGCCCAATGTTGTGCACAGTGGAGCGTAAAATAGTTTAGATTTCATCAAGCGTCTGTTATCCATATTAAGGACCTTGATGAATCTGACAATCTGGCTCGGCTTTACTGTGAATATTTACTCCACGCTTTCCATTGCCCACTTTGTCATTTTTGGGGGCTGATACTCGTTTGCCATCTCCAGCCACTGCTGGTGGCGGCAGCAAGCTGTCCCATTACTTATGCATAGGTATCATAGCTATTCATGTGTGCGCATGGAACGACGCACCTTTAGAGTAGAGCTCCGGCGGACATGACAAACTGTGTGTCAGGAGCCGGCCAGGGGAGGCATTCATATGCCTGTGATAGGACAGGGATTCTTGCCCAAGCAACGCTTAATATTCCTGTATATTAAACACACATAAATCAGACAATAAGCAGCGCTCGAATCTGCCCAGACGCACAAAACACGCACAAACAAACAACATCTATGGACTGCCAATTCAAGTAAATTAGATCAGGCAACTGCTTTTATTACCAAGGCGATTGCTTTCCGCAAGCCATTTGAATAAGTCACAAATGTGTTTTATAACTCATGTGTACACATACACAGACGATACAGGCTACTAACACACTGAATAGATATACAAACTCACACAGTTTACATTAAACAAACAGAATTTCTATTTCTGTTTTCGAAATAGAATACTAGCCTATGAATACTGAACAATCTATACTGTATACTCATTTTCATGACAAAAAATTATAAATAAACAATAAATTATTGTTCCAAAAAGTAGTATGCTATCTCATCATGTATAATGTTGAAAATAAATGTTTATTTAGCATTAGATCTAATTTTTTGTATTTAATTTTGTGTCAAAATTGTGTCCTCTGGCTCGATTTTTTTTTTTAAATCCATTTAAATTCAACAAAAGATTGTTTTTTTGTTATTGCTGCTATTGTTTTAAGTTCATTTATCCCACTGTTGCTGAATTCAGAACCTCATACTAGTATACTACTCATACTACATCTTTCTGTGGCACAAATAGTAAGAGTAGTATGCAGTTCTGAATCAGCTTAGGAATTGAAGGTCAAGATGAACGCATTTCATTGTGAGATATAAAGCATGCTATTCCGTGTAGTGTGCTTTTTGTGTAAATGTAGTAGGCCGTTTTTTGCACATATACTACAACAATGGTAAGAGTTGTACTAGTAAGGTAGTATGCTATTTGAATATAGTGGGTGATTGTATGTATACTATATACTGCAATAATAGTACAAGTACAAGTACACAGAAGATCATTCTATTCATAAAGAAAATATGCATACTGTGTGCATGGTATACATACTATAAACTGCAGCATTATTAGTAATATGGTAGTATGCTATTTTCAATATAACTAGAAATACACATGCAAAGCAAATGTATTAGTTTATAGAAAATTTGCATAATATGCATAGTATACATACTATATACTGCAGCAATAGTAGTGTGGTACTATTATGAATACAGTCAGAAACACACATAAATCCCCTTGTCTTATGCCAAAAAATCTGTATGACATGCATGTAAATAACCTTGTTTAATTAGACGCTGTGAGAAAAAAAATCTTATTAGAAGACAAAAAGGAAGAGGGGGATGGTGTCAGACAGAGTGTGTAAGCGTGCATGTGCATGGGGGGGGGGGATCTCGCATTCATGATCTGAGTCGTAGGTCTAATTGTGATTTCCCATAAGGGCCGACTATTAGTTTCCAGATCATTAATTACCCTGTTGCTCGGGAATCATTAATAGTTAAACTTACCACAGTTTTTCCGATTGGATACATTTTTAACAACCACATTAAGGCCAAAAAAATCACCACCCCCACCCCAAAAAAGAGACAAATCTCCCACCAAGTTGCCCAGGAATAATTCTCGGATGCTACTAGAGCTGTCAGCGGGATCGCTCTGGCAACACTTTGCCTCCCCTCTCTCACTAGATCAATCAGATCACACACATAGTGACAACCACACACACACAAACACTCACCGCTGTGACAAGGACCATTAAAATCACTCCCAAGGCAGCTGTTGGACGGGGGGGTTTTCTTTTAATTGTTTTTTTTTTTTTTTAAGATCCACCGTTCGTGAGATATTACGGCCTAACGAGCGCGTTCACGCTGGTCAAGTCGCACACGCCTCTACAAACGCATGCTCTCCACATATGCTGTGTGTTTAACACCCTGCTGGATCCTCCAGCCATCCACCTGCCTACAACGTGGAGCTTAAAAGAGGAATAATTAAGCATAAATAATTAACATGGGACCCAGCAGACGAAAGTGGAGTCTACTGCCCTGTGGCGGGGATCAGAGTCACTTCCGGGCAAAAGGCGCTCTCTTCATTTATTTGCTATGATGATAATCTCGTCCGCTTGACTTTGTCTCGCTTCAGTTTACTATTGAATCATTAGCACCGTTTCTCTCTAAATTGTGTCCTCTGGCTCGATTATGCTGAGTTCGCTCTAGGTCTGGCTTTGAAAAAACGGGTCAATTCACAATTCAAATTCACCGATTGCTTGTTGCAAATAAGCAACTGCCCTGAAAGCATGTGGCCAGTTAAATGGCTTCTCTGCCGTGGTATAGATCAATTCAACTGTGTACATAACTTCAGAACTTCTCTATTTAAATTGTTTGAAGGTGGAGTGTATAACGTTTTTGATGTTAAAGTATATTTCTATTTGTAATCTATCTAGGTCTATCTATCGTTGTATCTATTGTTCTATTGTTATATCAAGGCTTTGTCAAGCTGACATTCCAACTTTGCTTTTTAGATAATAATTTTAGTTTAAGGGATAGTTCACCCAAAAATGAAAATTCTGTCAGTATTTACTCACCCTCATGTTGTTCCAACCCCGTAAGACCTTCGTTCATCTTCGGAACACAAATTAAGATATTTAAGATATTAAGATCACTCCTGCATACTAGTCCATAGGCTTCTTGAGGGAATGACACTTGCCGGCATCGAAAAGTCATCAAAGACATCGTTAAAATAGTCCAAGTGACTACAGGGGCTCAATCTTAAGTTTATCAAACGACGAAAATACTTTTTGTGCGCAAAAACAAACAAAAATAACGACTTTATTTCAACTATTCACTTCCTTCTCTATGGGCCTGTAGTCACACGTAGGCTCACTATTGGCCGACGCTGGTCATGTGTGTGATGCGTGTGACGTACAATAACAGAAGCTTACGCTATTAAACTAGTAACCTGACTCGTGCAGAGGGAGAAATAAACGAATAGTTGAAATAAAGTCGCTATTTTTGTTGTTTTTGCGCACAAAAAGTGTTCTCGTCGTTTGATAAACTAAAGATTGAGCCACTGTAGTCACAAGAAGCCTATGGACTAGTATACAGCAGTGATCTTAATATCTTAAATATCTTAATTTGTGTTCCGAAGATGAACGAAGGTCTTACGGGGTTGGAACAACATGAGGGTGTGTAAATACTGACAGAATTTTCATTTTTGGGTGAACTAACCCTTTAATAGTTATTCACATGATTTTCAATTACAAATTATTTAGCTTGTTGACGTTTAAATTTCAATGCTATCCTGTTTACAACCTCAACTCAAATTTAGCTGGAATATAGGAATTGAACGCGGTTTCTGAATGACGTCATTACTTCTGCAATTCTATTTGTCGGCGCTAGTGGATTTTTAGAATTCTTTAGAATTCTAAAAATGACGATTCTGTGATTTTCCGATGAATTAATACCCATCTCATGTTGTTTTTTCCTTTTATAAGCCGTGAGGGCTGATCGAATGAGAGGAGGTCGCAACAAGTTTGGCCCCATGTACAAACGAGACCGGGCACTCAAGCAACAGAAGAAAGCCTTGATCCGGGCCAATGGACTCAAGCTGGAGGCCATGACGCAAGCCATGCAAACCGTCCCAGCGGACCTCACCATTACCTCTGCCATTCAGAACATCCATTCGGCCTCCAAGGGGCTTCCACTGAGCCACCATCACCACCACCACCACCATCACCACCACCATAGCTCCACAAGCGCAGGCCTGCCACCTGCAGACTTTGACCGCAGCCCCTTCGTCACCTCGCCGGTCAGCATGGCCATGCCGCCGCACCCTGGAGGACTGCAGGGCTACCAGCCATACGGCCACTTCCAGAGCCGCACCATCAAGTCAGAGTACCCCGACCCCTACACAAGCTCGCCGGAGTCTCTCATGGGCTATCCGTACGTAGAAGCCTACACGGGCGGATCGCCGCCCAGCTTTCCTCACCTGGTGGTGGAGCTGCTCAAGTGCGAGCCAGACGAGCCCCAGGTGCAAACCAAGATCCTAGCATACCTGCAGCAGGAGCAGGCCAGCCGAAGCAAGCACGAGAAACTCAACACTTTCGGCCTCATGTGCAAGATGGCAGACCAGACACTGTTCTCCATCGTAGAATGGGCCAGGAGCAGCATCTTCTTCCGGGAACTGAAGGTAAGTGATGCTTTTGTTCATCTGAAAAGATAGTTAAGTTTGGTGGTTGTAAACTTCAAGCGATCTAAAAGCATTTTACATAGCGTTGTGAATCAGCATGGATGTCTGTTGACCTAAAATTCAGGACAAATCTGGGAAAACACCAGAATGAAGTTGTTCAATGAATAGTACTGCAGTTTAGTAACAATATAAGGACTGTTCACTAGCCTGATGTCGTCATACTCAGATTCTAGTCAGAATGTGATTCTGTTACCGCTCCATTGGGCTGTGATTATGGGGCGTGTTTAAACCGAACCAGGAAAAAAATGCCTCTGCACTCAATTGGATTCGACCAAATCCCATAGGAAGGGCGGCAATTTTTTCCGATCAGCAAATTTTTCCGATCTGCAAATGCCTTGATCGCGGTTCTCTATCCCTCTTTTAAAATGAATGCACTGTCAACATCTTGACAACATCTGTCAACAGACGCGATGGCTGAATCTACACATCTAAATTTTCCTGCGGCAGCCATTCTTTGTCGTAAACAAATTCTACCCAATTGCTCTTTTGTTACGTGGATGATTACGTTAGTGTTGATCATCTGTCCATCATCGCATAAAGCCCGCCCTGACAATTTTAATTGGTCCGAACAGCTTTGGTTCGGGCATACTTGCTTCCTTAACGGATCAAGTCCAGACTGAACTTCCCATCCTCTAATGTTGTGGGTGGGGCTAAGTTCGGCTGGCATCCAGGCTAACTGTTCACACAAAGAGCCGCTGAACGAAATGGCTAGTTTTAGTAATTTCTCTAATTCTATGAGAACTGTAACAGAAACGACACAGAGGAACAATATTGTTGGAATCACTTTCATAACGTTCTTTCCAGCTGATAAATTGACAGCCAATCAGAATCTTTCCTGCTTTAAAGAGCTCGAGCATTTAAAGTGGCAGATGAGGTGCGTTGGTGTGGACGCTAATATAGCTATCATTATAGCTTGCACTTTTTCTGTGAACAGGCCTTTATTCATCAAGTACACTTACACCATGTCCTAACCAGATACGTCAGGACACGACGCCGCAACGCGATAAAGAGTATCTTTTCCATCTTGATCAGAGTTTTTGTCAGTCGCCAGTCTAACCAGTCGCAATGGCAATATGCAACGATTCTATTTTAGAAACGGCTTCTTTTTCTGCGACAACAACATACAAAGTATGACATGTGTGCTTTATTTAATGTTAAAAGCATCTAATGTGCGTTTGAATATCATTGTGCATGACCTTTATAACCATAAAAAGCGACAATGGATAATTCAGATCTTTAAAACAAATTTAAGGATTATTCAATATTCAAAGAATCAACTCAATGTGAACAAAAATCTGTATTCTATGACAAAGTCTTTCAGTCACTCGGTATGTATTTTTTAATAAATGTTAAAATTTTGTAATAGCTATTTACGGACTTGATTATGTACTTATCCATTGCAGTGGTGCTTACAGAGAGACTCCGCCCACACGCTCTTCTGATTGGCTGTGATTTTTCATAGATAATGTCACGTTGTGTAAGGTGTGAACAAACAAATTGCTTGTCGCTGGAATCTCATCGCATCTCGTCTGGCTAGGGCACGTTTTAGGAGAGTATCATGTTTTTGATTAATCTTACTTGCGGTATAAAGCTTTGATTTTTCTCAACACTACAGTGCACTACTTGAAGTATTAATATGAATGAGACAAATGCTCCCCTTTGACGGGACAGCTAATTAGTTTTCCATAAATAATGTCTCAAGGCTATTTGTGAGGACTTTTTTGGGATGGCCTGAAAAATACATAGTGTATTTGTGTTAGTATTTGAATGATGTATTGACACACTGATCTATAATTGACGATTTACTACACAGCTGAAGAGGCCACTCTGGTGCCATTCATTTTTTATTTTCACTTGTTTTAACCTTTTTTCTCTATACACATCTGCCTGACAGAAATATTGATGGAATTGAGAAGACTGTGAGGGTGTTAGAAACTCGTGCATGTCTGCCTTTGTGAAAGATTTTGCTCGTGAGCATGCTGTATTTTACCCGCCCGTGACATGTTTTGATATGCCACTGGGAAATCTGACAGCACCCAATTCAAATCATTCATTTTGCGCTCGTACAGCTACAGGCACCTTATTGTTTTCCTCTCATTACATTCAACAGCTCATGAGATGGACTAGAATGCATTTATACTGAGAATTGACCATGACTACATTTGAAATATGTTGTAAATTTTGACGTTGTTGCGATACTGTCAAAATAATGTCCTAAAATACTCACATTTTTAGTTTTGGGGTGGATCTCAACTTTAAATGTTTTCATATCGTCTTCATTTGCTCCTCATGTGATTTTACAGCAATTGTTGATGGCTAAAAAAATAAAAAATAAAAAAATGTGAACATAAATACTGTCATCATAGTACATTTTAGAGAACAATAACATTTTGCTGTTTTCACACTAACAAATTTGTTTTCATCAATCATTATCCACCAATTGACCATCAATCAGATGTTACATTTTCTTTAAACTCTTAGATTTAGATATAAAACTTCGTGTCCACAGTTTTCCCCCCATCAAAATTAAATTATTCAGTTTTCAAAGCCGATGTTACGCTCTTCTCTGTGCTATTACCTATAGAGCTTATTATACATTCTCGCGCTCTTTAGCTCAAGCATTGTATTCCCACTTTAGCGTGGATTAGCATTTGTGTGTGGCTAATTGCTGTCTGTATCATTTGCACTTCACCTTTCGCCGCGGTGGAGTAGCCTCCCCTTGATGTTATGACTACTTTCTCGCCCTGGCTAATTGTTTTGCACAATAGATGTTAAAAGAGACAAGGGCGTAGCTGTCGAATTTGACATTAGCAGTCGTAGTGTGGCGGTGAAGTTGTAATTAGCGCAGCTCTCATGTGCCCTCGCTAAATCATAATGCTGGAGCGCTAACAGAAAAACCACAAACAAACAAAAAGGTAGCACTAGAAAGTCTGAACCCACTCCTGACTCTAATTAGTGAACACTTGTACAGCTATTGTTACCCACGGAGCTTTGTGATGCTGATCGAGGTTTATCCCACATAATGTCGTGGTTTTAACAAGCTTCATCTATCGAGAGCTCAAATAAAGCTGGAAAATTAAGGCAAGAGATGTATATTCAGTTTTAATGGAGTTGATGCTGTGAAAAGCCTCTCCTTTTATGTAGCTATATTTCCTAGAATGTGAATTTAGTGAGTTGTGGGTTTCTCCAAAGGTGCTTCAGATCAACATCCAAATAAGTGAAATCTACCATTTCAATTTCACAAGCATTAGCAATGCTACGCTAACAGTTTAGTGTTGTTATACAGCACTAACCTGTGTAAACAATTGCTGCTAGCATTATGCTAGCATGTTCGTTGCTCAAACACACTCACACGCCAGCTCATATATGTGTAGTACATTACCCAACAACACCACAGACGTCAATAAAAGCTTTATCTGCAAGATTAATAGATAAAAAGATGTTTTGGGAGTATTCTGTGAGTTAGTTAATGACAGAGGTGTAGTGGGTAGCATATAATAAACACAGGAAATACAAGTGAATATAAGGCCTGTCTGGGAGGGTGGTGAGTCGGCTATAAATATATCTACATTTACTGCCCTATTATTAGCCTCATAAGAACAAAAGAATTTCTCCCGTAATACAGTCTGGTGTGAAACGTCTGCCAAGTGTTTAAAGACTTAGTTTCCAGAAGTTAGACTTGGTTACAGCTCTCATAAATATTTGGTCATGATGGGATTTCTGAAGAGAGCTCACTATTGTCTTCAGACACATGAAAAAAAAAATTCTCAGCCATTTCTCACACTTGGGCGACAGTGAATCTATAAAATTTAAGATAAGAGGAAGAAGTGAAAAATTAGCTTAGCTACCGACCGACCACAGACATATTTTTCAAACTTTTTAAAGAGACTTTTAACCCTGTGTAAGCCTGACATAAAGCCTAACATATAAAATAAACAGCCTGGAATTTTTTTTTTATTTTACTTTATTAAACTATGAGTATATTTTTTCTTTCAATTACACATGACGTTTACTTACTTAATAATTTTATTATTTTGAATAATAAAATAATAATAAGGGATTCCTCACTTTTTTTAAGTTAAGTCAACTGAGGAAATGAGATAAAATTCTGATTAGTTTGTAATGTAAATCAGTAAAATCTTACAGTTTAACATGCATGACACACATATAAATATCAGTTGTCACTAATATGTCTTAGTTAGATGATATTTAAATGATTATTTTTTTTAATCAAAGCTCTATAGTTTTTATTGTGGGGGCAAAACATATAATGCAGTTCAATGATGATTGAGAGATGGGACTTTCAAAAGCCTGAAGTATTTTTTTTATTTATTTTTTATTTTTTTGATATTCACATTTTAACATGATTTTTCTTAAAAAAAAACATATACATGCAGAATAGATAGTCAAGTACACCTAAGTTGTTTCAGTCCAGTGAGTGTTTATTTTGAAATATTACTACTATACGGTATATTCTTACTTGATAAAAATCGGTGAAGATTTCACACCAAAAAGACGAGTACCCTGACAATGAAGGTGGAGGTTTTTAGAATTGTATCAAAAAGACTTTTAATTGTCAAAAAAAGTATAAACTATCGATCAGATGACAGAAGGCTTGTACTAGATTGTGTACGACAGTTTTTTTCCAGCAACGTTTTGATCAAGTTTAAAAGCCTTATCATTTTGAGTACAGTAGGCTTTATAGGTTTAATGAGCAAAATGTCAAGTAAATTAAGTCAGTTTAATGCAATTTAAGTTGATATTACTTAAACATCCAAGTTGATTAAATTAAAATTTTTAAATACAGTGTACGTCAAAAAGGCCTCCCAGATATCCCGCTAAAGAAAGCAATGTTGTACATAAACTAATTGTTCTTTGTGCGTTATGAAAATGCTGTTTTATGTGTGTGTTGAAGGTGCGTGCCAGCAAGCATCCCTGTTGTCTGGCTGGTTTGTCATGTAAGGGTGGGAGTCATGTTTAGGGGGTTGGGGGGGAAACAGATGCAAGCTTCCCAGTGTTTGCATTGACAACATGAGCTGGTATGAAGCCGGTGTGCGTGCTTGTCCTCCCCTGGCTCTGTCCTTAGCTGCCCGGCCCATAACGTGGAGAGTGATTCACATCCATAGAGAGATCACCCTTTCATTGTGGACGGCGGGCTATTGTTTGACGGTTAGGATGCGTGCACTTAGCTTTTCCTCAGCACACAATAGCATTAAAACGCACAGATTCACCGCAGACTTAATCGTTCTTGTGAGGATTCCGCGTAATTCGCGCGCCTTACACAATGTACTCGGGTAAACTTAATCACCGCTGATACTGTGCCACAAAGCGACCCCAAATGGACTGCCTTAAATTTAGTCCTCCGAGCTGATAAAAGTCAACCGTGCAAAACTTACAATACCCTGACATGTGGCGCCAATATTTATTTTTATTCTTTCACGGCTGCTCAGGGACACTCTCTCTCTCTCTCTCTCTCTCTCTCTCTCTCAGTGAATTGAATGACAATACCAGGCCTGCCATTAAGTAAAGCAGCACTGTATTAGGGCCTTGTTCTCCAGCCTGCACCCAGCCGCGAGGCTCGTGCTTATTGAAAAAGCAGCTGTGAGGGGAGAGAGGACAGGAGATAGGGGACATTCTCTCACTTTCAGTGCTATAGTGTCTAGATCTCTGAAGCTATGTTCAACTGCACTGGGCATCACATTAAACTGACTTAAAACACGAGTTGAATCTTGTATAACTTCTAAAAATGCTATATAATACATTATATTATGCAGATTATGTTACACAACATAGTTGTATACAATTATTTTAAGCTTTTAAACTTCATAGTAAAACGGATTTAATATGTTTGTTTTTTTCCCGCAGGTATTTCATGGTTTCATGAAAATCCTATATTGTGTCCATAGCAAGGTTATTATAGCTTCGCATTTTTTATTAGTTTTTATTTCGTTTTGAATTTTTGTTTTCAAATTCATTTTAGTTTTAATTAGTTTTAAAAGTGGGTTTACTAGTTTAGTTTCCACTTTTTGAAAATGCTAAGTTTAAGTTTAGTTTTTATTAGTTTAGTGTTAGTTTTAGCCTTTTTTGTAGTTTGGGTTATTTGTCAGAAAAAGAATTGTGTAATAATAACTCAACAAAAACATCATACAATTTTAGAAATATCTATTCAACATTAAAACCAGTACATAAAATGTAGCCTACAATGTGAAATTCCTTTACTGTACCAACAATCTACATATCTTCTACATACTGTATCGTTTTAAATAACGTTAAAATGAAAGACATTGACAAAGACGAAAACTAAGGACATTTGCTCTATAATTTTATTTTAGTTAGTTTTGCAAACACATTACAGTTTTAGATTTTCTCGTTTTTATTTTTATTTCAGCGACAATGTTTTTTTCCCATCTAGTTTTCGTTTTTTCGTTAGTTTTCGTAAACGATTATAACCGTGGTCCATAGCACTTCATATATTCTGCTGTTTTAAATTTATCATTATACTGTGGCCTCAAAAAGTTTTTGGGCAATTAAGTCACTCTCAAAAGAATGTCTGAATTGCATTGTACTCGGTAATAACCAAATGGCATCTTCAAACAGATCGTGAAACTTTTTGCTTGAAAACTGTATTCTCTCTCTTTTTATTTAAAATGAATGTCACATGGTTTGATATTTTGTTAATATACATTCTACAAGTGTTTGTTTTTTTTAAGAAATGACTACTTTTATTCAGCAAGGGTGCATTAAATTGATCAAAAGTGAAAGCAAAGGCATTTATAATGTTACAAAATATTATTTCAAATAAATGCTGTTTTATTTTCAGCATATTATAACGATTTCCGTTAAAATTACATTTGAAAAATATACAAATAGAATAATTTTTAATAATATTTCACAAAATTGCTGTTTGACTGTATTTTTGGTCAAATAAATGCTACCTCGGTGAATGACTTCTTTGAAAAAAAATCACTGCATATTAACATATAATGCTGTATTAATTTTTATATTGACTCCGAGAGGATTATTTTCACCCTCCATTAACATTTTCACGCTATGCAACACTTTTTCACATTCATTTTCTTGTTTTGGTAATCCGCCAGTCGACATTTCAAAGGTTCAGAGACTGTAATTTCCGAGGCCGTTGTATATCTGCAGAAATTAATAAGGCGTTGCGGTCGTGATCTGTGAACTTGTTCACGATTTACACCCCCCAGCCCAGCTTCATCTCCACATATACTACCCAGACCGGCCACGGCGTCTCCTGCCCTCCCCGTGACTCGCAGACGGGCCTGAGGTCAAGCCAGCGTCCTGACAAACAGCCTCGGTGGCGAACGCACCGCCGGAGATTTGTAACCGCGTCCCTGGTCCGCCGGATTTGAATTATTCCGCTTTACATCGGCGTGCGGGGTTATTGTCGTGAGGGGGAGGGCCTGGGACGCACGGGGGGGGGGGGGGCGAACAAGCCCCAGAAGCGGCACCAAGGGCAGGGGTGCGTGGTGAAGGACAGGGGGGGGAACAGGTGGGAGGTTAATGGACCCTGGACCGGATCCACCAGCCGCTCAGACTTGATATATGGGCTTTGGGCCTGGTGCAGGCGTAGGCTTTCAAAGATATATTATTTCATTTGAGAAGCAGCATTCTCGTCCCTGCATTTGTCCACTGATAGATGATATCCCGTGGCTGGACAGCAGCCAGAATCGGAGATAGCGTGTGAGTTTTCGTAAGGCTCGTTCTTGTACATATTTTCCCTCTCTCATATTCTCCTGTCTCTCCGCTCGGTCTTTTGGCAGGCTGCGTTTATTTTTTCCTAAGCCTGCTATTTCAGTGGTAACAATATCTGTTTGATCAGAAGAGATGGGCATCTGGAGAACGTCCACAAAGGCCTTTTTTCATTCATAAATAATGCACAAATAGACAAAAACTCCATGTCTTGTCATGAATTCTGGAAGAATGCGGTGTTTTGGCACTTCATAAATATTGTAGCGGTGAAGTTGAGATTTTAGCCCCCTGGAGATAGACTCCAGAAAATTTGATAATAACATGGACGTATGAGGTGGATCATGGGTTGTTAGCGGAGAGAAGATGTAATTTATACGCATTACAAAGGTTATAATTACAAGATCATTATTCGCTTTCATCAATAAATTGTCTTGCACATTTGTCCGATTCGCTTGGTTTTAGCTTAGAAGCGGCCAATCAATATGGAAGCGCATTTCTCAGAGTCAAAGAATAAAAAGCTAACGTCACTATATTTTCTATTTTAAACTTTTTCTCCATTTGTTTAAGTACTTTGAAGCAAAAAGTAATGAAAATAGCATCCAAAAGTACTCATATACAGTATCTCGCTAGCGCGGCTCAAAGATTTGGGGTGAGGAAGGTTGATTAATACTTTTATTCAGCAAGGATGCTGCATTTCTAATGTTACAAAATATTTCTATTTCAAATAAATGCTGTTCTTTAAACTTTCCATTAATCAAATAACCGTAGAAAAATGCTTCACAGTTTCCACATAAAGCAGCACAACTGTTTTCAACATTGATAATAATCAGAAATGTTTCTTGAGTGCCAGATTTCTGAAGGGTCGTGCGACACTGAAGCTTTGCTATCACAGGAATTAATCACATATATCCAAATATAAACAGTTATAATATTTCACAATATTTCTGTTATTACTATATATCTTATCGACCCCAAAATGTTGACCATCCTTCTCAAAAACAGCCTAATCATGATTTTACACGACCAATCTCGCAATTCCAGTGACTAGTTCTCTGTCAAAAGTGTTCAATGTAGCAGCCTGGTACCTTGTAAACATGACTCTGGTTCCTGGAGGACTGATAAACGTTAATCCTGACTCCCAGAAGTCAGCCAATCAGATCGGAGCTCTTAAAACAGCATTCACGGCTCTCTTTCACGGGGCATTGCATATGGTGCTTCCTATATGGCAGCTGAGGTCAGCTTGGCTCCCTGAAAAATGCTTCTTGCACCCTCAAGGCCTAACCGGGCAAAGGAAGGAAGTGCGTAGACTTGTTAAAAGGAGAGATTTAGGAGTCGAACTCCCCTCAGGGCCTGTGGGAGACTCCTGGGAAGGGTTTGGAGCGGTCGGAGAAGAGTCTGTTCATCCACTTGTTGCTTTGATGAAGGATAAAAGCCTGTCATGAACTTCTAGGTCCTGCCCAGGAGCTGATGGACTCGTACCGCTGCTTCCATTCCTTCTGCTGAGCTCTGAAATGGGGGGAGAATACAGAAATATGTTTACTTTTCTTTATCTTCAGAGTGGCTTTGGTTTTTGTAAGCACTTTGCACTCCAGAAGGGACAAATGTTTGATATTATCTTGTGGCGATTAAGGTAAAAGCCTTTTTTATTGGCCGCACTGGATGCTTGTTAAAACCAGGATGTAGAGTGAAGCCCCAAAACACCCCAATCAGACCGAGCCGACAGAAGACAAACTGCTCCGAAGAGGCTGATTTAAGCTAACAAATCAACTCAATCAACATTTTCACCCCTTATGTACTAGTCGAAAAGTAAAAACGGCTGTGCATTTGCCCTCATAGTTGCTTTATATCAAAATAGCATCTTGTACAAGAACATTAATATCAGCCTTGCTTTTAAATGACACAAGATCAGCATTCATGAGATGTTTCTTTAAAACATGCTTAGATTTATCTCTATTTATCATTGTATAGTACTGGAAATGCCATAAAACAACAATCGAAAAATAAATAAAAATAATATATATTTTATAAAAATGTTGTATTTTCTATTTTATTACAGGATACTATTATATTGCTTAGTCTTAATACTGTAGATGTAAATGCATACAAAGTAAAAATAATACATACACACATTTATATATATATATATATATATATATATATTAGGGCTGTCAAACGATTAATCATGATTAATCGCATCCAAAATAATGTTTTACACAATATATGTGGGTGCACTGGGTATAATTATTTTATATATAAATACACACACACACACATGCTTGTATATATTTAAGAAATATTTTCATGTATATACTGTACATAGATTTATATATAATTTATATTATATATAAATAATTTATATATAAATAATTTTTTTTTCTTAAATGTAGATGCATGTGTATGGATTTATATATATATATATATATATATATATATATATATATATACACACATTGCACCCACATATATTATGTAAACACAAACTTTTATTTTGGATGCGATTAATCGCTATTAATCATTTGACAGCCCTAATATATATATATATATATATATATATATATATATATATATATAATTTTTTCTATATATATTTTTTCTATATAATATATATATATATATATATATATATATATATATATATATACATATATATATAATTTTTTTTAAATAAATATAATTAAAAATGAAGTGATATGTTTGTGTTTTGCTTTATATAGCGGAAATATATATATATATATTGTATATATATAAATAAAAAAACAAAATATTTTCTATTACTTATTCAATTAAAGTTCATGACGTGAAACTGTCCAAAACTGTTTAGCCTTTTCCCCTCTGCAATCATTCTCTTCAGCCATGTATGTATATCTCACACTTGTAAATTAAATTT
Source organism: Pimephales promelas (assembly GCF_988280905.1). Classification (NCBI taxonomy): domain Eukaryota; kingdom Metazoa; phylum Chordata; class Actinopteri; order Cypriniformes; family Leuciscidae; genus Pimephales; species Pimephales promelas. The sequence goes on along the minus strand of NC_142770.1, from coordinate 14,243,261 downwards.
GCACAGCAGCTGTAATTTTGCACCTGTTTTACGTAATGGGTTCGAAACGAATCCATAAAACGCAAGCGCCAACTGAACTTGTAAACTTTTACGTGCACACTACAAAAGAGCATTTGTTGAATTGGGCCAGATCTGCGGTTGTCCCGTCCTTCAGTGTTTAATTAACTTGTCGTAATCAGCGCATACAGGCGTGAGGTATCTAGTGTGCGCTCTCAGCCTTACTCTGTCAGCAGTTGTCTACGACATCTATTTTTACTTCTTATTTACAGCTGTCTATTCCGGACGCGCTGAAAGGTCTCAAAGACAATAGATAAGGACTGTGGTCAGAAAGACAGGGAGCGCGCGGGGCTAGGCTTACACTTATATTTAACTGCACTGTGTGAATGGATTTGCTCCTGATGAATGGCATGTGCAATTCAGCTGGAGAACGTTATACGCAGTTGAGGAGAAATGTTCACCAAGGCGTCAAGAGAAAGACAAAGCCACCTGTTCATTAAAGCGACTTATATCTTTTATTTCTGCCTCGCAGTGTAGGTTCAGTCTGAGACATTGGCACCGACTGGCACTTTTAAACGTTTCCAAACACATTACATCAATGAGCGTAACTTGCGGAATAGTTTTCATAATTACATTCTTTCTTTATCCTGATTCCCCGATGAAGATGAAAGGAAGGTTTCACGATTTCTGAACTACGGGAGAGGAAAAACTTTCAAATTCGCACCAGGCGAACAGTCAAGTAACCGACATGTTGACAGCAGTTTTAAAACTGAGCATTGCATTACAATGGTTCAATGCCAAAAATGGCAAATCACACTATAGGGACGTAATAGTTAAGACAGTAATGCTTCTCTCAGATTGAGTGAGCAGGCATTTGAATTCTTTCTATACCTGTTTGCAAGGCTCAATAAAGGAGGGTGGTCTGCAGCTGCGAGTGTGAGACATTTAGGCATGACACCCATCTGGTGTTATCCATATATGTCACACATTACAAAGTTATGGCTCCAAATCGAGTCATAATAATTCTATGATCTGGAAAAAAGGCTATATTTGCTATGGAAAATGTCAAAAGAAAATAAGTTTATATAGTATATATGAAGAGTTCAGATGCAAAAGCCTCTAAGTGTCATTTGAAGTTTTCTTCTAGAATGATCATTTTTATCAAGCTTGTATATTTAAGTTCAGTGATTTCACTTAAATGGCAATGATAATTACCTATTAATTGTTATGTAAGTGAAATTATAGAACTTAAATATACAAGTTTGATAAAAAATAATCATTAAAGAAGAAAATTTCAAATGGCATTTAGAGGCTTTTGCATCTGAACTCTTCATATATATATATATATATACACTGTAAAAATATATGATCAATGAGTTATGACAATGTTTTTACATTGCTTTAACTTATCAAAATAAGTTTAAACTATAGCAATTTTAAACTTTTTTTATAGTTATACAAGGTTAAACTTATTTTTAAGCCATTTTATGTAATTTAAGTTAAAATAACTTAAACAACCAAGTTAATAGAACTTAAAAATTTAAGGTACACTGTAAAAAAAAATATTTTCAAGATTTGTTATCACAACATGTTTTCTTTTGTCAAATCAACTTAAATAATTTATTTAGTTCAGATAACTTATTATTTTGAGTTTCTGATGAATAAATCAATCTCCTTCATTGTATTAACTCACTTTTTGTAGTTCAATGAACTTAAAATTTTAAGGCAACCAGGTTACTTAATTTTTTAAGTTAAACCAAATATATTTTTACAATGTAGAAATTTTTATATATATTTATATACTGTATATCATTTCAAATTAATTATATATTAAAAGGAATACTGTTTATATTGAATGCATTCATTTATATTTGCTATGGAAAAATGGTGATGGAAAAAAATATGAGATAGGAAAAAATTAATGAGAAAGGGAAAAAAAAATCAATCTTTTTTCAAAATTTCTCATCTTTCAATTTATTCGCCCAACTAAGGAACTTTATTTTTTGCCTGCAAAATGAGCAAAGTTTTGCAAAAACATTTTGTGAGTGAACGCAAAAGCATTGACCAATAATTATTCCTTCCATCTCAATTTTTTTTACTTCCCCATGTCCATTTAGGGCCTCTGTATAAAATATATAGAAAATAAATAAATAAAAACTTTAGAACAATACCACTTACTAAATCCAATTGCATGCAAATGAAATGTATTGATACATAACCATTTCGAAATAGGGCGTAAAATGAAAGAAATGCTTGCATGTCAATTTGCATAGAGAGGTCAACTCTTGTTTTCTGCCTCAATGAGAGCAGACGATGTGGAGGCAGTCACTAATGGCGATGCGTTAGTACGAGAACAGACGGACGCATAAAGCCACTCTATAGGCAACTGCATCTCCCAGCTAAATAATACAGGAGCCCCGGCCCACCTGGACCCATTTCCCAACAGAGCCAATCAAGAGTCATTTCCTGTTGTCTGTCAGCGTGTCACACAAAAGCCATAAATATTGACAGCCGTCGCCAATAAAGAGACCCATAAATCGCAGAATTGAGGGGAAAATACGGCACGGGGGGAAATAAAATCAAATAAAAATACGGCGATCATTCTAAATGCGAGACACCGCGTGTGAATATGTGTGTGCGCGCAGCGTGCAGATTGAGAAGCTCGATCGATTCCGGCTCGACGTGGCGTGGACAACTCATTGTGGATTTGGAGAGCATTATTTTCTCACTGACTCGTGGAGGGGGAGGGGGGTGGGTTGGGGGAAAGGAGCGTAGTGTGTGGTACTTCAGAGAGCCTCCCATGACTGCATGTATATTAGGAGTCTAATGTTCAGCTGAATAATTGATCAGGGCTGCTGTGTTTTTTTGATAATTAGTTGATAGCTTCTTAGCTTTAAGCCTTCGGATCCATTGGAAGAGACTTGTTTTGTTTTATTATTCGAAGCAACTGCCCAGGTGGACTTAAAGTGTACTGATAAATGGCCTAAGGTTTGAAAAAAGTTTTTTTTTGTTTTCGTTCGTTCTCATAACCTAATTTCATCCTTTCGTTCTCTCTAGATTGTGCTGTTGCTCAAGAGACTTATTAGAGTTTTGCAAAGGATGTAGAACACAAAAAAGACTGTGGAGTTTTATTGAATATCACTTCATTAATGAAAGGCTGCCAGTTTACTGCTCATGAATTTATCAAATGAATTAGTCTTTAATCATAGCATCTAAAGGTAACGGAAAACCCTGTAGGAAAGAACAGGAAGGTATAAATATGCACTTTGCAGTTCTTTATCAATTACTACAGTGTTCTAGCCAAGTATGTGGCAGAACCTGTTTCAGTTTCATTCTGAAAAGATGTCCTTGAAGTTGAATCACACAGCACAGCAGGTGTAGATTTATTTATTTTTCCCTTATTTTTTTTTTTAAAATCCCAGCAATAGTACACCTGTATAAATATACACTGCAAAGCCGATATCGGTAAAGCACTAATTAGAAGAAGCATTTATAGTCTCATTCATCTCAGTGATGTTTGATGCCCCACTAAACCCTGCCGAATGCCGACGTGTGTTGTTTTTATTGTGGGGCTCTGATCAAACTCTGGGTGTTTCACAGGTCAGGAGTCACACTCGGGAGAGTGTTAATGCGGTCACCGTGGGAACTGATCAATCTCTATTCTTCGTCGCGATCGATCAAACACCCCTCCTCCAACCCCATCATCAGCCAGTCGCTCCGTAGAGTTGCTCGCTGTCCACTTGCTAGCCTTGAACGAGTCCCAAACCCGCTCACCTGCACACTAACACATGAATTATGAGCATCTGTTTATCCCCCCCTCGCAGAGACACTCAGAGTAAAAATACCATGAGGTCTTCTCAAATATAGCTTCTACGAGGAATGCAAATGTTTTCCCAAAGATATCTCAATTTACATTGCTGTCAGGCATACGGTGAAAGCCTACATAATCTATGCGTCCCATGGACTCAACATCACTGGGACGATATTACAGCATGGATAGTTAGCATTGCTGAGAGTCGGTTTCTGCGTCAAGCCTTTCTTATACTACAGTAACACACCCCACGCAACCCATCGAAATATTTGGAGCACATTTTTATAATGTCGCGGGTATAAATTACATGTTTGAAAACCACTGAATTAGCCATTTCGTATTCATAAATGTATTCAGTTTAGTTACCCTCGTGTCATTCCAAGCCCATGCGAACACTTAAAAAGACATTTTGAAGAATAATGTTGTCCTTAATGAAAGCATTGTTTGGCCAGGGCCCAAAAAAAGTGGTCCATAGCACTATATTACAAGTCTTCTGAAGTCATACGATAGATTTCATTGGAAGGAACCAACCCGGTCTCATCCCAAGACGTCATATAACTGACGTTTTGGGACGTCTTTTGACCGTACGTCAATATTCGCCTTTTTAGGGCCCCCTTAAACGTCGGTAGATGAGGTTATGGGATCCTAACTCTACCCCATACCTAAACCTAACCCTAAACCTAACCCGTCACCTAACTGACGTTAAAGGTAAAGCGTCAGTTGTATGACGGCCCGGGATCGCCATCTACCGACGTTTAAGGGGGCCCTAAAAAGGCGGATATTGACGTATGGTCAAAATACGTCCCAAAACGTCAGTTATATGACTTTTTGGGATGAGACTGTGTTAAAGGAACACAGCGAAAATATGCATTTTATTCAGAAACTTGGGATTTTTAGGACTATTAAAGCATTGTTTACGTCCCTTGTTGTCGATATGCTTTCATTTTATCGATTTTAGGTAAACTGTGTCTTAAAAACTCCTGCAATGCTGTATCACTGAGCTCTATCCCATATGAAGCAATGTCGGACTCTAAAATAAGTGCGGAGAGACAGCGAGATGCCAGGCAGCTCCCTCAGAGGAGCACTGGTGTGAAGCAATGCGGCCGCAGCGGCTGGCGACCACCTGCTCAAAGTCCCAGCATGCTTATCAGACCCCCTGGCAGCGAGAGAGCAAGAGAGCAAACAGAGGCCCTGCCATGACAAACAAGCCGGGAGATTTCCACAAGATCAGGGAAAAGTGAAGCCAAATAAACCAAAACAGGCCCCTTCATACTCGAGCATTCAAAGCACGGCAGATCAGCTCCCACGGGACGGCTAAAGAGGAAGTCAGAATGTGACACCTCAGCACAAATTGTTAGCACTTCCTCTGGGGATTCGGGGAAACTTAGATAATCTCTCATGAGATTAGCTGTACTTTTATATGTTTCTAAATACTGTTGGTAAAGAGATTAGGGAATTTGTTGAATTAAACTTTACCAAAGGCAAATACCTTTTGTGCTACGGACTCGAATGATACCTTTAACTGTGCGGTTTGTTGTGGACAGATGCGATAGGACAAGGGTGTCCAAACTTGGTTCTGGTGGGCCAACTTAACTTAAAAGATTTGCCTGGAAGTTTCTAGTAGAGCTTGATTAGCTGGTTCAGGGGTGTGTAATTGGGGTTGGAGCCAAACTCTGCAGGAGCAGGATTAAGGTGCATTCATGAAATGGCATTAAAGCATAAATTGTCCATAGTGAAGACATGTATGAAGCACAGCTCACACAGAAGTCACTTTCAAACCAAGCAGCTTTCTGTTGGTCAATGTGGCGAATTCATGTGACCGAATCAGACATCCCATCCTGCAAAAACTCATTTCTGGGAGATGGAACAACCGTAATGACCGTGATCAGTTGACTTAAAAAAAAGTGATGAAACTCGTTGCCTTATAATTATTAAGCTAATTTAAACTTCATGTGTAATTGAAAAAAATAAGTTATGTGGAAGTTCATTAATCATTTTAAAGAAATAGGTTTCCTCACTTTTTTTGCAGCGTATTATATTCATTCAAATAAGCCGCCAAACACTAGTTTGTTCATAGTATTCATGCACCGAACATGAACGTGATGTAGTTGAGTGTGACGAAAAAAGAGGCGAGGGTCTCCACAAAATCTGAACTCAAGTGTTCCCCGACAGTGTTACCACAGTAACTTAGTTACTTTACAGATTACTTGATTTAAAAAGTAACTTATATACTTTACAGATTACTTGATTTAAAACGTAACTTACTTTACAGATTACTTGATTTAAAAGTAACTTAGATACTTTACAGATTACTTGATTTATAAAGTAACTTACTTTACAGATTACTTGATTTAAAAAGTAATTTACTTTACAGATTACTTGATTTAAAAAGTAACTTAGTTACCTTACAGATTACTTGATTTAAAAAGTAACTTACTTTACAGATTACTTGATTTAAAAAGTAACTTACTTTACAGATTACTTGATTTAAAAAGTAACTTAGTTAGCTTACGGTTTACTTGATTTAAAAAGTAACTTACTTTACAGATTACTTGATTTAAAAAGTAACTTACTTTACAGATTACTTGATTTAAAAAGTAACTTAGTTACCTTACGGTTTACTTGATTTAAAAAGTAACTTACTTTACAGATTACTTGATTTAAAAAGTAACTTAGTTACCTTACAGATTACTTGATTTAAAAGTAACTTAGTTACTTTACAAGTCACTTTATTAGTTACATTCAGAAGCTGCCGAAAACACCCCTTTTTACAGATACTTTACAGATTACTTGATTTAAAAAGTAACAACTTAGTTACTTTAAAGATTACTTGATTTACAAGTAACTTAGATACTTTATAGATTACTTGATTTAAAAAGTAACTTACTTTACAGATTACTTTATTTAAAAAGTAACTTAGTTACCTTACAGATTACTTGATTTTAAAAGTAACTTAGTTACTTTACAAGTCACTTTATTAGTTACATTCAGAAGCTGCCGAAAACACCCCTTTTTACAGATACTTTACAGATTACTTGATTTAAAAAGTAACAACTTAGTTACTTTAAAGATTACTTGATTTACAAGTAACTTAGATACTTTACAGATTACTTGATTTAAAAAGTAACTTACTTTACAGATTACTTGATTTAAAAAGTAACTTAGTTACCTTACAGATTACTTGATTTTAAAAGTAACTTAGTTACTTTACAAGTCACTTTATAAGTTACATTCAGAAGCTGCCGAAAACACCCCTTTTTAACAGTAATGTCAACAATGTATGTCCTGACATTTTAAGTTACTTCAAAACTAATTCCTGAAAACATGCATGTTTTTAAAAAAATAAATAAATAAATAAAGACAGTCTTTCTTGTTACTTAGTAACGTGTTACCGGCATCACTGTTCCCCGAAGACACATTTGAAACGCAATACATCTCACCCTCTCGATTTCCGGGATATTGTAGGACAATTTGTGGGCATCAGGGACCTGCTAGCAATAAGCGGGAGACTCGCGGACCAACTTGAAAATGAGCGAAACTCCCGATCACACGGATTCCTATTAGGATTTCGCCCATGGAATGTCACAGAGCAATGGAAAATGTGACCTCAACTTTAGCAATCGGACTAAATGGATTAAATGGAAGAAAAAAAATCATCAAAATCATAAACAGTTTACTCATGAAAATAAATGGCTCTTTGGGCTTGGACCCAAGACACTTAAATGATGAAAATGAAAATAATGATCAATTTTGTTTCTTATATAAACTGCATTAGCTGTATAAAATACTGTAAAAATTCACCAACAGAAGGGAAACATCCAACATCAACTAATAATTGCCAGCCTGACAGAGATGAAGTGTGAATACCAGCGTATGAACAGATGTCCACAGAAGACGACTCAAAGCTCACTGCCTGACGGCACCATTGAAGTGCACTTCAAACCTCACCTGTAGTTTCTCCGACTAGCCACACTGATCCACATCCAAGAGGTCAAAAGATTTCAGATGGGATTTATTTTCCTTTTACCTCCTCATCTTTTTTTTTTTCTCCCATCCTCGTATTTATGCAAATGTGATTGTGGGCCGTGTACTTGCAGCCTGCCTTTAGTTGTAAATAAATCATTCGTCTCATTCTGTTCATTAATGGGCACTCAAGGAGATTCTATTAATCTGTTCATTAGGGCACTTCAAAAACAACAAAAAAATACTTATTAAAAGCAGTTCCAGCTGCGTAAGCTCGTTACTCTTGCCTTAACAATGCTTGTGGCACTCTACCAAAACCATGTGGGATAAAGAAAAAAAAGCTCATATTTGGCAATTTGGACTCTATTCTATTATCACCGGTCAACCCTTTCAGGCAGTGATGAATAAATATTACTTTTGGATATGCAACGAGACATATTTGCACATCATTTACATTAAAAAGGAAAAAAAAAAGAAGCTGTAATTCTTTGCACATAATCACTTTAAATTCATTTGGAATTTTCCGCAATGCCGTTGAGGGTCTAAGGATCTTCTTTAGGAGCACTGCAGGGGGCTCAGCCATTGATCGCTACATTGATCTAGCAATGCCTGAATGACCGTAAAGGAATTAAATTGGTTTCTTGGAGGATATGCATTTTTTATCATAAGAGAGAAAGTAAAAGCTCTGATTTTGAAAAATTGGAAGTGCAGCACATGAAGAAACGCAATAAAAATCGGAGTTTTAGGTGTTTTAGATGAGCACACCTTTTGTATTTGGAGTATGCAAGAAGAATGTGTGAATTGTGAGATTTCAGTGTAGGTCAACAGATTTGATCTTTAATCGCTGCTTATTCAGTCAGTTGAACAAAAGCTGTCTGAGATTCCTAATTTAATGCCTCTAGACTGAAATCAATAAGTGTGTTTTTCTTTGGCTGACCTCCGGGTATTTTTCCAGCACCTTACACTGCTCATCTAGATAAACATTAACAGCCGATTGCAATCTTATTTTTAGCATGTCATGATTATATAGCTGAATTTACAATCTGTGAGTTTGCGGTATGTATTGAGTTTATTCCCGGGATCCATGGTGGGAAAAAAATACTAATCACAAAAGCTTTATGACAGTGTAAAACATTCAAGTACAGCATATTTCGCCAATGTTGCGAGTGTTTTTGGTTATACATATTATGATTTTAAAACGAAATGGGCCTCATTCATTAAACTTAAGCAGAATAGCTGTTTGTAAAACAAAACAAAAATGCTTTGTTTCATGAATAATAAACTTAAATGTCTGAAATGTTTGAGATACTGTATATTTAAACAATGAAAATGCTATTTTCTTTGAAAAATGTTTGTAAAATACCATTATTAACTGACAAATTCAATTCAGAAATAGTTTCGATAATACTTAAATAAAAATATAAAAAATATTAAAAGTAGTTTTACGAAAAATGTATACAAAATTAAGTCCATGAATGCAAACTTTGTACGTATTTGATCAACAAAGGTGCTATTTTCTGTGTAAATTGCTCGTAAAAACAATTTTTTTTCGTAAATTGAAAAATTTGATTAGGAATCGTGTTGATTAAAAAATAACAAAAGTTATTTTACAAACTGTTAACATAAATGCTTTATGCTCATGTTTCATGAAAGAAGCCTAATAAACACAAACCTTTGTACGTATTTAAGATGCAACTGTGTCATTTTTTGTCAAAAATAATAGGGAATTTTAGCAATAACTAACTAACTAATAACTGGAACAATCGGTTATCGGTGCCGATTAATCGGCGAAACCAATTTATCGGTCGACCTCTATTAATTTGTTTCATTCAATTCAGCATCAGATTTAAAAAAATAATCATTAAAGATAGCAGAATTATTTTTACAAACGATTTAAAAAGAAAAACTTGATAGCCATTGTATAGTAAACCTACAAAGTCACTAGCTCCAGTGTTGAAGGACATAGCTTGCCTGTTGTAAGTGCACATCAGAGCCGAGTTACACATAGCTGTGACAGTGCAAAGGGAAGCGAGCTGACATGGAAACAGCGGTGTCAGACGCACTTTAAAAGGTCAGAGATGCCTTCTCTGCCCATCTGACGTGTGTCTGGCAGCGGCCCCAGTCTGCTGTGTCTTCCCCTGCTTTGACTCGTCTGTTTGATGACCCAAATGCGCCGGGCAAAAGAGGCTCATGTGGCGACAAGGCCTTTGATGAGAACGCCTGTCAAAAAAAAAAGACCAAATGACAGGTTTCTTTGTGGAACGGGCATGTTTGACTTGCTGGCAGATACATGAGATGTGTTAACAATGCCAAATGCATATATTGGCTACTTGGGCTTAAAAATCAGTCCTAGTATTTGAACCTGGAGACTTTACTTTAGAAATTAGGTCATATAGTATTGACTGTACTGTAAATCAGTTGATATAAGGGCAGTAATGCCAAAGAGATTTGATTGGTTTTCTGAGGCTTTTGCTTTGCCGGATTTGGAAATACATTCTTTTAATTGATTTTGCACTATTGTTGCGACTAGCAGAACAAACAAGAATCTCTAGCAGTCAAAACAATCCGAAACAGATATCGATGGAGACTCCCAAAGCAGTAGAGGCGTTTCATTCACGTTATCGCTGCCTTGAGATACCGCAAGTATTATTTTCACGTCCTTAGCTGACTCGCTGTCCTTACAGGACTTCATAATCGTTTCTGTATTTGCATGACCCTTGTATAAACATTTTACATGGGTGATTTGGGAATCAAAACCATTTCTTATGTAGTTCTTCGAATGCCTGCACAGAAACAGCAGTTTGAAGAATAGTCTGACTCATTTTCATTACTTTTCCTCATTCTTGCCAACATCAGACTCAAAGAGCTCTTTTCACCTCTATGTTTAATAATTGACCGAGGAAGCCATGAGAACCAAGCAGGGTGACAATGAATGCGTTGTTGGAGCTGTTCACTTCCCATCCGAGAGCATCTCAGCGTACGTGCTCCTAACTGTGCTACACTGAACATGCTACTTAATCATGAGGGATAAATGAAGCCGTATCGCTCGACAAACAGATTAATTAACAAAAACTGTGACATTCGGTGAAGTTCACACGAGAATGACCTCTTGCGACCTAAAGTCCAGTATTGATTTCACACTGGTTGTCCGAATTACAAACTGTGAGAAACAAGTGTCAAAGTTTGAAATAACACTCAAATGACAAATGGACACTTCGTCTGACTGAACAACAACTTTTGTGACTTAAAAACAACATGAAACGGCATTTGCAACCCATTTTAATTCTATATTGTGGCATATTTCCGATATTAAATGAGAAATTGTAACAATTAAGATTATGAAAAGTTTCTTTATGACATGGTTGTTGGGGCGAATATTCTTTTCAAATATGCTTTGATTAAGTGTTCATTATGTGACTGGGACATTTTTATTCACTGGCTTTAAATATGCTAAAATGTTTATTCAGATTAGGACAATTGCTACAGGACAAACACGATTTACACTACCTTATCTCACGACCAATTCGTACGAGTGATTCAAATGTGGCTAATTCGTACTAATTCATACGACCTCACTCGTACGAATTTGTACGATTTGTCTAAACCCACGTGACGGTTATGTTTAGGGGCGGGGTCAGGGGTAGGTCATTCGTACGAATTCATACGAATTGGGTATTTCGTAAAATATGTACGATTTAGCCACCTCGTAAAATTCGTACGAATTCCCGTGAGATCGGGTTGGATTTACACAGCAACCACAAAATCCGCCAAGTATTTAGCATTTTAAGGCCTGGTTTTACAGACAGGTTTTAGATTAAGCCAGGATTAGGCATTAGTTCAATTAGGACATTAAGAGCCGCATTTCTACCGCAATTACCAGGAACTATTTTCCCAGGAACTTTTTTCATTTTTGCCCCAGACCGGTTGCTTTCTGCGTTTACACCGCGGACTAAATGACCCGAAAGTACCGGGAAGATTAGTCTGGTGACGTTGAACTACGTGCGACTGCTCCTCCCAGTCTGCGCATTTGTTTTGAGGTTTTTTGAGTGCGTTTTGAGTTTTAAGTATGGAGGAGGAGATTCAAGCTTTTGTGTGCGATCTATTGGTTTACTAACGAGGTAATTAACAAAAATGGCAGAAAATAGACAAGCACTAATACTAAAGCATATTCAGAATGCTCATAATGCTAGATATAGAAAACGTTTGTTATCAGCTATAGCGGACCGTGAGATGGATCGGGCAGAAGGAACAAGATTGGTAAGAGCCAAGGGTAACACTTTATTTCGATAGTCCACTTTAGACATTCTACTAACTATAAGTAACTTTTCAACTACATGTCAACTAACTGTCATTAGAGTATTAGTAGACCGTCAGCTTAATATCTGCTAAAACTTTATTTTGTTGGTCACCCAACACATATTCAACTGACTCTAAGAAACTTGGCGACTACAAGTAAACTTATTCTCCTAACCCAAAGCCTTACACCTAACAGTCTACTGACAGTCTACCATAATATACTAATACTCTTATGAGAGTTAGTTGACACGTAGTTGAAAAGTTACTTATAATTAGTAGAACTATCGAAATAAAGTGTAACCGAACCAAGAAGCTCAAGCAATCAGCATGTTCTGCACACAAGTCCCACCCCGAAAGTTCCTGAACTCTGAAAAAGTACTACCTCGCCAGCAGGGACTTTCTGGGGGGGACATTTTTTACCCGGAACTTCACTTAGACCCTGGTTCCTGCAGTGTAAACACACCGAGTACCACCCCAAAAGTTCCTAGTTAGGGAAAACAATGGCACTTTAAACAGATTTTTAAAGAAATGTCTTAAAACAGCTCAAACATGCATTTTAGTCTGAGATTATGCTTAAGCCTCATCTGTGAAAAAGTTCAATTAAGGTTCAATTCAAAACTGAAGTGTGTTGAATCAATGTTCACCTGTTTACCCAAATTACTACTTCTAGCTGAAGGTTATAAAGTATCTACGCATTCTTACACATTTGTTGGTCTCTGCTCAGGTTGACGACCAAATGAAGCTTCTCCAGAACTGTTGGAGTGAACTCCTCATCCTGGACCACATTTTCCGTCAGGTGATCCACGCCAAAGAGGGCTCCATCCTCCTGGTGACAGGGCAACAGGTGAGTGTACGCTCCAGTCTCCATTCCTCCCCCTAGATCTCATCAAGCCTTTTTGCCAGTGTGGATCAACATCCTTTAAAGCTTCATCGACTGCCCCGGCCACTCCATTAAAAATAGATTACGCTTAGATATAAACTAATGTGGCCAGAATAATCAATTGTACACTTCTTATCAAGTGCGTGGTGAACGAATAAATAAAATGGTTGGTTAAGCATGCACGAGTCATCGTGGTGAAGAAGGGATGAGAGACACAGAGAGAGACGGACGAGGAGGGAAAAGCAGAAGATATGTATGATTTACCTCAGTGGTCTCTGAGGAACAGCGCTGGACGGACGCCTCAGGCTCAGCTGAAGTTTTCTGCACACGAGGACCTTTAATTCCGTCTCCGGCTCCAGCACATGCACACACACACACACACACACACACTTCCAGAAGATGTTTAAACTGCTTATAAATAAATATGCTTCTGTCTGCCTGTCAGTAAGGCATAAGTTTAATTTTTAATTCTATGTTTTACCTCCTCCCTCTCCTGCTCAACAAAGTGATCTCCAACTGTAGTGACAGCTCAAACACAGGGACTCGTGAACGGCAGAACCTTTCCAAACAGAAGTGAATTGTAGGTAATAAATGATATGATAAATATGACAGAGATATGGAGAGATCATCTTAGGATAAGAGCGAAGTTGGAGAACTGATATCTGTTACTTTTCATAGTGACCTTGTGCCGTGACGCATGTGTGATGCATAGTTCGAGTATAGTCAACTATAAGGGTGCTTTCACATCTGTAGTTCGGTTCATTTGGTCCGGACCAAGGGCGAAAAATGATACTTTGTAGCATTTTTCAGGGGTTTTAGTTCGTTTTCACACCACACTGATTGCTCTGGTCTGAATCAGTTGACGAGTTCTCTAGGAAATCACAACTGAAAACAGACTCAAAGTCTACTTGAGGTCATGATTTGATTCGTTTGGTTGGTGTGAAAGTGGTGTCTAGCCTCCTGAGCCAACCTCTGAGCAATACAATCTGAGCAGGTGTGTGACGTGCCACATCTGGAGATCTTTAAGAGCTCACCGTGTCGTCTGGATTGCGAGTGCTCTGCGTAGCTTCTCTCTCTGTGTTTGATTAGCGAGGTCTGACGGAGGGCTGGGGGTAGGGCGGAGGACCTTGTTTGCATATTTTGCCTAATGAACAGCTGGTGCTGAAAAAAAGCCTTTGGGGAGGGAGAAGGCAAAGACTCAAACAGTTCATTACTTCCTATTATTCCAGATCAGACTACTGACAGCCCGGCCACACAACACACTCGCACACTCGCACAGGCTGGATTTATGCATAACAAACAAACGCTCTGCCAGTTGCCAAAGGAATATTGTAAATCAGTGGAATATAACTTCAGACGGCCTCTCAGTGTACTGGCTATTAGTAGAAATAAATTATTAGATATGTAGATTTGCATTTTTTGGGGGCTACTTGCTACAAGATGCTCTTAAAGTAGTTAAAAAACTATCAATATAAATTATATATATATATTTTTTATATGGAGTACAATATATTCCTCTGGATTCAAATATTTATAAAAAACAGAATATCTACATACATAAAACATGTAGTTACTCCGCAAGACTTGTCTTGTTTGAGGGCATTTGTGTCATTGTTTCTCCCTGGTGTTGATATGGCAGCAAAGCACTGTGTGGGATCAGTCCTAAAATGCCTGCGACACATGACACTACATAGGCGACATCTCCCCCTCCTCTCCTTTTTGTGCTGTATCTGTCTCCGTCTCTCTCACTGAAGGTCCCAGGCCTTCAGAAGTACCCAAATTATCATAATCATATTCACACAGTGCTCAGTATTTTCAGCTTTCACTGATATTTACAATGTTGGAACGAATTAGAAAATACTACAGACTGCTTGCCAAGTGTCGCGTCAACACTCATTATGGAACAAAAAATGTACGTTTTCATAGTCTGTATTTTAAAAATATTTAATATTACTTTTGCTTATGTTGAATATTTTCAGTTTGCACTTTTATTTGTACACTGTAAAAAATATTGATGGTTTAACTTAAAAAAGTAAGTAACCTGGTTGCCTTAAAATTTTAAGTTCATTGAACTGGAAAAAAAGAGTTAATTCAATAAATGAAAATGATTTAATCATCAGAAAGTCAAAATTATATGTTATCTGAACTAAATAAATTATTTAAGTTGATTTGACAAAAGAAAAAATGTTGTGATTACTACACTGTAAAAAAATATTGTTGGTTTAACTTTAAAAAAAGTAAGTAACCTGGGTTGCCTTAAAATTTTAAGTTGATTGAACTGGAAAAAGTGAGTTAATACAATGAAGGAGATTCATTTAATCATCAGAAACGCAAGTTATCTCAACTAAATAAATTATCATAAAGTTGATTTGACAAAAGAAAATATGTTGTGATAACAAATCATGAAAATATTTTTTACAGTGTATTAAAGGGATACTCCACTTTTTTTGGAAATTTTACCTCAGTTTTGCCGTTTTCGAATCCATTCAGCCGATTTTCTGATATTTAGAAGAGTATCAGTAACCAGAACGTTTCTGGTCTCATTGACTTCCATAGTAGGAAAAAAATATAGTATGGAAGTCAATGAGACCAGAAACTGTCTGGTTACTGATACTCTTCTAAATATCAGAAAATCGTCTGAATGGATTCAAAAACGGTAAAACCCAACTGTTTAACTCTGGGGGAGTGGTAAAATGAGCCTATATCCAAATAAAAGTGGATCCCTTTAATTCTTAGTGTCAATTTGTGATCCCATCCAGCTACTTTTACTTTTATCTGGTTACTAACGCTTGGGGCACTTGGTGAAATCCCAGTTAATTGACAACTTCAGTAGCTTCAGTAGGCTTTCGAAGAGATTCACGGAAAAACAGCCGATGAGAAATGCACAATTCTCCAGCCAGGACTTTAAAAAATTCCACTCATCATATTTACACAATAAATAAATTCCAAACCGCCCGCGTTTTTAATTGCAAATCCAGCTCAGAGGGAGCTCTCCTTACACTTAGGAGGCCCATAGTCTACCTTCTTCCAGAAACCCTGGCGCAGTCAATTATGGTAATGAATTGTCAATAAATATAAAAATTTAATATGGCCTGCTTAGAGTGAGTGGCAGCTAAGGACTTGCCTCCAAGACAAATTTGCTGCTGCTGCAGATATTAAGTGCACCTGAAAGGGGAGGAGAGGGCCACGGGGGTCCCGCGCAGGGTTCGCCATGGTAGCCTGAGGGACCTCCAGGGGCCCCCCGCTCACTCACGCCTCGCCAACCCCCACCGCCCTCGTCTGGTGCGGGGCGCTGAGGTCCGAGGGTCTGGGCACCAGGGATGGAGAAACGTGCAGCTCTTCCCCGTTCGGTTTGATGCTGATTATCATTCAGACCTCGGCCCAGCGCACTGTCCCTGCTGTGTGGAGAGGAGCCTGGGAAGGAAAGAAAGAGGCGTATGAAACCGAGAGCTGCCAGAGATGGTTACATGCTTACCTCAGCCGGCGCTAAAAAACTCAGACTTGCAAGGTGGTGCCAAGCGCCGCCTGGCTCCAGATTGCTTGGACTTTCAAACTAAAAGGAAATTGAATTTTTGAGCAACTATGAGCACATCTTCTCAAAAATAAATTTAGGAATTGATGGCATTTCCATGTATGATCCATTTCCCTAAAATGTAACAATTGCCTCAAATTGGCTCAACAATTGGGGCGAGGCTATCTGTTTTTCCAAACAACGGTAGACAGGAAGAGTGTTCTGGAAAACAATCTTTCTTTTAATGTCACAATGATGACGTATTTCCACTGTACGTTCCAAACTTGGAATTAAATGACAGAAAACTGTCTTTCTAATACAGCTTCTGACTACCGTAATCAATCTTTATTTGGACACAAAAATCCTATTTTGGTTTCCGTTCACCACTATATAAGTTCTTTCGCTTCTGAGAACCCTGGTAATGTGAAAAGGGTCCATCTTCAAATTATTAATTCCAATTATATTAATTGTAGTGTCTATACCTGAGATGTTTTAAACCTTCAGAGATCTGCCATGTTGCTTGTGGTCAAACCTCTATTGTTTGTGTGTGTGTGAACACTGTTGCCCCTTCTCTTTAGGTGGATTACGCCCTAATTGCCTCCCAAGCCGGAGCCACACTCAACAACCTCCTGAGTCACGCGCAGGAGATGGTGAGCAAACTGCGATCCCTCCAGCTGGACCAGAGGGAGTTCGTCTGCCTCAAGTTTCTGGTGCTGTTCAGCTTGGGTAAGTAAAGAGAAAGGGATGGAGGGGTGGAGAGAAGCGGGCTACGGCCTCTGAGCATTCTCCAAATCTCACTCGCATGCTTGCTTCCAAGGTTCTTGAGGGACCATGAGATAAGCCACAAGAGCGCTTCCTCTTGTATGATAAGACCATCATTATGAATGCCACCTCATACCCTATCCAGCCGACTTTGCTTTACCATTGATGCCAGACTAATCAGGTCTGTCTTAAACTGTTATTCTCTGAAAATCGTGTAGCTCAGAAATCTTACTCGCTCATCAATTTATTACGACAATACGTCACTAGTTAATTTATGCAAATCAGTATTTTGCTAAAACACTCTACAAATAAAGCCTTGTGTCAATGTATTCAAAAATGTATTTTTTTATGGAAAATTGGCCCAAAATCACTTAAATAGAATAAATTTGTGTTTTGAGGGCAAAAAAAAAACAAATATCTAAATTGTAGTAATTTCCAAAATGAGTTTGGGATGAGTTTTTTATTATTGTTTCCAGCATACTTTGTGCATAAAACAATTACCATTTTGTATGTGAATTTTGGAAATTTGATTTGAATCATGTTTCCGTACAGCAATATTTATGCAACATCCTAAAACTAGCATAAAATATGTAAATAAAAAACTGGCTAAATACAATAAATGATGTTTGACGTTAGTGGTCTTAGCCTGCCATATTTGAATCATGACAGAATTAAATTTTTGGGTGAATTAATTATTATTATTTATTATTAAATTAAATAAATATCTGATTTAAATAAAAATCAGATGATATACCATTCGCTTACTGGACTCACTCTACGAATTCTAGTTCAAACTTACAAAACCAAGGCCGATTTATTGGAGTTAAGAAAATCGGGAGGTCATTTGCTCCAAAGTTGCGCATGCTGAATGCATCCAGTTTTGCTTTAAAATGGTCAGAAACCTTCAAAGCTTCGCTTCTGTTAGCCCGCTAGCTTTACACTGAAGCGATCGGAGGTTCCACGGCTTACAGGTCAAGGCAACTCTTGCAGCCAATTCACAAAAGACACAAGTCTACACCATGAAAGACCAACATGAAAACACAAAACAGGGTGTCTGTTCGGCCCCGTAAGAACATGGAATATTAATACATCCGCTTCAACATCATCATATCAGTCGCGACTGTCCATCCTTTGGTTCCAGAAAAGAGAATACCATGAGCAAAGGGCGTGTGTACTTTGAACTCTAGCTGCTCCGTTTGCTGAATCCCTGAACTACCTGAAACCATGAAGCCAGGCGTAAGCATCCCCCTCCACACCCAGAGAAGACTCCTCACATCTCACCCAGACCAAAGAGCAGCACTGAGAAACTCCAGACCTCAGCCTTGCTGTGTTTATGTTGATCAGGTTAGCGTAGCTGAGGGTTTGGGGGGAATCTGGAGTGTTGGTGTAAATAATTTGTCGGAAACATCATCCATAATAAAACTCTCACCTGAGGGGAGTGTATTGCCCCAGGCACTGCCCCATGCTTGCAGCCAGCCCCACCCATGCTGTGTGCCAGGCCCTGAGAGACTAAAAGACTAAGAACTAAGCCTAGAGATCAAAGATGGCTCCGATTAATAGTATCCTGTGGGTGAGGGGTGGTGCGGCGGGGGGCTCTATGTACAGACAAGTGCATGAATGAAAAAAAAAAAAACACTTTGCCAGTTGCTATTGAGAAGCCAGTCAGAGGTTAATTAAATGAAGCATGAAAATCCCATGGCGCCTTATGAAAACTACTGGAATTATGGGAGTCTCAGCCCACTGCTCACTCGTCAACATGTTTCCACTGTGGAAAATGGGGATTTTTGCACCATATCTAGTAAACGTACGTCATCAAAGTGTCTAAACCAAGCGGCAGCATTCTAATCTGAAAAATGAAGCCCCCGCGGAAGTGCGAAAAACTGCAATACATCGAAAATCCACTAGAGGCCGGTCCCAAAAGGGAGCAAATGTCCATAGACGTCTGTTTTCACAGCATAAATTCATATGTTTACAGTTCGGTCCCATGGACTTTTATTGTATTTTTCTATAGGCTCCGAGTGCCTGACAACTGTGAGGGGGGTGAATTTTTTTCTAACTCGTTAGTTTAGATCGTATTTAGATGTAAAATGTATGACAAATTAAGTTAACTTTGATTGACAGCTGATAACAGGCTACGCCGAGTGGAATTTGACGTCTCGGCCATGATCTGACAACATCTGTATCCATTTGTATTTTGTATTTCCAAAGATTTTCTAATATGGAGCCGCCCACACCCCCCATAAACAAGACAACTGTTCTTCACAAAGTCTATGGGTGACGTCACAGACGCTTTGTCCAGTCTATGGTCTAAACACGTTCCTCCAATGTTTCTACAATGTTCCTTGTGAAACATACACTGTAAAAAGTTATATGATCAATACGTTGACAACATAATTTAAGCAATTTTCAACTTTTTTACAAGTCACAGTATACAAGATTCAACTCATTCTTTAAGCCAGTTTACTGTAATTTAAGTTCAATATCCCAGTTGATTGTACTTAAAAATTGAAAGCCACACACAAGATCACCAATCTGAGTCCTTCTGGCCTCTTACACTCTATAAACGCAGTGTCTCTGTATTGCATTTACAAATGAAGCCTGTTAACGGAAATCAAAATCGCATTTACTCACGCCGTTCCACTCCCCACTGCTCTAAGTTAGTGTCTGTTCACACTCAGCATGGCCAAACCATCGCAATTTGTCACTGTCGGGACAGCCCAGGGGGCTCTTTGTAAAGCTAAGTGTCAATAAAGAGGAGGAGAGACATGAGTTGACCCGGGAGCAGTCACTTGTCTCCTCGATTTCGCCGACCGATTGCAGTCAGCCGATCACTTCTCACGCTTTTCCGAGAGACGAAGCGTCTCTATCTTTCCCGCTGTCAGTCTCCATGTGTTGAATAGGTGCTTGGGCTCCAGCAGGAGCTGAAGGCTTTATCAATGGTTAAATAATTACGACCAAGACATTGATTTGCTCAATAGCAGGAAAGGCGCTGAAGGGTGAAAG
This sequence comes from Pimephales promelas, assembly GCF_988280905.1. Classification (NCBI taxonomy): domain Eukaryota; kingdom Metazoa; phylum Chordata; class Actinopteri; order Cypriniformes; family Leuciscidae; genus Pimephales; species Pimephales promelas. Next base: position 14,223,038 of record NC_142770.1, on the reverse strand, counting down.
ATGTTCTTGTGGAGTTTAAGGGGGGTTGAGACGATCGTAGAGCCCACTTCTGAGTTCAATGCCAACATTTCAGATGGAGATACATCTACGATTGTCTCGCCCACCAACCTAACATTTTACCAGCTGTCTTTAAATGCCATATTAAAATGGTGGTAGTTACAGAAAAAATATGACATAGGTCAACTCAAGCACTCAACCAGCATGAATAGACGATTCCATTTAAATTGTATCATATTCACCCTCATGTCTTTCTAAACCTGTCTTTCTTTCTTACGCAAAACACCAGAATAGTAGTTTTTGTCCATACAGTCAAGTGGTGTTCAATGTTGTCGATTTGGACCCCATTGAGTTTCATTGTAAGGATAATAACTGAGATATTCTTCAAAAGTCACCCTGGTTTGGAATGACACGAGGATGATTATTATTGATGAAATATGAAATGATGGTTATTTTGTAGATTTCACAAGTGATTCAACGGATCACAAAACTCACAATTTGGGTCATATTATGGTTTTTGAGTCACAGATCAGATCATTTTTTTCAGATCAGCAAGAAATATTATATAAAGATAAATACAATATAGCAAAGTTACTAATAAAGTAAGGTGTAACTGTAGTATTCAGGTACAGAAATGTAAAAATTGGGCCTAAATATAAAATAAGACTGTAGTGTTCACTCTATAAATTTAATATAGATAATATTTGTTCTTTTGTAAGCTGTGTTTTGTTGTTTGATTGACATTAATGACGGACAGCAGCAGGAATTTATAGGCTGCTGTCACTTTAAGACCTAACGCAGGGATCCAATATAATGATACACATCCGATTTCTATCGGATATAACGGAGTAAAAAGGTATATGACCAATAAATTGACAAAATATGTTTTTTATATTGGTGAAAGAATACAAGATTCAACTCATTTTTTAAGCCACTTTGACCGACAGAAAACGGCTTATTGGAAAACACTATTGACAACGGACCTTTTTTTTTTATCATGAAATGAATCATTCTTAGAAATGAAACCGAATATTCAATACCATTCAATATTAAACTATGCAAACTTCTATTTCCATCAACAGTATTTCTAATAAGTTTAAATGATTGACATAATTGACATTTTCTCGTCTCCTCTTCGCTCTCGTCAAAATGTGTTATCCAGCCGTGGCAACAACACTTGACTATGAGATGGGATGCATCTGAAGTCCCTGAGGCTTGGCTCTGGGGGTCTCGTCCAAACACCTCTGAACAACACACCATACAGTCACGGCACGCAGCTCTTTCCCCTTTACTCTTGCTTTAAAGCAGCAAAAAAGGCTGTTCCCACATAGGTAAGCTCTAATTAAGCCAGCCCGTCTTGTTTCCTTGATCTGAATCGATACGTCTACCCTTGTGCAAAGAGAGGGGAGATCAGTAATGTATGCGCAAAGACTCATAACAGGTGCAAATATTAATTTCCTGAAACAGACCAAATAATTTGGAAGTCGGTTGGGATTGATTAACATTCGAGGGCTGGGACGGTTCAATATTTACGCCTCGGAGACCCCTAGCCGGGGCCAAATAATGGTGCATAAAACTGCAGCTACGTCTTAATTAAATGCAAGATAATAGGGGCAGGTTTTTCTTGTGAGCCAAGCAGTTTGGCACTGACGGGCTGTAAGTCATGTGGAAGATGTGAGGCCCGGGTCTAATCAATACACATATAAAGCAAGTGCATGTGTGCGCGGCGGACACCCTTTGAAAACACACGGATGTGGCCATGCACGTGTACAATGTGTATGAAGACATTTGTTTTCAATGATTTGTCACCAAACACGCTCATTTAGATTTCGCTCAAAGGTGAAAAACCTTCCATTCAATCCTGAGTGCTCTGATATTTTACAAATCTTGAGCAGAGGAGGAAGTGGCCCATGCAATGACCCTAATATTTAAGGGTTATTTCTTTTGCCCACAACAGAAATCAAAAGCCTCACTTCTGCCACTTCGGCTAAAGGCAGTCAATGAAACGGCACCCTCATTAGGAGCCTTAAGAGGCTTTCAGACTTTATCAGGCTTTAAAAGCCGCTGATATCTGTCGACACGGTGCGACACGGTGGGCTCGTGCTTTTAAAGGATGGCACTTTACCTTTAGCCCCACTAGCTTTTGTCACGCATTCAGTCAGTTTGCCGAATTCCGGCCATTCCGCTCTGATTTCGACACTTTGCTTGTGTGTCACGGCTGCAATTAGCTTTTATCTCTCTGCTTTTTGTTCTTTATCTGTTACTACACATTAGTTTATGATTATCTTTGAATTGCAAACAACTTTATGTGTGATTGACGATCGTTAGCTATTAGCATCGTTATCTGAATGTCTACAAACGCTTCAGATAAGTAACGTCGCCAAGTGTTATGTTGGGATTGGAACATCTATATTACTCTTGATAAAGTCAAGATGAACTCTTTTTGGGTGTATTACTCCTGACAGGTACTCTCTCAGAAAAAAAGGTACAAAAGCTGTCACTGGGGCTGTACCTTTTCAAAAGGTACACTTTTGTACCCAAAGGCTGCATATTGGTACCTTAGTGGTACATATTAGCACCTAAAATGTACATATTAACACCTAAAATGTACATATTAACACCTAAAATGGACATATTAGCTCCTGAAATGTACATATTAGCACCTAAAATGTACATATTAGAACATAAAATGTACATATTAACACCTAAAATTACATATTAGCACCTAAAATGTACATTAACACCTAAAATGTACATATTACCACTTAAAATGTAATATTAGCACCTAAAATGGACAAAATGCCTTTTGAAAAGGTACAGCCCCAGTGACAGCTTTTGTACCTTTTTTTCTGAGAGTGTAGAAGTTTCACATTGTGAGTTTATTGTTATATTTGAAGCTCAAATCTTAGAAGAAGACTCTTAGAAGAAAAGGTTCTATCAGCGCTACGTATTTGGAACCCCTAAAAGGTTCTATACACTCTTAAAAAAGGGTTCCTCTTGGTTCTTTATAGAACCCTGGGGTTCCATACTTGGCCAATAGAACCTTTTACGGAAAAAAGTGGTTCTATATAGAACCATTTTGGAGTTTCATATATGAAGCGGGGGATGGAACCATTTCTGGTTCTAAATAGAACCATTTCTTCTAAGAGTGTGTAATCAAATTTAAGCACAGGCTTTTTAATTTTAGTTTCTGTTTCTGTTGAATGGATTAAAGTATGGCAAAATGTGGTGAATGGTATTAAGAGAGTACTACACTAACAGCATAATAAAGTTATGTTTTAAAAAAAAAGGGAAATTTGAGAAAAGATTTGAGAAACATTCAAAAGTAATATTTTGAGTATACATTTGAAATTATGAGAGTAATCCATTTAAGTGTTTTGTAATAATTATTTTAGCGTGGCAGTAAAATGTCACCATTACACTGGTATTTAGAATACTTTTAAGTCTTTTTTAAGTTTTGTAGTGTTTTGATTTAATATTTTGACGGCTTTATAGTAATTATAGTATCTTCAACTTCCTTTAATTTTAGTTTATGTTTTTCATGTAATATCTATCCTTTATTTTCTATGTAAATTTGAATAGTTTAAGTTAACAAAAGCATCACTGGTATATGTAACTGAAAGCATGATCATGTTACCCAAAATATTAACTGGAAAGGTAGGACTGAATGATGTGTTTTCCGATTCCAAGTCATACATGCTCCAGTTTAGCAGCAAAACTTGCCGAATCTGGCACTAAAAAACCCGTCTCAGGTGAATCCGTATCCGTGAATTGTTTGTAAAAGTTTTCCCGACTTTCAGAAAGAGCAGGCCAGCTGGATTTTGCTTCGACAAAAGGCCTGAATGAAGTGATTGAGAATACACTGAGCTATAGGTACTTGTTTTCCTTCTCCGTCTCACAACTCTTGCCTTTGTCCCGTCGGATTCCTCTCTTCCTCGGCCTCTGCCAGAGCCTTATTACAAGCTGTCAGTTTATTATAAAACATTAGGAAAGCAGAGGGACACTTGCTGTAACTGTCTTATCGATCCGGGGGATAGATTCTGTGATTTAACACCCAAGCCTCCCATATTTCCACATTTTCAGCCTCCTATTAAACCCTGTGCTTTCCTTTAGCTATTGATGTATCAACATTAACTGTTACAAGCAACAACAGAAAATCAATGAGCAACTTTTATTACCGGCTGCATAACACGCTATCTGGCTCACGCTCCAGTACTTAGCAGGCCGGCCTGGCCCGAAACATGCCCCACTCATGTCAGGTGTTTCCTAAGTGATATCTGCACTGGAAATATCAATCATATGAACTCCGGCTGTTCCTGCAGATATTTGCCCCAGAACTGAGCGCCTGGCTATTTTTATGATACCTGGCCTGCGTTGCCACAAGATTCACCGCTAACAACAACCATCGATATCCGTAATGTGCCGCAATTTTGCATTCCATTTCACAGCTCGAACTTTTAGCGATCACTCGCAGCTTTAACTAGCAATACACAACTTCATTTCAAAGTATAATGAGCCAGCGTGCTATGAAATAATAATAGCTCGCCATTTCTGCCTATCACATGAATCGAAAGGGATGCATTTGAAAAGGAATGCCATGGCAAAAACAGATCACCCTTAAAGATTTATGAGACCTGCGGTCCTGCTGGGACAAACATATACAGGCTTTGTTTTTCCGATCAATGGGCTGAAGTTCATTATTCACCCTCACCGGTGCCGTGCTTTGCGTTTTTATGCATTGTAAAGGGGCCCTGTTGTTGTTGCCTGTGCATATCTGAGGTTTTTTTTCCTTCTTTCTTATGTGACTTGAGGTCTCTCTAGCTTACTAGCTCTTCATATTGCACCGCGGGTGCATCGCTTCCTCATTCCACGCCAATTAAAACCTGCGATTTCTCAGGGTACGCCTCGAAATCTTCTCAGGTCTGCCCGCGAGCCCGGGACCTTCTCTGCTGAGCCAATCTGGCCGAGGAGGCGCGAGCCGCCACTGCTGTGGTAGGATGTGTCTATTGATCAGTGAGCTGCCAGGTCTTATTTAAACATTGCACACAAACACAGATAAGGGTGTTACACAATCTCCGAAATACACTCCCCCTCTCCCCGGCCTGTCATCTCTCAATCGATTTCATAGAAAGAGTTCTGTGCCGCAGACATCTAATAAAAGTGACCCGGTCACAGCAGAAGGTAAACATAGGCCCTTCTCTCAGCCCCCATGACCCCTCGGGGCAAACATACACTACACAGCTGAGCAAGACTGTCTGAATAGTTTGTCAGCTGATGTTTGTGAGATTCATATATATATATATATATATATATATATATATATATATATATATAGGGCTGTCAAACGATTAATCGCATTCAAAATAAAAGTTTGTGTTTACATAATATATGAAGAGTTCAGATGCAAAAGCCTCTAAATGCCATTTGAAATTTTCTTCCAAAATGACCATTTTTATCAAGCTTGGATATTTAAGTTCAGTAATTTCACTTAAATGACAATTAATAGGTAATCTTCATTGCCATTTAAGTGAAATTACTGAACTTAATTATACAAGTTTGATAAAAATCATCATTCAAGAAGAAAATTTCAAATGGCACTTAGAGGCTTTTGCATCTGAACTCTTCATATGTGGGTGCACTGTGTATAATTATTTTGGATATATATATATATATATATATACACACATGTATATTTAAGAAAAAAATATTATTTATATGTGGAATATTTATATATAATATAAAGCATATGTAAATCTATATACATTAAAATATTTCTTAGATATATACAAGCATGTATATATTTACATGCTTGTGCACCCACATAAACACAAACTTTTATTTTGGATGCGATTAATCGCGATTAATCGGTTGACAGCCCTAATATATATATATATATATATATATTATATATTATATATTTATATATAATCAATGCGAAGGCCAACACACAGGGCTTGACATGGGATGTAACGGTATGAAAATTTAATATCGCGATTATAGCGACCCAAATTATAACGATTATCAGTATTGTCACGGTTTTGTTAAAATGAGATGAAAATGTTCAAAAAGGACTGATACGCACATTGAAACCGTTTCAACAAGTTTTATATTGGGAAATAAACAAACAACAAATAAAATTAGCAGCTCTATGCACTTTTTTTAAGCATACATATTATTAAATTATATGACCGTCGTCAATAGCAACGCATTATAACGTCGCACATCTCGGTCGCGCGTCGGACGCGCTCTCTAGTTTAATTAAAATGCTATTATAAATGAGGTTAGCGGATAATTCAGCAGCAAATATTGTTATAGTGGGGAAAAACACATTTAGTTTGGAACAAATAAAAGATAAAAAGTTCCACATTGCTCTTTGTATTGTTATAAAATACATTGATGAAAAACAAATAAATGTATTTCCATGCTGTAAAATGAACAGACATTTATTTTAAATGTATAGCGCAGCTTTTTCATGAGGCAACAACATTTGATAGATAGGACAGAACAATAAAGACCATTAATAATCTTAATCTTTCATTCAGAAAGTTAAGACTCAACAGATATATAGAATATATACTGAAATCAAGACATGCATGTGTCCAGTGATGATTTGTGGCGCACGAGAGAGAAGCTAAGCCCTAAAACCGTCCCCTGTAACCGGAGAGCGCTATTAAACGTGACGTCACAAATGAGCCAACAGGTGCTGCCTGCAACCATGTCTCTTGTTCTCCTTTTCATCCACCTCTCCTTCCTCCCCTCATCATTGTATTTAAAGCAACAAAGCTGTGGAATGCCTGCACCGTCTTCTGATTGGAAAAAAAAATGTCCCATCATCAGTCTTTCTGTAACATAAACCTGCGCGGATGGCATGAGGCTGGACGGGTGTCACACTTCAGGGACAAATATAGAAATGAGAATTTATCTAAACATTGTCTCACTAGGGGGAGAATGGCAGGAGAGGCGTGAGGTCACTAAGAGACACAGGCAATGGCCGTGTGTTGTCTGTCAACACTGGGGATGCTGGGAAGTATGGGCGTACGAGTGGGGTGTTGTCTATTCCTGGTGTTTTCCATGCTTGGAGACTGTCTTGTTTTCGAACTATTATGTTTCTGGGGGGGTTGCCATTTTAATGACTGTATAGACAATGTGACTGAGAGGACAGGAAATGATGGAGAGGAGGAGAAGCTTAACATGCTAGAGCATGTAGGGGGTGATAGGGTTACCTTCAAATGTTCGCACCATTCATCTGGATGTGTCTTTAAATTGTTCCTCTGCCATGACAGTAGCTGACCTGAAAGAGAGAAGAAATGTTAGAAGTTTATGCTAATATTCGCCATAGCACATAGCTTAGCTAAAAACACTTAGTTCTTTCAAAAATATGTGTTCTCATTAATGTATATTTACTTTGTTCAAGTAATAAAGTATTCTCGTGAGTGTATAATATGCCATTGAAAATACATACGGGTAAGGGGTTCTAATGTCGGTCGCCATGTTGCCCCTCCATCTTGAAAGTACATTAGCCAAAGAGGGACATACCCTCAAGCTTCGCCTTTCGCGTTTACGTTTGAGTTAACACTAATGGACGAGGTCGAACTGGAAGTCATGTTAATCTTGGACTACATTGGCCACCGTAGGAGTTGAAACGAAATCGGAATTGAGAGGAACAGAAACTAATATTCACTGGATGGTCATATACCTTTTCACCACTAGATAGGGGTAAAAATCACACAGTGTAGCTTTAAGGAATCACTGAGAGTGCAACACGTACACACATTTCGAAAAGCGATGATATAGTGGTTAGCTAATGCGTAATGCAAATATTCAAAACATGTATGTGGTATATATATCTACGTGTCCAGATAATACATTAAGTGATTTATAATGTTATATATATATATATATAAATTAAGTCTTTCAAACGATTAATCGCGATTAATCGCATCCAAAATAAAAGTTTGTGTTTACATAATATATGTGGGTGCACTGTGTATAATTGTTTTATGTATATAAATACACACACATGCTTTTAAAATATTTTTATGTATATATTCCTAATTTATATTATATATAAATATAAATATTTTATATATAAATAATATTTTTTTCTTAAATGTACATGCATGCATGTGTTTATATATATATATAAAATAATTATACACAGTGCACCCACATATATTATGTAAACACAAACTTTTATTTTGGATGCGATTAATCGCGATTAATCGTTTGACAGCCCTAATATATATATATATATATATATATATAGTGCTTGATCTTAGGTATTTAATCTCTGAGCACATCACATCTCATGATGATATTTTTATTCGTTTTATCCAGCTTACCAGTAGTTAAGTTGAAGCTCCACAAATTAGCTTTGACAGGAAGCTTACAAACACATCATGTAACGTTACCCTCAAGGTAGAGACTGCAGCTTCTAAGCGGAATTAATTAATCCAGAATTGACTCTGAAAATATAGAAGCATATATTTAGTATGCAAGTGACAGCGAGTGAGAGAGAGAGAGACAAAAGCGAAGAAAAAAAGTTACAAATCCTCACATCACAGTTTGGGTGAACACATAATAGTATTGCATGGCTAACACTGTAAAGGTTACACATGAATATATATATATATATATATATATATATATATATAAAATGAAAACTTATAAATAAAAGGAGAAAAAAATCATGCTATGGGTTAACTGTCCTTCACTCAGGAAATATACATCCCCAGGCACTGTGTTGAATTATTAATTCAAATTTGTAAAAAAAAAAAAAAAAAAAAAAAAAAAACGAAAGAAAAAGGGGTGGGGTAGAGGAGGGAAAAGAGAGATATTGATGGAGTCTCGGCTTTAATGACCTCATTAGGTGTGTGGTTTCCACTATGGGCAGGATCTAGTCTGCAGGTTGAGTTTTGGGGGGGAAACTTGACCCCTGAATGATTTTCTGTCACTTTATTATAAACAAGAAGAGCTTGACGCACATCCCCAGTTCTGCGCATGTAATCACGAACTGGCACGAAAACGTGTTGAATGAGAATATAGAGATGCTCAGAGGCCATCGTGCTAAGATAAAGACAGTCTGGCTGTTCAGAAATGATGGTTTTCCTGAAGACAGATAGATAGAGTAAACACAGCAAACTGTTGATGAACCCGTTTCAGTTATATTACCTTCCAAACGCAGAGAGTTTTATCATGATCATTATCGTTGGTTCAGCCCACACCCTCAACCCGCTAGCTGACAGTGATTGTGCCAAAAGATAAGCAGATGTAAATATATTTTCCCTCACCTTAAGAGCAGGCAGAGTGCCTTTCAGCTAGCATTTGTAACAAGAAACGTTTGCCTCAGCTTCTCGTGTTTATTTCATTACACCTAAGGCGTTTTATTCCCTCCCTCCCTGCATCGAGTGTGCGGCGTCAAAACCATCCTTGGGGCGAATGGGACGTCTCTTCTACCTGCTCAGCGCCTCTACGAAGGGCTTACGTTTGACTTAATATATCCCCAACTGTACCAGTCCTGTTTGATTCCCTTTCATAGCAGTCAGAGGTGACCAGGGACGAGCAGATTGAGCCCTTCACGTGGCTCAGTCGGGAAGAACAAACCTCGGAGAAACAATGGTGCGCTAAAGAGAATAAAGTTTGAACGGATCACCACTGCGAATGATACTTCCAAACCCCCTAAACAAAAGTAAAACACATTGAGTAAATATTGTCACCAGCGACCAAGGTGGACATTGGCCATGAGCAGAGCTTCTGGTGTTTGGAGGTCAGCGGAGTTCATGCACCGCCCCACTTCCTGATTGGTGCGAATCTCCGCGAAGTTAATGATGAATAAAGATGAAATTTTGACATGCTTGGCTGACTATAAGATTACAGCATGCTGTAAAGCCAAAGGGAGGGGGCGTTCGGAGACGTTTTGCCCTTTGAAACTACACACTTTGCTCCAAAAGACTCATAAACTTGAATCTGTCGTGAATCACCCTGCTTTTAAACAATATTTGTTCCTGATTAGCTTCCAACAGGAAGTCATTCAATACGCTGACATTGGCCCGCTCAATGGATTCATCATTTGCCTTTCAGATTTGGCATTATGATTTAATTGCTCATTGACTAAACAATTAGAGGTGAAATTCCATATCCTTGTATATCTTTATTTGCGGTATGCATACTAACAAATTGTAATCAATATGCCATTACTGTTGTGAGTTTGCATACTGTATGGCGAATACAGAGTTGTGCATCCGTGCCAGTATACAAATGAACCTCGCGAGGGCTTTGGGGGGTTGCCGGCATGAATTTCTCGTGGAATGATCTTTTTTCACTTAGAAAATCCTTTCTAATTAAGAAGAGTCCCAGCATATCACAGGGCAAGGGGTGGTGCTGGGGGTGTCTGCGAGTGGATATGTGGGGTCGTCTAGCATGAGCGCTAGTCAAATGAACAATGTATTCCTCAGGACCTAAGGGTTTTGAGGCAGGCTACATCCCGGCCCTAGTGCACACTAAGGCTGTTTCATGAAAAAAAAAAAGAGAAAAAGTTGATAATTAGTCCCACAGTGGCTAAATGTTGAGATAGAAAATAAGAGTGCTTACCATGCGATGCTTCAACCTGACTGGATAACTGCTGCTTGTACGTTTTTTTTTCTGCTTTTTTCAGTCTCTGTCAGCAGGGCATGATTAAGCGTTTCTCGTTGCGGATAAATTAAACAAACATGTTAATTCTCTCCTCGCAACCGGCCTCTCTTTTGCTCGGGGGGGAAAGAGATCAAGCCATTGTTATCGATCAGTCGACTCTTTTAACCCATCCCCATGCTTCCTTTTTAATGTTCAAACGTGGCCACAATAATAAGCAATTATAATTTGACTTTTTTTTCTAATGTCTATCATTAGTCTGAGAAAGACAGAGTGCAGTTCCCTCGCAGAAATATGGAACAAGACAATATAGTAACTTTTGGAAGTTTAGTCAATCGGATCATTCAGCTTCTGAAATGATTTATTGTTATTAGACCAGGCAGACGGACGGATATATAGATAGACAGACAGATAGAGAGAGACAGACAGACAGACAGATAGATAGATAAATGGATGGATGGATGGATGGATGGATGGATGGATGGATGGATGGATGGATGGATGGATGGATGGACAGATAGACAGACAGAAAGATAGAGACAGATAGATAGATAGATAGATAGATAGATAGATAGATAGATAGATAGATAGATAGATAGATAGATAGATAGATAGATGGATGGATGGATGGATGGATGGATGGATGGATGGATGGATGGATGGATGGATGGATGGATGGATGGATGGATGGATGGATGGATGGATGGATGGATGGATGGATGGATGGATGGATGGATGGATGGATGGATGGATGGATGGACAGACAGAAAAATAGACAGACAGACGGATAGAGATAGATAGATAGACAGACAGACAGATAGAGACTGGCAGACAGACAGACGGATAGAGAGATAGATAGACAGACAGACAGATGATAGAGATAGATAGATAGAAAGATTGATAGACAGACAGACGGATAGAGATAGATAGATAGATAGATAGATAGATAGATAGATAGATAGATAGATAGATAGATAGATAGATAGATAGATAGATAGATAGATAGATAGATAGACAGACAGACAGACAGACAGACAGACAGACAGACAGACAGACAGACAGACAGGCAGGCAGACAGACTGACAGACTGACGGATAGAGAGATAGAGATAGATAGAAAGATTGATAGACAGATAGATAGATAGACAGACAGACAGACGGATAGAGATAGATAGATATACAGACAGATAGAGATAGATAGAGAGACAGACAGATAGAGATAGATAGATATACAGACAGATAGAGATAGATAAATAGACAAACATACAGACAGACAGACAGACAGATAGAGAAAGACAGATAGATGGACGGACGGACGGACGGACGGACAGATAGATAGATGGATGGATAGATAGACAGACAGACTTCATTGTTTGGTTACTTCTTTCCACAAGGTCTAAATTGTCTGGAGCTGGAGAATTGTAATTGGTCATCTTCCGGTTAACCCCTCCCCCTCCTATGTCCTGATTGTGCCTGCTGGTGTCACCCAGGGGTCAAACATCCTCACCAGCGCCATGAAGTACTCACAGCTTGTTCTACAGACCTCATTACATCGCTGCTTCTACAGTCACTTCACCCCCTCCCCTCCCTCTCTTTTTGTCGGCCAAGGCAATCTCGATTCTTTTTAGGGAAAGGCAGAGAAGTGTCAGCTGGCTCATTAGATATGGCTGGGTGGGTCCGAGTGCTTTCACAATCGTTCGGACCCCAGCAGTCTCCATTAGGAGGGACTAGAGTGGGATGACCATGCTCCCGTTCAACCCCGGGTCAAAGGGATAAATAAAAGATCACATGAGGTGGCCCCTCAAAACCTGATTAAATAGAGCCACACGCCAGGGATTCATTAGCAGCTCCTGCCGCCACAGATCATCTACACCCTCATCTGAAACACAAGAACACATGCAGCTCGTCTCAACACGTTAGCACACCATAAATTAAAGACAGGACCAGGAAAATGTCCAAATTTAGAGCATAAAAAGTCTCATGGAAAAACTAAGACTAACTATATATATGTATGCATTTATAGACATATACATAGCAGCCTTAGTAAGTATAAGGGGCTTAATTCAAAAACATTTAAAAAAATCTTAATTATTCCAAACTTTTGACTTTTCTCGCTTAGCTCGGTTCATTTAGGCATATATGAACAGTGCAATCAAGCTCGGATACGCCTGAACGAGGTGGTGTCTGCCCGATTGCAAACCAATTCTGGAGCGGTGAGAAAGCAATCTGACGGACCAAACAGTATCATAATTCATGTGTTATATAAAAAGCAGCAGTGTCTGATTCTGTAAGTGAGTGCATTCTCTTCATCTTAAAATGTTATGTAATTGCTTTTTTATGTGCATTTCAAGAAAGCTGTCCTGGCGAAGCCTTGCTCTAATGGCATTATATAGGCTACAGTATAATAATGCGGGAATGGCGGCTACATCCGTATAGTGTTTGCGTGCGTGTCTGTCAACAGGTACAAATAAGCCACAGTAAGCTCATGGAGCGAACTTGTCAATCATCTTTATGGATGACGCAGAGGAAACAGACCAATAAGAGGACAGATTTACTCGCATGTGACTTACATAAACACATTTTGGTATGATTTGAATGGTTTCCTGGTGAAAACGAACCGTACCAAGAAAGTGAAACAGTGAAACAAATGCTGATCTGCTGATGTGAAAACGCCCATAGCCCTCAATGGGGTCATGGGGTCTATACAACCCCAATCGACTTTTACTTAATAAAAAAAAGGGATCATCTCTGTGGAATAAGATTTTATGACTTTTCATACATTATCTATCTATACACACACAAAAACTGGGCTTGATTCAGTTGTTCTGAAGGTATGTAAAAAAAAAAATGTTTACACTTCAGGTCTTCGGGGTCAACATGACCCCACATTGAAATGAATGGGAAATATGAAAAAAAAAATCATATATTTTCAAAAAACAAAAAAATCCGGCATAAATCTGACCATTTTTGCACAGAAATGAAGGCCTATTACTAGAGCACAATAAAAAATAATATTTCATATGCAAGCTAATGGTGTAGTTAAGGAATTGTGTGGTATATGGATACAAAAGTACATTATATATCTCCAAAAACACATAATTAATGAATAGATGAGAAGTAAACTAAAAAAATGATATATTATTTGAACGATTAAAAATGTACAATTACTCAATCAATTGTTGGGGTCGTGTAAACAGGAAACGAAGACCATTTGAAGGTTAAATAACCATACAATGGTCTTTATCTCATCTTGGTGGTGATGGCGCAATGGATAAGACACATGCCTTTGGTGTGAGAGACTCAGGTTCGAATCCACTGTGAGACACCAACGTGTCCCTGAGCAAGACACTTAACCCCTAGTTGCTCCAGAGGCGTGCGACCTCTCACATATATAGCAATTGTAAGTCGCTTTGGATAAAAGCGTCAGCTAAATGTAAATGTTCATCTTTTTTCAGACGTCAAGAACCTGGAGAACTTCCACCTGGTGGAGAGCGTCCAGGAACAGGTCAACGCCGCGCTGCTGGACTACGTCATGTGCAACTATCCGCAGCAGACGGACAAGTTCGGCCAGCTTCTGCTGCGGCTGCCAGAGATCCGGGCCATCAGTCTGCAGGCGGAAGAGTACCTGTACTACAAACACCTGAACGGTGACGTGCCCTGCAACAATCTACTCATAGAGATGCTGCACGCCAAACGTGCCTGAGGACCTTCTCGTCTCGACACATCGCGCGCACTGCTCCCAGCTCCACCTCAGCCCAGCGTCATCACCAGACATAGCCTTCCAAAGACCAGATGCGCATGGGTTTGGATCTTATGGAGAGGGCACGGTAATACCTGAAAGCGGTTTGGCTCGAAGGGCAGATGCATTTCTGATAAAGAAATGAAATGAAGTGTTGTAATGACCTCTAAGCCGCGGATTTGACGTAGTGTTGTCGAACCATGACTGTCAGTCGATATTTGTTCTGTGTGCAGCTGATCGAAACGTCCACTTTACACTCAGACTCAAGGTGGAGGGTTTTGGATTACTAGAAAGGAACTGGGCTCTCTTTTAAGACTGGTTTGCCAGCATTGACCCAAAGTTTCCATTAGGACTGGCCATGTGACCCTCCTCTGTCTGTTTTAAGGCACACAAGCTGGGCTAGAGCCAGTAGGCAGAGGGAAGACGGACAACCAGCCATCGCCTGCACAAACCACAAAGACTTTATTCCACAATCCCTCGCCCCCAAAAAAAACAACAACAAACAAACAATAAAACGACGTAACGCATTTCTTTCTTTTTTTTTTTTTTAAATTGGCAGTCGTTACTTTTGCTTTGTCATTTTTTGAGGCAGCTTTTTGCCAATGTTTTCTCTCCAAAAGTGGAAAAAGGGTGAATATCTCAAATCCTGTCGAGAACATGTCCGGGTATTATTTCATTCATTATTTCGCATTCATTTCAAAATCATAAGAAAGAAATGAGAAATTATATTTTGCGTAAAGAAAACGACGTCTAATATTTGGACCAACATTGCAATGAATAAATAAATAAATGATGAATTATTTCAATTGTACAGTAAAGTAATGAATAAAATGTAAGTAATTCATAATAAAAAATTATTTTGGAGGTACATGTGCTGAATTGTCATGACATAATTATTAAAAAGTAAATGATAAATGAGAGTTAAAATGCTAAATTGTCATGAAAATAAGAATTAACAGTTTACAATTCAGTTTTAGGTAAATTATATTGACATAACTGATAAAGAATTAAAGGTTACACTTTATTTCGATAGTCACTTTAGACATTCTACTAACTATAAGTAACTTTTCAACTACATGTCAACTAACTGTCATTGGAGTATTAGTAGACTGTAGTAGACTGTCCAACACTATCTCACGACCAATTCGTACGAATTCGACGCATGATTAAAAAGTGTCTAATTCGTACGACCTCACTCGTACTAATTCGTACGATTTGTCTAAACCCACGTGATGGTTAAGTTTAGGGGCGGGGTAAGGGGTAGGTCATTCGTATGAATTCATACGAATCGGCCAATTCGTAAAATATGTACGATTTAGCAAAATCGTATTAATTCGTACGAGTGAGGTCGTATGAATTGTCACGAGTTAGCCACTTTTTAATCATTCGTCGAATTCGTACGACTTGGTCGTGAGATCGGGTTGGACTGTCAGGTTAGGGTTAGGTGTTAGGGTTCAGGTTAGGAGAACAAGTTGACTTGTAGTTGCTAAGTTACTTATAGTCAGTAGAATATCTGTTGGGGGACCAACAAAATAAAATGTTAGCAGATATTAAGCAGACAGTCTACTGATACTCTAATGATAGTTAGTTGACATGTAGCGGCAAAGTTACTAATAGTTAGTTGAATGTCTAAAGTGGACTATCAAAATAAAGTGGTACCGAATTAAATAGCTCATTCGTAATAAAATGTGATGAATAATAATTCATACATATGAACTATTTTATGAATTTAATTAAGGCAAAAATATAAAACAAAAATAATTTCTCATTTTTAATTCTTTGATTTGGGAAAAAAAACATTTACCTCACAACACACCTTTTTTTGTAACATTTTGCAGTTTGTTCATCAACAAATGTGAATGTAAATAAAGTGCAGTCCCAGAGCCAGGATGAAGAAATGCCACCTCCGTCAACAAGACCAAAGCCTGCAGAGAACAAAAAACTAAGAAAAGAGAAAAAAAAAACAACCTTAACTATCAGTATTAATAATTTGTGATGTCACAGTCATGTGAGTCTTGCCTTATTTCATTTCCATGCTAGCTAACCGTGCTGATGTGAATTACGATATGTAAAATAAAAAGTACATATATATATATATATATAAAGTATTAATGTTATACAATTGAAAAGAAATAAGAGGTGTTTACATTCATCTGGGAGATAACTGTGATGCGTTCAATTGCAAAGCAATGATTTCATATAAAAACGAAACAAAATGTTCAGAAAAGATTATATTCCTCTTGTTTGCTTTCTTAGGTGTGTACAGTTTTCATCTTTCTTGACCAGTACTTAATTATGTCGTGAGACACTAAATCAGAGAGGAATCTCACTTAATACTGAGTTTTTACTTTTTTATTTGATTGTGCTGGCTTGTTTCTGTGGACACCTGTTTTTACGTTCTACGTTTGAAATGTACGTCACTGGTTAAGCTTAATTTATTGTTTTGGTTTCATCCATGTGTTCCTGCACAGTGCGGTGGGGTCATGACTAAATGTATTTGTTTACTGTAGCACGTTTTTAAAAATGTAGATACGAGATGCAGTTATGGAGCTAAATGGTGATTGAGTGATTCACATTAAACACCCATCAGTCCTGCCACTGTAAAATATCAAAAGCTGTACTGAAGTGATCTGGTGTGACTGACTGGTGCATCTTTTCTATCGTGAGATTTCAATGAATGTTTTCATGATAGCGTCTGTGTTCTATATACCAAAGACAGCGTCTGTCCTTCACTTGTACTTGCCTGTTTGCTTCACAATGAACGGATGAGAGTTTTGATACTTGGGGACTGCCGTTGTTTTTCCTGAAGCCTTCATTGAACTGTATTATAAAAAAAAAAAATGGTGTTAAAGTCAACATGAAATCAAAATGAATCCAATTTATTTCCTTAATACACTATCTTGGTCTTGTGCACAGTTTATCAAGGCGTGTTATTTCACACAAAAAGATTTTTCTTCATAATCGAACTGCCATTATAGGGCAGAAAATAATGTTAAGAATTAAATTATAAAGACGAAAGCAAAACAAATAAATTGAAAGCGAAACAAATGAATGAAAGCAAAACAAAATCAAATGAAAGCAAAACAAACATAAGAAAGCAAAAAAAATACAACTGAAAACAAAACAAATGAATGAAAGCAAAACAAAAGCAAACGAAAGCAAAACAAACTATTGAAAGCAAAACAAACATGAAAGCAAAACAAAAGCAAATGAAAGCAACGCAAAACAAAACCAAACGAAAGCAAAACAATCAAATTGAAAACGAAACAATTGAATGAGACCAAAACAAAAGCAAATGAAAGCAAAACAAACTATTGAAAGCAAAACAAACATGAAACAAAAGCAAATGGAAGCAACGCAAAACAAAACAATCAAATTGAAAGCGAAACAAATGAATGAAAGCAAAACAAAAGCAAATGAAAGCAAAACAAACTATTGAAAGCAAAATAAAATCAAATGAAAGCAACGCAAAACAAAAGCAAAGAAAGCAAAACAATCAAATTGAAAGCAAAACAAAAGAAAGCAAAACAAACTATTGACAGCAAAACAAACAAATTAAAACAAAACAAAAGCAAATGAAAGCAACGCAAAACAAAAGCAAGCATAAGCAAAACAATCAAATTGAAAGCGAAACAAATGAATGAAAGCAAAACAAAAGCAAATGAAATCAACGCAAAACAAAAGCAAGCGCAAGCAAAACAATCAAATTGAAAGCAAAACAAATGAATGAACGCAAAACAAAAGCAAAACAAACAAATTATAGCAAAACAAAAGCAGTAAATAATTAAGATTAACATTTACATAATAAACGGTACTGTAATAATAGAAACCTTACTATTATCATACATAAGGGGGATTTTTGTTTTGTTTTTTAAACAAACTTGACCTTCATTTCCCCATAAAAGTGGGTGCTGGTGGTTTATAAAGGGAGTAGTTTCCCACAATCCATTGTAAACTTACATTCAGCTCCATTTTGGCATGTAACAGACACTTTTTTTAAAACCAAAATGTCTCGCTTTACATGGATCTGATTGAATAACCTGCTGCACATGGAAATATGTCACAATAAGGAAGTAAATTGGGTCGTAAATATCATTTCGTGTTGACTTTACTGAATCTGAGGTCAAAAAGTATCAACACAGTAAAAAACACAGCTGAGGTGACTGTAACACCTGAAGCTAAATGTCATGTGATGATTTAAGGAGCAATGAAAATGACTTGATATCCCAATCATCAAATGCTTTTTTTTTAAGGATAGGGATCTTTCTCAGTTTACACACCTTATCGATGTAAATTCTTTCAGACAACAATGGTGTAAAAAGTTTTTTTTTATTTTTACAAGCACAACTGCTTTGATCGACTTTTGCTGCATGGCATCTACGCCCCCATTTGTACATTAAGCCACTTCTTTATCGATTCTAGGGAAACTGATTTGTATTTGCTTCGTTTTGTGACTCTACTGTGTTGTGTGTGATCAGACCGACAATCTTAAAGGAATCCAGTGCCCCTCGTTCCCATTTTGTTCCCCGTCACCGGAAGTCCTGCAGCTGCGTTGGATGTCTGCTTACCTGCCTGAATGTCTGGATTGGGATTCTCTTGTTTGTGCGCTGGAAGCCGCAGTCAGGCCCGCATCTCTGATGTCACCTCTTGCCATAAAGAGTTTCCATACAAGCTCTTGGAATCTTTCCATCATATTTTAATAAATGACTATTATGCCAACAGTCGTGATTTTATTTCAATCTCTGGCAATAATCCATGATCAGTGAACAATAGTTTCTTCCTGATACAAAGATGAACAGATTCACACTTGATACCGTGAATGTTCAGATTTCTAATCAGATTCAAGAAAGCAACACGTACCTGATCCTGCTACACTCTCATTCACATATAGTGTGCAGACATAACTAAATAGAATCGTTTTAGCTTATTCAAGATGAAACCTGTACAAAATAGCATTAAGTTAGTTTTTCACAAATGAACATATTTAGATATGCTTCAAAGCATGTACACGATATGTTGAAACATTTACAGACTATCTGCACTTTACCAAAACACAAGATGTAGAGAAGTTTCAATAAAGACACATGTGGGCGTTCTGCTGAGGAGGTGACATTCCTTCGGCCTCCATGGGTACGTTCAGACTGCATTCGTTTGGAAGACTGTTTTTAGGTTTCTTCACGTTCTCCTGAAAGAATAAGAAAAAAAAATAGTAGAAGTGCACTTTTACTTTTAAAAAGACTTAGATTATTTATGAAAATAATATACTATTCAAACTGGGATCTGAATGTAATGTTTTCAGACACAATTGTGTGGGAACTGCAATTCAATTAAAATGTGTCATAGTTCAAATTTATATTAAAGGAGTAGTTCACTTTTTAAAAAAACTTTTGCTGATAATTAACTCACCCCCATGTCATCCAAGATGTCCATGTCTTTCTTTCTTCAGTCGAAAAGAAATTAAGGTTTTTGATGAAAACATTCCAGGATTTTCTCCATATAATGCACTTCAATGGGAACCAAACGGTTCAAGGTCCAATTGAGAGTTTCAGGGCAGCTTCAAAGGGCTTTAAACAACACCAGACGATGAATAAGGGTCTTATCTAGTGAAATGATCGCTCATTTAATAAATAAATAAATAAGTTTAAGTTTTATAAGCACAAATGCTCGCCTTGCTCTGTTCTGTGATGAGCGTTCGTGACTCTGTTCGAACTCGTTCATCAAAATGAACAAATCTTTTTTCGAGTCATGACTCAAAGGGTCCAAGATAAGACCCTTATTCATCGTCTGGTGTCGTTTAAAGCCCTTTGAAGCTGCACTGAAACTCTCATTTGGACCTTGAATCGTTTGGTTCCCATTGAAGTCCATTATATGGAGAAAAATCCTGGAATGTTTTCATCAAAAACCTTCATTTCTTTTCGACTGAAGAAAGAAAGACGTGGATATCTTGGATGACATGAGGGTGAGTAAATTATCAGCAAAAGTTTTTTTAAAAGTGAACTACTCCTTTATATGCAATTACTTGAAACCGAATCAAAATGTCATTATTCTCACTCAAAAACAGCATTTCTACATTAGGTATTATATTGTTCAGTTCAGCAAAAAGTACTGAGTTGAACCAAATTCTTCACAAAAACAGGTCTGAGCCGTTTTACTGTAAATCTAAAATAGACTGTGCAGACAGCATACATTCGGGGCAAGAGCCCTAAACCAACACGACCGCACGACATGCTGAAGCCCTTCATTTAGAGAGGCGGCTTGCTGAGAGACTGTGAGAACAGATTCATTCAGACCGCTTCAATCCATCAATACGCTATCAGTCACAGACAACAAGAGATTAAGATTGGATTATTTCACCACGATGAGTAAATATATCCTGGAAGTAAATCGCACTCTTCAACAGACCCTTGTGAAGTAGAAGCACACTTTAGCATCATTTATTCTGGAAATAATATAATTTAAAATAATAGACTGTACTTAAGAGCAAACTGGATGTTTTATTCAGACTCTTAATTGAATTGTGAATTGCAATTAAAATGAAAATATCAGTTTAAATTTATATTAAATGCAATTAGGTGAACTTCTTTTGCAACTTGAGTGGGACTTAATCTTTATATGTAATGTCATAATTACTGTAGTTGAAATATTAGTTAAAGTGTACTGCCGAATATACCAATAAGCATTTATGATAATGTAATTTCTGTCATGTATTTAAATATTCTTGCAATTACACAATATAATGATTATGTACTGTAACTAAGTAGCATGACAAAAGATCATTTAAAATTATTGGCCATATCGATATCTATATATTTTTTTAATATCATTATCGGCCCGGAAAAAAAATTGGCCGATATATTAAAGCCGATAAATAATAGATTATTTACTTCAGCTGAGACACTTTGGATGCGCACTTTTACAACAAGATGGTTTTTAATTGCTTGAAATATGATTGGAATCATACATAAAAATGAAAATACAGTTAAGCGCAAGTCATAGAACTTAATTCGTATTTGGGACATGGCTTCTAATGGTGAGATTTTTGTTTTTGTAATCAGGCTCTCAAAAATTATATAAAAACTTTGGCCGATATATCGGTTATCGGCTTTCAAATATAAAGAATTATCGGTACTTCAAATATACTTCAAAGTATTATTTAAAAACTTCGGCCAATATATCGGTTATCGGCTTTCAAATATAAAGAATTATCGGTACTTCAAATGTACTTCAAAGAATTATATAAAAACTTCGGCCAATATGTCAGTTATCGGCTTTCAAATATAAAGAATTATCGGTACTTCAAATGTACTTCAAAGAATTATATAAAAACTTCGGCCAATATAACGGTTATCGGCTTTCAAATATAAAGAATTATCGGTACTTCAAATGTACTTCAAAGTATTATATAAAAACTTCAGCCAATATATCGGTTATCGGCTTTCAAATATAAAGAATTATCGGTACTTCAAATGTACTTCAAAGACTTATATAAAAACTTCGGCCAATATAACGGTTATCGGCTTTCAAATATAAAGAATTATCGGTACTTCAAATGTACTTCAAAGTATTATATAAAAACTTCAGCCAATATATCGGTTATCGGCTTTCAAATATAAAGAATTATCGGTACTTCAAATGTACTTCAAAGACTTATATAAAAACTTCGGCCAATATAACGGTTATCGGCTTTCAAATATAAAGAATTATCGGTACTTCAAATGTACTTCAAAGTATTATATAAAAACTTCAGCCAATATATCGGTTATCGGCTTTCAAATATAAAGAATTATCGGTACTTCAAATGTACTTCAAAGAATTAAATAAAAACTTCGGCCAATATATCGGTTATCGGCTTTCAAATATAAAGAATTATCGGTACTTTAAATGTACTTCAAAGTATTATATAAAAACTTCAGCCAATATATCGGTTATCGGCTTTCAAATATAAAGAATAATCGGTACTTTAAATGTACTTCAAAATATTATATAAAAACTTTGGCCAATATATCGGTTATCGGTTACCGTAATTGTAATATTCAATAACATATCATTAATTATGAATTCCAGAACCTCGTCACTGTAAAAAAAGAAAAAAAGTTGCTGCCTTAAATTTTGAAGTAGAATCAACTCAAATTACATTAAACTGACTTTAAAAAGGTTGAATCTTATATAAAGCTGTATAAACTTATTTTGATGTTAAAGGAATGTAAAAAATATATGCTGAAATACATGCTGTCATAACTTATTGATCATATCATTTTTTACAGTGTACATATTTAATAATACCAGCCCTGTGTCTTTGATACAACCAGTAAAGGTCCATAAATAATGAGCATCCATCAATAAATAGACATCAGACCATGGTTATGTAGCGAGAAACTTTTAGCTCAGCTTAAAATACCGCTCGGAGGCCTTGACCCAAACTTCCCAACTACTGAAATGGACGAATTAATAGATGCATACTAAATAGGAGCAGTTAGATTGCTATGCTAAACCTCACCTCAACATGCGAAACAAATGTGGTGGGTTTGAAATGGAACACACCGAAGGTCACCGTCCTTTCATTTAAATGCATGTTTTATACATAAGTTTATATATAAAAAAAAGAAGGACCACAAAAGCACTAATGTGTATTTTCTATCCTTATTAGTCATGAGGAAAAGAAAAAGAAAAAAAAGAGAGAGATAAAAAAAAACTCTTTAAGCACCTGGACCTCGCTCTCAGCATTCCATTAATTACTCAGACAATGGCAACAACTTCAGAGGCAGATTTTTCAATTTCAGAGAGAAAAAGAGGCAGACAGACAGAGAGAGGGAAGAGAGAAGAGAAATGAAGGCAGGGAGAGGGGGAACGAGATAGATGGAGGGAGATGGAGAGAGAAACGCATGTATTCAGGCTCTTCATGCTATACCAGCACTTAAATCCAACGGACCTCCCATAAAAAAGACTCAAGGTTACGTCCGATTGAAAATCCTCACAAACAACCACTTCAGAAATCCATTTAGAGCCAGTGCTAGAACATCTAATTCAAACATGTTGTCCTGTTAAAATGGTCGCAGTTCCTCTAAAACTCTTTTTCTGCCGCTGCCGTTTGGCGATTAAATTTCCACATTCTGAAGCACGGACACATAATTACACAGGCTCAGAAATGCAGCCCAAACAGAAGTTCAGACATGAAAAATGACCTCTTATTGTCATAAATGATAGGCCGTCTTGCCAAGAGTAATTTGTAACAATACCTCCGCTCGCAGACTCGCAGTTCAACGAAACGGCCAATGGAACATGGCCTAGATCTTGGAAAAACTGGTTTGTAGGTAATAAGAGTTCAATAATGTGTGTATATATATGTATGTGTGTATACAGTATATATGTATGTGTGTATGTATACATACCAATAAGCTCACTTATTTCTTCTTGAAATTTTAAAGTTTAAATTGCCATAATTTCCTTGCTGTTCCAAATCCATTGATGTGATTGATTTTGATTGATTTGATTGATCCAAT
Organism: Pimephales promelas; assembly: GCF_988280905.1. NCBI lineage: Eukaryota > Metazoa > Chordata > Actinopteri > Cypriniformes > Leuciscidae > Pimephales > Pimephales promelas. Next base: position 14,199,174 of record NC_142770.1, on the reverse strand, counting down.
GATTATGAAGAATGTTTACGCTAGTTTTTTTGTTTTTTTTCATTTAATAAAATACATACTCCATAAAGTAGTTCATATTTATGTTATTGGTTACAAACATGTAAGGACCAATGTTAACTACTAAAACTACAAAAAATGTTTTTGTAAATTGAACTAAATCTGAAATAAGTTTAGTAGCCTATAAATTAGATGAAAAAGTTAAAGGGATACTCCACTTTTTTTCTTTCTTTTTTTTGGAAATAGGCTCATTTTACAACTCCCCCAGAGTTAAACAGTTGAGTTTGACCGTTTTCGAATCCAGCCGATTTTCTGATATTTAGAAGAATATCAGTAACCAGACTTTTTTCCTACTATGGAAGTCAATGAGACCAGAAACTGTCTGGTTACTGATATTCTTCTAAATATCAGAAAATCGGCTGAATGGATTCGAAAACGGTAAAACTCAAACATTTAACCCTGAGGGAGTTGTAAAATGAGCCTATTTCCCAAAAAAAGTGGAGTATCCCTTTAAACTTATAAGGAAAGTTGGTAATGTTGGAAACTAACTGAAAAAAGTTAACGTTGAAGCACAAAGAATACTGGAAACAAACTAAAACTGGACAAATTTTTTTATTTGGTAAATTAATATATTTGTAAAAAAAAAAAAATAGATTTGGAATATTGTGCACCACAAAACACATCAACCACTTTCATAGTGACTTTTTTTTGTAATTTTCTGAGTTTGTCTCCATTCACTTTTATTGTAAAAGAGAACAAAGCACTCAGGACAAAGTACTAAACTAATTTGATCATATTTTATTGTGCCTTTTTGTCCTTTTTAAAGCTACCCCGCTGCTTGTATTTTATTGCAAGGAAAAGGGCAGCTTGAAAATTCTGCTAAACCTCTTCTGTTGTGTTGCACAGGTTTGGAAAATATATTGAAATGAAATGATTTAAGATGCTATTTCATTACAACCCAGTTACTTATAAAACACACTGTATGTGACTTAGACACGTAAATATGGTTAAATATTTGAGGCTACTGTAACATACTAACCCTTAGCAGACTCTGTTTCACTAAAACGCCTTTAAGAAGACAACTTCCAATCATTTAAATTTATTACCGCAAAATCTGCAACCTATAATAATTGACTAAGTGGTGCTGTTAAGCGCTTCTGGTTGGAATGAAGGCCAGACTCGCTAATGAGATCTGATATGCCTAAAACACTTAACAGCGTGCCTATGAATCCAAGAAAAATACTTTTTTAATGACAAGCCAACAAACTGAAACCAGATAGCTAGCCACTGCATCATGAAACGATACCATACCAAACTCTTAAATAAAACAATAAATCGAGGCTAAAATGTGCTGCGTCCGTTTTGAATTGCAATTGGGATTGGTGGGTTATGGATACCGTTGTTGGCGAAGACGCACAAAAAGTACTCAAACATATTCTGTCCTGGATCTTCCCTTTTAATATAAGGGGAGGGTGTATCCAAGGTCAGTTCCTGATTGTGCCTCCTCCAATGAGGTGCAAGATTCAATACTTAAGTGTTTCTTTGTGGTCTGACATTGGGAAGTGTCACAATTTTCAATACATATGCTTGGAAATGTCACCCAAGGTCGTACGAGCACGGCAGGGGCTCGAGCAGACAAACATGAATATATAAGGAAATCAAACACAAGGAATGACTTGCTCTTTATGGACACGGCTACAAAATCGTGCATGCTGTTTAACATAAATTTACAGCTACACATATTCAATAATAACAGCCAGGAAAAAAAGCTGGTGAAGCTGAACTTTGCAGGTGTTGAACTTGTTCAGAGACTGAACGGGTCGCTTGAATCGTGACCTCAGGAAATAGCAGAGATTGGGAAGGTTCACACCGAGACACAAGCAAAATCAAACACAATAATGCAACGCTGCTACACACATGCTACACTTGTCAAAGCTCCAGCTCTGGAATCCATCTGTCAGGCCTGCAGGCCGCTCACATGTGGCCAACAAATAGGGATGTTTGGGAACAGAAAATTAAGTCAATGAAGTACGTTTACATGCAGCCAGTAACCTGTTCAAAACCGGGATATTAGCAATAACCCGGTCGCGAACGGCCATGTAAACACCGGCAAAAACCTGAATATGGTCATTAGCCGGATTTTAAAAACCGGGATATTATACCTGGGGTACCCCTTTTCTAACCCGAATTTTTGGTCATGTAAACGCGTATCGGCATATCCCCATAGTGATTTGTGTTCTGCGCATCTTCTATTCTCAAGGAATCTTGGTCTTTTGACTTCTCAGCACATACAAAAATCCACGTGCAGTTTACCGGAAGTAAACACGGCAAGACACAGCACAGCATACTTTTGGAGCGAGCTCAGTAACGTTACCAGCATCAAAGCGCAAACAAAGGCGATCGTTATCTCCCCGAACTATCCATTATCCGCGTGCTGCTGTTGTTTTCTTTGGATACAGGAAGAAGAATCGGAAATGACGCGTATTGCGTCTTATAGTTGTCCGTACGTCTAGACGCAAACCGCGCGTCGCCGTTTACATCGGGATATTGCAATTCCATGTATGCAGGAGAAACTCTCTCTGCTCACGCATGTAAATGGGTCATTCTTAATGTTTCAGAAACCCGAATAGTGACCTTAACCCGACCATAACCCGAAAATTGGCTGCATGTAAACGTGGCTTAACAGAAACCAAACCACGAAACAGATTAACATTAACATTTATAATGTTTATGTCTTGTTCCAACTGGTTTGAACTTTTTCAATATTTTCTGTGGTGATAAATCGACTTATTTTGAGTCAGAAATTATAAGCGTTACTTTCATTCCAATGCACTAATGCACCAAATAGTGTCTGTATCATTTTTATCTACTTTAAGACAGCCAGCAGCACCTGCTTGACAACTTTAGGACGTTCGCCAGACAGACAAGATATGGAACGGTGAGGCAAAAGCAGCACATTAGTCTGTCCGTTCAGGATTTTGGTGAAGAGAGAGCATTGAAGAACCTTTGGCCGTCCGCCTTGATAAACAGCTGCTCGTACGCAGCAGATAGTTGATGGCAAATCAGCAGTTATTTAGTCTGCCAGTCGATCCTTGGAGACCGTTCAGTTCCTCTACAACACTGGTTCCCTGGCAGCAGCTACTTGATATCAGACAGCCTGTGACCGCCAAGTGAACATGACACGCTCTGAAAGAGGGCCACATCAGAGCCTGGGACCATCAAAGAGAGCGCGGAGGGAGCTCCGGGGGGAGCGCTGGTGTGCATCTGTTTCAGTATGCATCAGAGAGGAGGGCTGCGTTGTGTCACCTGCAGAGAGAACCAGGCGAAGCCCGTCAAGCTGTCGTTGACCTGTGGCAAGATTGTCGGTGCCTGCCGCCAACGTTAGCGTGTGTGCACATTCGCAAATGGAGGAATCGTATCTGCTTAACATCAGAGAGGCGAAGGAATTCTGATTGACATTGTGTGATGTGTATACTAACAGGCTGTAGATCATGGGCAGATGTGAAATACCACTCCTGAGAACTGTTTACTTACTGTATTTCTTCAGGGATTTTTTTTTTTATACTTGGGCCAGATTCGAACCCAATTTTCCCACACGAACACCTTGGCTAATTGCAAGGCAACGGCTCCAACTTTTAAAGCGATAGTTCACTCAAAAATCATCCTCATGTTGTTCCAACGCATTCTCATACTTTAGCGTCATATAGAACGCTATATGACAAAACGGCGCTATACTACGCACATGGTGCCCTTTATCGTTTATATAACACGTGCTGTGATGGGTAGGTTTAGGTGTGTGGTAGGGTAGGGTAGTCTCATATTACGCTAAAAGATTTATGACGCCTTGAGTTCGCGTGTTATATAAACGATAAAGGGTACCATGTGCGGAGTATAGTGCCGTTTTGTCATAAAGCGTTCTATGTGACGCTAAAGGATGAGAACGGGCTGGTTGTTCTAAACTAGTATCAATTTCTTCTGTCCACCTTTTTTGTAGAAAGACTGTGGACAGGACACTTTTCCTTCCGAAAATCCTGGGCACGTTAAGCAGCGACCTAATGAAAATCGAAGATTTTCACTTTTTTAAAAAAAGTTCAGCTCCACCATCTTCAGATGATAAATACTATTACTATGTAGCAAAACCTATTGACCAACCAACCCGATCTCACGACCAAGTCGTACGAATTCGACAAATGATTAAAAAGTGGCTAAATCGTAACAATTCATACGACCTCACTCGTACGAATTAGTACGATTTTGCTAAATCGTACATATTTTAAGAATTGGCCAACTCGTATGAATTCATACGAATGACCTACCCCTTACCCCGCCCCTAAACCTAACCATCACGTGGGTTTAGACAAATCGTACAAATTCGTACGAGTGAGGTCGTACGAATTAGACACTTTTTAATCATTCGTCGAATTCGTACGAATTGGTCGTGAGATAGTGTTGGACCTACTTATTTAGGGGTCGTTCACAGTTTTTCATTCCACTGCGCAACTTTTCCATTGTTTTTCCAATTTAAACATGCACATGCAAACTTTTGTTGCGCTCACAACTCGCGTCTTGAACAACATTTTGAGCAGCAATCTTAAAACTTGGAGCTCAAGTCTCCAGACCTTGCATTTTTTTCTTATTACACTACCTAAAGTAGTGTAAGTCAATTTCTAATTTTGTAACATTCTATACCATTCTCCCGGAATGCATTGCAAGAAATATTCTGCCAGGATCACTGGACAAGACAAAACAGTTGGGTAAAAAAAATATTATTTGACCCAACATGCTATTTAAAATCTTTAGCTTAGCAATATGCTAATGTCAAACTGTTGAAATCAAATTTGAGTGGCCATTTGTTTGCCTGCACAGTTTACTGTATGACAATGTAGAATTAGTTTTAGGTTACATGATCGTTAGCATGGGAGCCGACTATGCTAAGGTTTTGGTTTTGATATTTATTTATATCAGTTTGTCTAGTTTGATGTTACTAACCAATTTTTTAAATGCGTCAAACACGCAAAAATCTAAAGATAAAGCCATTTCCCAAGTGTGTGAAAAGCGCAAATTAAAACAATATTTTTTGAAATGAGAGACATTTTTATGAATTTCTTTTGGCTAGCGCTGGACACACATGGTGAGATCAGAAAGCAAAATGCCGTCTTTGATATACACGTCAGATTAAAATTTGGCACAATAATGAATGCGTGTGGTGGGGGAGCATCTTCAATGAGCCAGGAGAGAGCAGCGGTACCCGCTCATCGAGGGTCTGGCACGCGGCTCTAATGACTTCACCCAGAGAGACGACCATGAGCCATTTCTCACCACTAACAACAGCAGCACGCTATGGGAGCACAAGCTGTTTAATTAAGCATTAGACTAATCTGCCTCTATTGAGCCAAACGTCACTCTGTAGGACTCCGAGAGGGGGATACGAGATATTAAATGTTTTGGGTCAAAATGAGAACATGGTCCAGTTATCTTAAACTGCTGACCTGCATTTCAGTCTAAACAGGAAATAACCATCAACATGAATGGAAGCATCTTCTTTGTCTCGCACGGTTAACAAATTATTCTCAAAATAACAACTTCAGATAATTATTGTGGTTCAGATAACATAATATTTGAGTTTCATCTATTTAAACTGAATTAACTAAAAAAAATATTTAATTGTACTCAAAATTTCAAATCTAAAAAAGAGCAATCAAAAATGGCTTGCAGTATCATTACAACACGGACAGTCCTCTTTAAAGGAGTACACTTTTAAAAAAAACTTTTGCTGATAATTTACTCACCCCCATGTCATCCAAGTTATCCATGTCCATGTTCAGTCGAATTAAGGTTTTTGATGAAACCATTCCAGGATTTTCTCCATATAATCTACTTCAATGGCAACCAAATGGTTCAAGGTCTAAATTTCAGTGCAAACTGCAAACTGTTCAAAGGGCTTTAAACGACACCAGACGATGAATAAGGGTCTTGTCAAGCGAAACGATCGCTCATTTCAAAAATAAATAACATAGTTTAAGTTTTATAAGCTCAAATGCTCGCCTTGCTCTGTTCTGTGATGCGCGTTTGTGACTCTAATGTTTGAACTCGTTCATCAAACTGAATGAATCTTTTTTCGAGTCATTTCGTTTATTTGTTCATCGAATCAACCAACTGACTCGAAAAAAGATTTGTTCATTTTGATGAACGAGTTCGAACATTAGTCACGAACGCGCATCACAGAACAGAGACAAGGCGAACATTTGAGCTTTTAAAACTTAAACTTTGTTATTTATTTTTGAAATGAGCGATCGTTTCACTAGATAAGACCCTTATTCATCTTCTGGTGTCGTTTAAAGCCCTTTGAAACGGCACTGAAACTCTCATTTGGTTCCCAATGAAGTCCATTACAGTATATGGAGAAAATCCTGGAATGTTTTTATCAAAAATTTCTTTTCGACTGAAGAAAGAAAGACATGGACATCTTGGATGACACGGGGGTGAGTATGTTTTTTTAAAAGTGAACTACTCCTTTAAGTGACCTGGGGTCAAGTGCTACAATGAAGACGAGAGATCAGATCTGTCCCTCTGATCTTCTAATGTTACATGGTATTAGGGTCATATTTGATACAAAGGTCAAATAACTGTCTATAGGAGTCAACACAGGTCATGTATGCATATAGAAAATTCAAGATATACTCAGATCTAATAGATTTACCCGCTCAAAAGTTCTGATTTCAAGCTCTGTCTGGGTGGGTGGACAATACAAGGCCTGTAGGAAGTGACTTCATCAGTGAAAAGATGTCAGCTTGTTTTCCTTTTTTCTTTTCCTGTTGTGTTCTGATAGGAACTTCCTCTCCAATGGGGGTGGAAGTAGGTGTCACTCTCCAATCCACCCACACCACAAGGGGAAATGTCCATCACACGCCCGACCAGCCTGACGATACGGTCAACACCAGGGTAAAGACGAACAGACTTTAGATCCGCACGAGTGACGATTAATTAACATTCTGTCTCCGTACAGATGACACCAGGATGACCGTTTCCATTTTTCTCTTTTTTATCTCCAAACGTTTCGCGTCCATTCAGAAAAACACATGTTTGGAACACGCCTTTAGTGTCATTTCTGGGTGAGCTATCCCGCTGTAAAGGGGAAAAGGTCTCCACAACAAACAGTTTGTGTTGTTCACATATGTACAGTAGCCTCCCTCAACGGGCCTTCACGATCTAAAGCTGCCGATGTTTGTGGTCTGGCTTTCTTTCTTCCTGCAGAGTTAGTCACAGAAGCTCAGGTGGCCGTTTTCACGGAGTGACATAACAGCTCTGTGCCTCTCTTCCTCTCTTCGCTGATAGATTGGTAGGAGCAAGTGTCCTGCTGGCGAAGCCCCCAAGCCACAGGAAACCTCATCGGCTGCAGTGTCTAACGAGGATGTGAGCTGTGGTGATGGCATATTAACGCTCGGGCCCCGATGGACAGCGAGAATAAAAAGACAACACGGCGATGATTCAATACAAATTGTTTAAGGTGAAACAATGGTCTCTGCGACTGGCCGTTCAAAGAGTGTGGGAGAGGTGAGTCCATCTGCACTCTGAGGTTTGAAATATTTGTCATTGTTTTTCAGTTAAATGCCTCTTTATTTTGGTGTATTGTCGGTGGGATTGAAAGTTCAACACGTTCAAAGCTTTTTTTCCTGAGCTAAAATAATTGAAGAGTTGAATAGACATATTCACACAAAACTAGAAAAATATATTGAATACATTAATAAATGAAATAAATAAATATATTTTCGACCGTTTTAGCGCAAGGAACAAATGATAAATTCCCAAAAGGCTAAGCTGGTGCATGTTATCTATCGTTCATCAGCAACAGCAGTAAACAGGCCTGATTTTGTTATAAATGACGCATTTATCGGACCTTTACTATGGTGTAAGGTCAATTACTTAAAATTTGTATTTGCAAATTAGCATCAATTACTTCTGTGGCCTAGTGGACCCTAATACCATTCCCTCAGCTTATCCTGTCCTGTATCCATCATAGAAATGGCACTAAAAAAATTCATGGTATGGTATCTGATTTAAATGCCACATGGAAAAAGTTTCCAGGCAAGCCTAAAGAGCCCCAAAATACAATATTTGCAAAGGAGAAACCATAAAGTACCAAATTTTGATTTAAATAAAAATATTTTAGCTTCAGTTGTTACTGACAAACATAACATTTTTGTGATTCTGCAGTCCTTCCTCTCTATCGGTGCCTTTTCATATTAATTTGTGTTCTTTTGGCACAAAAACGGTTTAATTAGCTTTGACTGAAGCACGATTGACCTCTCGTGTGGCTGGGGAATGAGTCCTGACAGCACTGTGCAGGTGTGAAGTAAAACAGGAATCAGTGTAGCACCTCCGCTGGTGTGTCAAGAGCCTGCAAGTCAGGAGATCCCCATGGGGCTGAACAAGTGTGTGTGTGTGTGTGTGTGTGGGAGTGACAAGACTAGCACGAGGTCCTGTGGCTGACAGCAGCTCCCCTGCCAGGATGTGTAACCTCACACGGCCAAAACAGGAAGCCCTGCCACTCACTTAGTGATTGACACACTGGCGGAAGTTCATAAAGGTTCCAGAAGGGCTGTAGTCCATGTTCAAGGGTTGGTGACTGGGCCACCTGGTACAGTGCAATGAGGATGAGAGCGCTCTTGTTACATATGAGCATACTTGCCTGTCCGCCAGTCCTCCTCTGGGTCAAATAGTGCTGTGATAAATACTGTCATAAATACTTTCATAAAAATAATAGTTATATGTAAAATAAAATAAAATATTTGGACAAAATAAATCAATAATATTCCTTCTCTCTTTATAAACATCTCGACACAGCAACAGCCAAATCTGTTTGGGGGGAAAAAAACTAAACAAAAAGTAAAGCAAAACAAATCTAAACTACAGAAAATAAAACATATTAATGAATAAAATAATTGTGAAAATAAATAAATAAATGAAAAAAAAGCACATCAAAACAATTATTTCTCTATTTTCTGAGCATCTCGGGAATGCAGAATTAGCTAATGAGTGAAGCAAAAAATAAATAAAAAATGAATCAATAAAATAATGCTATAAATAAATGAAAAACAACACAAAAAGCACAGCAAAAAAAAACAAAGAAAGCGACATTAGCTAATGGGTGAAGCAGACTGGTTTGAAAACATAAGATAAGAAAACAAAACAAAAAACTATGCAACAGACAAAAAAATAATAATAAACATGAGCGAAATGGGTAGAAAGACTACAGTGAGGCCTTTGAGAGTCGAAAGAAACTCCTTAAAAAAGGATTTTTAAGTCAAATGAGATCAGTGTGTGGAGATCTGATCGGGTAAGAGCGAGAACAGGCTGCCGCCTCACAGCTGAGAGCGATCATGACTCTTGCATCATGGGATGTGTCACTGTATGACACAATGCTGGTTCACACTAAACTGCCAATTATCAGCAAGCCTCGCCCTCCTATTCTCACTTCTCGCCGTGTGCGCGCCCTGGCCTGTGACCTCGACGAGGACTGTGTACACTTCAACCTGATTCACACCTCTGGGAATCTGGACATTTCCATTGTAAAGCTTCAAGTGTGAATTCAACTGTGGTATTAGATTTGTGAATACAGTGTACAAAAAGTAATGATCTCAGTAAGTATCTCAGACCACCCAAACGAGTTGCAGTATGATGTATTCAAGGGGAAGTAATTTTAGAAATTTGTAAATCAGAATCATGGTTAAAGTGTGATAAGAGTACTACTAGTGAGACACTAGAGATACAGGCATAGTTTTTTTGTCGGCCACCAGAGGGCTGCTGTCTTTGCTGATCGCTCTGCTTCCTTTGAATGCAACATGTTTTAAGTGAATATGGTTATTAATTACTTATTATAAATTATTTAATTTTATTTTCAAGATACTTCGAATGAATAATAGGTTGGCAACAACACTGAAGAATAACTAAAATGCTACTGTGGTGCTAGAAAAAGTAGTTTTATATACTGTAATCTGATGTTATATTGACAAACGATTAATCGCGATTAATCGCATCCAAAATAAAAGTTTGTGTTTACATAATATATGTAAGTGCACTGTGTATAATTATTTTGTATATATAAATACACACACTATATATATCTAAGAAATATTTTCATGTATATACTGGATATAGATTTATATATAATTTATATTATATATAAATATACATATTTAATATTTTTTTTCTTCTCAAATATTGATGCGTGTGTGTTTTTATATATATATATATATATATATATATATATATATATATATACAAAATAATTATACAAAGTGCACCCACATATATTATGTTAACACAAAATTTTATTTTGGACGCGATTAATTGCGATTAATCGTTTGACAGCCCTAGTTATATTATACATAAACCAATAGTTATTTTAAAAATCCAACGTGAAATGTAATTTTTGATAGTAACTTAGTGGTCAAGATTTTACTTCATCCAAGTTTTAGATTAATTCAGTGTTATTCATTAACCCTTTCTGAAGGTTACAACATTAGTGAGTCTGTGAATCATTCACTATACCAATGTGTCATTTTTTCTGGCGATAACTGGCACATTTATTTAAAAAAGGGACAAACTTTGCAGTGCGTCAAAGTCAAACTACAAAAAAAAGTTAGTTCATTTTAGCACCATTTTAAATTGAGTAGTTTGTAGCTTGACTAGTTTCAAGGTAGCTTCAACATTGCATGAGAAGAAACCAAAACAAAATAGCATTTATCGGATTCGGCACTGGTACACATTTTTGAGCTCGGGCAAAAGGGTTTGGTATCATTTTAGTGTCAGGGGAAGCAAATTGATTTTCTTTTCAGATGTCAAATAACCTTGGATCCTTATTGATAGATGGGTGCAGAAGTGGCGTGAGGCCTTACCTGTCCAGCGAGGTGGACACTAGTGTCAGGACATCGCAGGTCTTCATTCAGGTTGTCATGGACACAGAGGAGGGACAGATGTCCTGTGAAGTCACATGACAGTCACAATTAATCAATGACCCAGAAAGATTTGTGGTTAAAATATGCAAGATGTTACAAATAAACACCTGTTGCAAATTATAAAATGCTTATCAAACTGGATGTAACTCTTCTGTTCAAAAAAAAAAGCTAAACAATCCATCGTGCAAGCTAATATTTCACTGCACATCAATAAAGTAGGCCTACAAGCTATATTTTTAAAACCTTTATCAAACGCCCTCAGAAAAAAAGACACAAAACATCTATATGGCATAAATTCCTCAAATTTATGGCCGACTTGTGTTTAGATGCTATGATAGTACTGTAGGGATGAGCACAATCTTTGCCTCCCATCCCAGAGGGCTCAGTCACCAATTGGTGGGGTCTTTGTGTGCCAATAAATCTGGGGACATTTCATAATAGTCATCAGGCCGTTGGGCGGCATGTACAGAATACATACCAGGCTTTGTGCATCAGTGCTACAGTTTCATTCAAGAGTCACTGACTATTAAAGTGGGAAGTCAGATAAGCATTATAGAAGCTTATCCTTCAAAACAAACAATCACAGACGTCCACATACAAAGAACAGTCGAGTTGTGTAAGTTAGAGCTCGGCTGTCAAATTTTCACTTTACAGCATTTGGCGCGCAGTAACGGATATCTTTGTATGTGTGAAATTCTTCAAGTGAGGATGTCCCAAAGGGAGGTTTCACCAGATTTAGCCAAGTAAACCCAATTTTGTCCTCTCAGCACACAGAACTGTCATGGCGGGAAAGCGGTGTGCGTCAGGATTAATCTCCTGCAAAGGAGGGTGGGTCAGGGCAGCCAGAACTCATTTGGTGTGATGCTATGAAATGGCTGCCCATCAGGAATATCTTCATTTATCTCTGTCTCATCTACATGGGTGGAAATGGAGGGATGAAGGGCTGTAAGGAGAGATGGAGGGTGAAAGAGGCATCCAGAGGAGAGAGGTCAGAGCATTCAAAGAGTCCATCATTCTGATGTGTCAAGCGTCTGTTAACCGAGTTTGTGGAAATGTTGGTGTGTATTCAGCGATATGAAGCTTAGCTTCACCATGCTGTTTTGAGATTTTAAGTGACTCTTTGAGAAATAAAATGTGAGAAAACAAAGCATTCCAAAGTTACAAATAGCCAAGAAACAAAACAAAACGAGGATACTACTGGTTCCTCGTTCCGTTTTCCATTGCAGACGGTACCGCCACAGATAGTACTCGGTCGTCATAGCGACACCTTTCGTTACTCGTTGCCCCGCAGGATCCTCTCTGTTCGGCCACCAAACAAAGGAAAGTCTGCACCTCCTCGTTTTTGGCCGCGGCGTATTCTTCCGAGTTGCCATAATAATAGTAGTTAGTTTAACTATGGCCAAACTATTTAAAAATAGTGGGGTTATTCTGGATACTCCATCTGGCGCGTGTAATAATGACGCAGTGAATGGTGGCGATTCTCTCTGACTAATCAGCAGTCGGCATTGTTTTCACGTGACATTTTAGTATCGCCTTAGCTCGCTCAGAACCTCGCCGGAGGTGGTACAAAAAAAGTACCCGAAAGCAGGAACAGGTACAACTTTTACACAGTGGTCGAGTCGAGTCGGTACTGTGAAGTGGAAAAGCGCCATACGAGAGGCACTAAATACAACAGCAAAGAATAGTGATTGTTTCCAAGTAGGTTTCTAAAACATCCCCCTCTCTGCAATGATTCTGGGCTGTTACTTTCTGAATTGGCAGTCTTACATCAGCACTTTAGAAACTTCAAGGTTTCAACACTGGCCTAAGATCTCAAAGTAGTTTTGATAAAACAGTACCAGCTGAGGTAAACAGCTAAGGGTAAACGGAGTGTAAAACCCAGAGGCAGATTTAGTTCTGGACCATCTGTTCAATTCATTGCGATCAGGCAGGTGTAATGCCAAATACCTGAGTGCAGAAATAGGGAATGAAATACCTGCAGATGCTCAAGAGACAATGAAAAGCTCAGGTTTGCTGCTTTTTCTTATCTGCACTGTAAAAAAAAATATTTTCATGATTTGTAATCACGTTTTTTTCTTTTGTCAAATCAACTTAAATAATTTATGTAGTTCATTTAACATAATATTTTGAGTTTCTGGTTATTAAATCAGTCTCCTTCATTGAATTAACTCAATTTTTCCATTTCAATGAACTTAAAATTTCAAGGCAACCAGGTTACTTAATTTTTTAAGTTAAACCAACATATTTTTTTACAGTGTGGTGGTGTTGTTATTGGTGGTGACATACTGGATGATTGAGGAATTGTTTGTTTTTTTTAGACTAAAATGTTATAAAAACATATACTGAATGCTGATGGTTAATTATGGAAGCTTGTTTCCGCCAAAGAATAAAAAAATAAAAAAGGTAAATGCGAGTTTATATGACATGATTCTAACATATTTTCTCAGAATTGTGAGATATAAACTTGCAAATTGCGAGTATTTTTTCTCACAATTCTGAATTTTCGAGATGCAATTACGAATTTACGAATGTCGCAATTCTGTCTTTATTTCTCAGTCGATACAAAAGTCGCAATTGCGTCTCCTAAATACCTCGTTCATCAGCGGTGTCCACTCCACCATGATGATGTGACAGTTAGCCGCGTCTCGTAAATTCAAAATTAGTGAGATAAAAAAAAACGCAATTATCTTTTAAAATGTTTTATTCTGTGGCAGAAACAAGCTTCCATAGTTAATAAAGCATACTAATCTCAAAGTGTACGCTAGGGTATGCGTAGTGTTTCATTAGCATGTTGGTGCGCGAGCAGACAGATTTTTCTAACCACACACACTCTGTACGCTCAGCTTGCATATGTGCCTAAATTTTTTTCCGCTAGTTAGTTTGTGTACAATGTGGCATCACTGTCCTTGTCCGTTGATTCACAGTTGAAAAGGAGATGCAACAACAACAGACATCCGCATTAAAACGCGACTGTGTGAGAAAATGAAGAAATATGTGAAACTCTAGTTTAAACTAGTACAAAGATATTGTACTGTTAATTACTTTTGTCGAGAAATAGAGCAGACACTGGACAAGGTTAAAGTTTTCCAGTCTGCAAGTGTCGGCCGTGTGGGTTCGGCTCACGCATGCTATCAAACTTCGAAAGCTGTGCGTTCAGCTGTATGTGTTAAGTGCTTTAGTTGCGTCAAAAAACAGTGTAGTAACAGCAAACCACCAGCTATACATAAAAATAAGTTCTGTGAGGTCTTATTGTACGAGGTACTATTGAGAAACGCGTAATCGAAAAAATCTCATCTGTTTCTCAGACTGATTTCAGTTTCTACATCTGCAAATGTCAATGGACCTCAACATAAGCTGACATGAGGTATTCAATAATTTCAGAAGACCTGGTAAACCTTCAGAGTTGTCAGGAAGTTTTTACTTTCTGGAAATATCTGACGGTGTTGCCTCGGCCTGCTCTTTCCAACTTTGAGAGAAGCCAGGCACTACAGGATAATCACAGTTTAATAGGAGCAAATATTGAAAGCAGGACCTGACCAACCAGATCCCCTTTCCTAGCGCTCTCTCCCAGTGCGCCCGAGAAAAACGCTAGCACATGGGTGCCTAAGAAATCGATAATTCCATGATACATTAATTAACGTGAAAAAAAAAATTGAGGAAACTGTCGTATTGACGTACGTTCATTGTTTAAGTTGGAATCGTTCAGTCGAAGTGTTGGAAACGCAGCTCTGTTGAAAAATCTGACAGCCTTGTTCAAAGCAAAACAGTTCACGTGTAACCAATCTAGAGTTTCACCATGAAAAATTAGACGAAAAAAAGATGACATTTTTTGTAGTGTACAATGTGTTTTTTACGTACTTGTTCTTTAGATGAACTTGTGAGGTACGCTTTTCCTCTCAGGCGTCCTATTTGCCATGCAGAGCCGTTGCATTGCTGGGAGAGGGAAGTGTCCACAGACTGGGGCCTCTTTCTAATGATTTCCCACACCTGCACATCTGCTGCCGTTTTAATTAATACTCTAAGGAGGTTTGTCACGAGTAATCAAAAACATTGTCACTTATGAAATCCTTCATTATAGAACAAAAATCAATACTTTACATGAGTAGAATGAGGGCGCTCATAAAGTAGCCCACATCACAATAAAAAAATCTATTAAGAAAAAAAAAAGGAGAAAAGTGTAGGAGACTTTATTTGGGGCGTTCGCCACTCCAGGGTTGTTCTTTTTTTCTTCTTCTTCTGTGAAGCGGCAACACGTGGTGAAGGGCTGGGCATCATTTTCATGCAGGCCTTGGTTCTTCAGCTTCATACGGGCGGAAAGGGTGGGGGGCGGCACGACAAAGGCAATAGTCGCATCAGCCCTCTTCAGCTCTGCAGCATCACTACAACCTCTCTCCTCGCTGATTTATGACTCACCGCTGACCTCTGAGGTCGTAACATGGTGATGGGTGACTGGCTCTCAACGGTAAGCTACTGGCACTTGACAAAGTGCCGAGAGCAGAATGAATTTACTCCTCTTTTCCTCAATCATCAACAGGCGCACGCCGGCTTGCTGCCCTGACCCCCTCTCATCCTGACTGCTATAACAAGATCTCCCATCTCATGCAGGAGCGAGGGAGAGGGAGGCTGAAAAATTTACTGTCATTTCTACTTTCCAATGAGCTCCGGTGAGCACTTCTTTCACCTTCAAGTTGCTGGGGATAGGGAGGGGAGGGATGGTTGGTTGGGACGGGGGCGAACGTACTTTGATGCACCTGTCTAACTTTGGGTCATTCGCTAGAGGTACTTCAATCTGCGTTTGCTTCCATCAACTTGATAACGGCACCTGAAAGCAAGTTCAATTTAATAAGCAAATAAATCTCGCGTTTCACGTACCTCGTTCATCAGCGGTGTCCACCACGATGATGTGCCAGTTAGCCGCAAAACAAATTCTTACTAACGCGTTCATTAATGACATGTGCAAAAAATCCATTCGGTTACTTCGCCTTGTATTGGCGCTAGACCAGCACTGGGTGGGAGATTGTAAATTTAGGCAATATAAAATGCATAATTTCCTAAAGTAGGGATTTAAATTATCCGGCAGTGCAAATGTTGGCCCATTGTGGCAGGCGAGACACAGCGGGTTATAATTGAAAATAAAAAAGCCATTTAAAAGACATTCAATAAGCCACTGGGAAATTGATCAGGCTATAAAATCTGTCGCTACCGGGGCGAGAGGCTGGCACTCTTGCTTCGGTCCTGACACAGCACTATCCCTGCAGGCTTCACGGTCTACATGCCGACATACAAACAAGGGATGCCGCGGAAGTACACTTCCCGACGGAGATGCTTTCCCTATGTCCTCAGGCATGCATTTAAATTGTGCGGAAAAAAAAATAACAACAATGGTGTAGTATGTAGTGGATGCTTCAGATTCGCTGTAGAAAAATTCGCTCTAGCGAGTGGCAAAAAAAATGACAGAAGAGTGCAAAAGCAGGCACGGGGAGGAAAAAAAAAAATACCGCTCCTGCTTCTTTAACTTTCAATTCTGCCAAGCATCTCTGCTTCACAGCCCCTGGCTATTGCCTTTCTCAATCTGTCCCTGGGGAGGCAGGAGTTATGGGCCCTGTCGATTGAGGAGAAAGGGATGTTATTCCCCTGTCACCCTCACCCGGTCCGCCAGCAGCCCTGCCCTGATCTATGGCCACCGTGGCGGGGTAGAACTGTCTTGATGCACCATTGGTTTCCAGTGCTGTCACCCCCACCCCGACGCTCAAACTCATACTACCTTTACAACCCCCTCACGACCCTTTAAAACAGCCCCCTTCCATGAGTCTTGTTGGGGAGTTCTCAGAGGGCCCAATGACACGATGAGTTTGAGGAGGTCACCCCTAAAGGGACAAGGTCTAGTTGGGATTAAGTGACACCTGGTGGATGTTTACCTGAGATGGCAGACTGCACAGTTGATCATGGCACTGAGAAACTGAGTCTAATAGAGATTGTGATCTTTGAGGATTTAACGTAAACTGTGGTGGGTGTAGAACAATTTCACAAAACTCATTTGAATACATATTCATCAGAAGCTCTGTCAGCTCTGTCCCAAAACTTACTGGTGTCTTTTTTCATAGGCTGCTAATTTCAAAGGAACCATGCTAAACTCGTAATAAGCTCTTTGGCAACAACTCTGTTTACCCTTTCACACGCAAGTTAACATATTCAAGCTGACCCCCCCAGCGTAAGTATTTTAAGGCAACTGTTATTTTAGAACGCATCACCTTATTATTTCCAGTGGCGGACGCATCATGCTTGTCATGTGACGGAACGTAGCCACAATAGTGCTGTATGGCAGGTGTATTGCTTTCATTTAGTTTTTTTTTAATAAAAAATGTTCACAAACTTGTTAGTTATGTTATCAAGTACCTGATATTCTGATTCTCAAATACGTGTACTGTACGGTGAACGTGTTTTGTTAACACAGTCTCATCCCAAGAAGTCATATAACTGACGTCTTTTGACCATACGTCAACATCCGCCTTTTCAGGGTACCCTTAAACGTGGGTTAGTTGACGATCCCGGGCCGTCATACAACTGACGCTTTACCTTTAACGTCGGTTAGGTGACGGGTTAGGTTTAGGTCTGGGGTAGGGTTAGGATCCGATAACTTCATCTAACCGACGTTTAAGGGTACCCTAAAAAGGCGGATGTTGACGTATGGTCACAAGACATCCCAAGACGTCAGTTATATGACGTCTTGGGATGAGACAGCGCTGGTTTTGTCATTTAAATGGCTCCGCCATGTTAGTTTGTGCCACAGTTCAGAGGATAGTATCTGTCGGATTTATTACACACTAATTCATCCACTTCTCCTGAAACACATGAAAGTATGTGGCCGATGAAGTAGGAGAAAAATAGAGTACATTTTATAGTTACTTTTTTGTAATCCAATTGAGTGAGTGTATCGAATCTTCATAAACGAGTAGACAAACACACTTCTCCTTAAAGGTCCAGGAGCATTTTGCTTCAATATAAATATGGAGGAATTGATGTCAGATCTCCAAACACATGAGAAGACTAAAAGGCACGCTTCCATTTTGACATGTGTCGAGAATTAAGAAAATGGGTGGAGAGATGGAGGAAGGCCTCGGCCCATGAGATGAGAGATGTGACGGAGAACGTACCCTCCGTTAGCCTGTGGGCGGAAGGGTGACGTTCGGCCGACTGAGACGCGCAAACGCGACTTTGGATGTGAACTATAAAGCAAAGGATGAAAAAAGCTGAAAAAAACTGGTGCAGGTGGTTGTGAGACAGTGACCCCGCGGGGGATGATCTGACTGAATAAATAGACAGATTAATAAATAAATATCTTTTAAAAAATGGGATGCTGAGGAGGGCTGCCATCTATCAAAGATCCTATTACCACGAAACCTGAAGCCATATCTTTAAGGCAGCCAGGATCCTAAGCAGATACAAATTCAACTTTTTCGTACAATTTGTTATCTCTGACATTCATCATGCCAACACACACTCTGATACACAAGGAAACTCACACAATTATGAATAGATTTGTTTTCTCAAGTCTACTCAATAGATATGGTCTGGTTGTATGTAATCTTCTATTTAAAGTAAATCAGTTGCATACAATCATCCGGACAGTGTGACCACAAGTAGCTTTATCGGAGGAAAGAAAGAGTTAAAAAGTGAGAATGTGATGATTTTTTTTTTATTTCCTCAGAGAGAGAAATGTAAACAGGGATCTAACCACTACCATATTTTTGTAATCTGTTTATTTGGGTATTTATGCGAACAATATGTAGTTGTGTATTCAGCCTGTGCAATCAAATGACACGGTCTTCATTCAGGACAACAACAAACATCTTATATAAAATGTCAGACAACTCAGTTTTCAAGGTCATGTGTTGTCAATCTTTGCGTGTGTATGTGGTAGAGGGAGGGAGGATGACAACAGATGGATTCAACTTCGCCAAAGATCCACTTGTAACACTGGCAGAATTATACGCTGCTGTGTTACGTTGCATGTCGGTATGCAATAACAAATTATAGCATATCATTAGAGATTGAAACGCAATAATTTGTTGTGACACCAAACATAAACTTTCATTTGCAACGCTGAAAATGTAGGAATGCAACAACAAATTACTGACACAACCATATGCTAACTAACTGAGAGATATACTTATGACTTTGAGACTTGTAAAAGTTTCATTTCAACTAACTGCTAAAAAGGAGTATATTTTTTTATGAATTTATTGTTATAAATATATATAAAGAATGAAATATATATAAACATAGTCATCAGAAAGTATATATAAGAGCAGTTACTAAATATATATATATATATATATATATATATATATATATATTAGGGCTGTCAAACGATTAATCATGATTAATCGCATCCTAAATAAAAGTTTGTGTTTACATAATATATGTGGGTGCACTGTGTACAAGTATTTTGTATATATATATAAACACACACATGCATGAATATTTAAGAAATATCTTAATGTATATACTGTATATAGATTTATATATAATTTATATTATATATAAATATATATATTTTATATATAAATAATATTTTTTTCTTAAATATACATGCATGTGTGTGTATTTATATATATACAAAATACTTATACACAGTGCACCCACATATATTATGTAAACACAAACTTTTATTTTTGATGTGATTAATCTCGTTTGACAGCCCTAATATATATATATATATATATATATATATATATAGTAAATGGTCAAAAGTTTGGAATATTTTCATTTGTATTACCATTATATTATATATAAATGTAATAATAGTAGATTCAAATTGATGAATTTTTTGACTTCTGCAAAACAATTTCATACCAGCATGCATTTATAAGAACAGTCATTTTTAAAAAAGAAATAAAGAGTATATGTAATCCTTCATTATAGGAATAAAATTACCTGATTATACAGTAACATTATCATATTATTGATTAGTTTATTAATTGATCCCTTTGTCCATTCACTCTCTTGAGTCGGTTGTTTTGAATGAGTATTACGTTGCGACTGTTAAATTTGTATAAATGTGTGTAGTGTGAATATAATCCGGATGTACTACATTCACTATGTTGTCACTGTCATGTGACCTACCAGCATCAGTTGCTTCGCTTTGTGTCTCGCAACTTCCTTCAGGATGTCTTGCAGAATTTTTTACGACTAAAAAGGAGTGCGGAGACGAACTTTCCACTTTTATCAAGCTTTTTAAGTTGCCCCTTCAGAACTGCAGCCTTTTGATTGACTTGTTTCTGCATTCTTAAGGTCACCCATTCAAAAGGCGGCATACAAAGCATACAAAATAGTACTGTCCCCCTTGACCTTCAGATTTATTGGTGAATGTACTGAAGATATAACGTAAAATAATGAAAGGGACAGCAAAAGAAGAAAACGACTTGTTTAAACTTGGTCAAAACTCCTTTGTCGCGCTTCTCTATTTTCCACAAACACTTGTCTTTTCCTAATATCTTTATTTAACACGTCCTCTTTGTCGTAATTGGCAGATTGAAACAGTTTCCTCAAAGGAGGGAAAGACATGAATTGATCAAAAGCGAACAAACGCTTTTCCTCACGCTCGCTCGGCTTCGAGAATTACTTGACCTTGAATGGAAGAGACACAACAATCAGTTATATACAATCAGGACATACGGCAGCATTTATTGTGGGTTTGGCCCTATTTGTTTCAACACAAGGCCTTTCACAGTTGGGCTCATATGCGTATGAGCGCCTCTCTCCCTCTTGGTTACATTATACATACGTTTCTTCTTAGCACTTAGTCGTGTGGCTGGCTGACTGGTTTAAAAAATTGCACGGCATTAAAAACAAATATTCAATCATGGCCCGCATCGCAACCGATTACGGCAAGAGTCCGGGCGAGTCTCGTCAAAATGATTAGTTGCATCGCTCACATGCACGGGACGGCCCCTTCTGCATTTGCATGTGGTTTGCGCACACATAGGAGGCTAAAACTGCCATTTCATTCCTCACAGAGCGAATTCACCTTGAGTAATGGGCTGGATAATACCAGCTGTCAATCAATATGAATTAGTGCATATGTGATTCTGCTCTCTGATTGGCCACGTCATAATTAGTGCAAGAAAAGATAAGCTATGTGGTAAATATAGTAGTATCAATGTGGTAAATATATAGAGTGTGCATTTACTTAATTTGAATCATTTAATTAAATATGGATTATCAATATAGTATAGTAAATATGGAGTACTGCACATTCTTAAGGCGAGACACTAGCAGATATCACCATGAAACTTTCCCAGTTGATTACCTACATTAAGATGAGAAAAAAATATATTACAAGTTTTCTGTAATTTAATGTTTAAACATGCAAATGAGGCATTATCTAATTAAATATGCACTAATTTGCATATAATTTAAAAACGAAATCTGAGTATTGGATATTTTGGTTCAAAATTCTTTTTTCAGTGTGTTCACATATTAGAAAATTACAAAGGGATTTATGGATATCTACTTGTGTTATCCTGTAAATCAGAATATGTCAGTAGCCTTAAAAAAAAATATTTTCGCCATGTTTTTTTTAAATAAAATGTTATATAAATCAGGCTAGAAATAATATATTTACAAATCCCTTTGTAAATGTCTTCATAATATAACTAGGTACAAGACTGGAAAGTTTGGTGTATATGGGTGCTATTGAAGTGGAGATTTCAGACTTAGAGAATGAGAGAAAAGTCATTTTGAGAAAACTGGCTTTAAAGATTTAGCGTCAGCCAATGAGATCGCGCATTTAGAGTTAAATCCCCTCTTTTACTTTCACGATTGGTTGCTGATAAAAAGGAAATTACCATATTTGGATCCGACAGCATTGTATAGGAGAAAGAGAGCTTTCTAACGGTGTGTGTGATGACAGGGTGCAGATCGCTGAGCAGCAGGATGATTTATAACGACAACTTTTGAAGAATTTATGAGAAATCTGCAGACGCAAACAGACAAAGTGTGGTAAAAATAAGACCTAAATGTGTATTTTGGACTTTTTTCCCCACAAGTCTGAAAGAAGAAGACAAATATCCCAAAATCTCAAAATTGACAAGTAAAAAAAAAAAAAAAAAAAAATTTTTATTCTTAATATTACTTAAACTTTAATTTTTTATTTAAATATAAAGTGGGAATATATTAGTTATATTATAGACTGACCCACCAGAATCAAAAGGGATGAGTAATAATAATAATAATAATACAATATTATATATTATTTACAAAATGACTCTTTTCCCTTCAATCCCTCCCTTCTCTCTTTATGAAATCTCTCATTTTCATGAACTCCCTTTGAGATTACTACGATTCAGACCTGAAACGCTGGGGTCAAAGAAGGCGATTGAAGCCCGTCATTTTTCTAGGTCTGGAGAATGTTACAGTCCCAAAACAGGCCTGTCATGTTAAGAGTTCACCCTCTTTGCCAATCGCTACTTTTCCTCTCGCCATAATTTAGGACAGATTTTTCAAGCTCTGCTTTATATAAACACACTGCCATTTGAAAATACACACACATATATGCACAAACCCAAATATACATGTACATCATCTAAGCTGGCCAATCAGCCCTAAAAAAAGATGCTTTGTTTTTGGTGTTGGATCAATAAATAAACCAACGACTCACTGGTTTTGTCGTAACTCTGGGTGATGTTGTCACTGTGGGTCGAGGAACTGCTGGAGACGCTGGTTGTGACCGTCTGCCCGTCAAAGACAACTGGCAATGGAGAGCTGCCCGGCCGAGAACTGCCCACCGAACTGGAGGGCCTGGAACTGGCGCAGTTCTGTGAAACAGGAAGAGAAGGCAAATGCATTGAGTGAAACTTACTATCAGGCTAGAAATCACCAGTGAAAAGGCCTCTATTGTGCATTTTCTATCATTAAATATGTGTCCATTATAATCATCGGTAGCTTTTTTTTCAGAAAGAGAGAGAAAGCAGTTTTCTTGATTTCACCATTCATTGTGGGTGAATTGACCGATTAAAGACATATTGAGGAATAACAACAGGAACTAATGTTAAATATTGAAAAAAGTCAAAGCTGACAGCTAAGAAGTCATGACACAATACACAACTAAAAAGTACACAGACATGTATGGAAGAACCGCAAAATAAATAGTCTCACAGGAATGTAAACTAGATCTGACATAAAAACCCACAGCCTTAGCCCTCATATCACACAATAACATATAATGGGCTTTGACATGCAACCGTAGTTGAGAAGGCTTTTTCCTCAGAAAGAAGATCATGCATAACCTAGCACTATATCAGTATTTAAAATCATACGTGTAAACGTTTTACAACAGGAAATGCACATATATGTAGTACAGATCCCTCTCTTTTCCGTCCTATATCGTGTCAAAACTTGAATTAGGATCAAAAAACTAATCTGCTTCCAATTTATATCTATATTTCAGGGCTGTCAGGGATCCAGACCCTGCTAGTATCGCAGGACGTTCGTTTTTCATTTGGCCGGTGCAACTGACAGCTTTATTTTTCTCAAGCAATCTGCCACAGTATGTACAAGTGTGAGGTCACATGGGTCAGGCGACAGTTGGAATGAAGCGCCCTGGCAACACTGGTCTGGCTCATGAATAAACAAGAACGACAAGTACAGAAACTAAAGTGGGAAGGAGAGAACGAGAGAGGTGTTTAATAAGCCGCTACAGAAGTTCAGCAAATGGGGCTTTAATATCATGCTGTGTATTCATTATCTGCCATTTACAGAAACTATTTTCATGAGATGTGAAAGATCCTCGAGAAACCTGTGTGATTATTATTTTAAATGATGATTCATTGCTTCTAGTAATTTATTATTAATAACAATAACTGTCTAGAGCTAATTATCGATTTAAAGCTGAAGTGTTTGATATTTTCACTATTCCATCACAAAAATTAGATTTCCAAATTGGATGGAGAGATGTATTGTGGATAGATGGATGGATGCATGGAGGGATGGATGGGTGGAGGATGGATGGAATGTATGGCTGGATAGAGGGAGGGATGGATGGATGGATGGATGGATGGAGGGATGGATAGAGGGATGGATGGATTGAGGGATGGATGGATAGAGGGGGGGTGGATGTATGGAAGGAGGGATACATGGATGGATGAGAGATGGATGGTGGATAGATGGATGGATGCATGGAGGTATGAATGGGTGAAGGGACGGATGGAATGTATGGCTGGATAGAGGGATGGATGGATTGATGGATGGATGGATGGATGGATTGAGGGATAGATGGATAGAGGGAGGGATGGATGTATGGAAGGAGGGTTACATGGATGGATGAGAGATGGATGGATGGGGAAGGGATGGGTGAAGGGATGGATGGATGAAGGGATGGATGGATGGATGGATGGAATGGATGGATGACTGGATGGAGGGAGGGATGGGTGGGTGAAATGGATGGATGGCTGGATAGAGGGAGCGACGGATGGCTGGATAGAGGGAGGGATGGATGGCTGGATTGAGGGAGGGATGGATGGCTGGATTGAGGGAGGGATGGATGGATGGAAGGATGGATGGATGGGTGGGTGGAATGGATGGATGGCTGGATAGAGGGATGGATGGATGGATGGATGGATGGATGGGGAGGGATGGGTGAAGGGATTATGGATGGATGGATGGATGACTGGATGGAGGGAGGGATGGGTGGGTGAAATGGATGGATGGCTGGATAGAGGGAGTGACGGATGGCTGGATTGAGGGAGAGATGGATGGATGGAAGGATGGATGGATGGGTGGGTGGAATGGATGGATGGCTGGATAGAGGAATGGATGGATGGATGGATGGATAGAGGCAGGGATGGATGGCTGGATTGAGGGAGGGATGGATGGAAGGATGGGTGGGTGGATAGGTGGAATGGATGGATGACTGGATGGAGGGAGGGAGGCATGGGTGGGTGGAATGGATGGATGGCTGGATAGAAGGAGGGAGAGATGGATGGATGGATGGGTGGAATGGATGGATGGCTGGATGAAGGGATGGATTGAGGGAGGGAGGGATGGATGGAGGTAGGGACAGACAGACAGAGGGTTGTCTGACACACTTTTGCTAAGAATCGCTAGAGTGTTCTGGTTTGTTGCTAGGATGTTCTGAGTGGTTGCTATCATAGTGCTAATGGTGCTCTAGTTGGTTTCCAGGGCATTCTAGGTGGTTGCTATGGTGGTCTTGGACAAACTGTTACAGAAATAAACATTCGATTACTCTACGATGAGTTGACAAATAAACGTAAGGATTCCCTCAGGGAAAAAACAAACATCCATCTAGAGTACATCTTGTAGGTTATTACTACTATATTGGAAGTCATTACATTCCCTGACCACTGCTCTAATCCAATAAAGAAGAGTACATTTTCCTTTCCCATTCTGGACCCTGTCCAGCACCAAAGCTATTCGGCGAGATACAGTATATCACCTCTAGATTTATGACGCAAAACGGCATTAGCTAAAAAACCATCCGCCACACGCGGACGGCGAATCTCATCACGTGGACTTTGAAAATTGGAAAATTGCCCAGAGAGCGCTAAAGGGTCCCACTGCTAATACGACCCGCTACGATTTATCAGCTGCTACTTGGCACTCGCGTTTGGGGCCACAGTCGTTTTTTACAAGTCCCAGTCTTAACGGTGTCGGGCCTGTCAGGGGGGTCAAAGGGAAGAGGGAGGGGGGCCATATTCTAAAATCAATCCGCCTTTAGAAATTGTCTCATTCCGTTCTCAATGACCTGGTGGCACTGCAAGGGCCGAGCGGGACAAACTGCCGTAGGCCATAAACCGTGACAAGCCCGGAGGAGAGTTAATGTGGCCATTCATGGAGGAACCGCTCGTAGTGTCGGTAGAGGTGAGGTGGTGCGCCATTGGGGGGAGGGGGTGTCTATTAACTACTTTTAAACCGCTTTGGTGAAGCTAAGTGATCTCCGTCAACAGCAGCCTCGCGTATAAATACTGGCCTGACAGTTTAATGTGAAGGGACGAGTTTCCACAGGATTAGAAACATGTAACCCAGGGCTGCTGCTTGACATTGGCTGGATTGAGGTGGCCTGAGTGGGTGTGTGAAACAGGGCTGGGGGGGCCAAACATGCACAAAATACACTCTACGCTATGACATTTGCACTGTATGAAGAAATCCTCTGGTATTCTGGAAAACATGCAAGCTGGGAGAACTTACGGAGAAATTTAAGGCTTTTCTTCTTTCTTTGATTCTGTTGACTGTGTTTCGAACCTGTGGATAACAAGGAGGGGGTGGATGGTTAAAATGTCATGACTCAATACTAAACACTTAATACAAAACACTTTGCGCTCGCATGAGTCTTCTTGGTGAAATTCAATCCCGACTGGGAATGGAGAAAGAAAATAGCTGCCATTGCATAAAAGTCAATGAGTGCCGCAGACCAAAATGTTCCAGTTTGTCACATGTAATGGGTCCTGAATGTGACACGTAGAGTGGGCAAAGTAAGGGGAGCGTCTTAACCTCTCATCCGTCACACCGCACAGGGGGCCGCGGAAATGAAGCGATAGAGGAAACGACCACCCTTGCGGAACAAATTACATTTGGACTGTGTGAGAAAACCTGGGATGTTGGGCGATGCATGTAGAATGACACACACAGTACAATAAACTCAAGTCGATTACTTGTAAATACACATCAAATTCAAAGCCTTTTTTCTAGCATCACGTTTATGATGTCACAGTATCGCCCAATTGCTAAACTTAAAAATGCCTTTTGGGGGGTGGGGGTGGGCAGAACAAATAAGTAATGTTATTTATTCACAATCAATCAATCAATCAATCAAATTTTATTTCTATAGCGCCTTACAACAGCCAAAAGGTGCACCAGGCGCTTTCCAGTAAAAGCATCAATAGACAACAGAAGAAAAAAAAACATAAACATACAATAATAAAATTACAACATATTTTTATGAAAAGTGGAACTTTCAATGTTCAGATTAAATATATTAAAGAATATTAAGATAAATAATGCAATATACACACACACAGTTTTACTAAAACTTTTAAAGTAAAATTATACAATTAATTACAAATTATATATTCCTATTTACATTTATTTTAATATAAAAAGTATATAAAATGTAACATGTTACAAACTTATATTACACATTATGCTATATATAATTTTGCAAACTAGGAGTCGTTGTGTGTGTGTGTGTATAGAGACTGTAAAAAAATATTGATGGTTTAACTTAAAAAAGTAAGTAACCTGGTTGAACCTGGTTCATTGAACTGGAAAAAGTGAGTTAATACAAAGAAGGAGACTGATTTAATCATCAGAAAGTCAAAATTATATGTAATCTGAGCTAAATAAATTATTTAAGTTGATTTGACAAAAGAAAAAATGTTGTGATTACTACACTGTAAAAACAATATTGTTGGTTTAACTTAAAAAAGTAAGTAACCTGGGTTGCCTTAAAATTTTAAGTTGACTGAACTGGAAAAAGTGAGTTAATACAATGAAGTATATTAATTTAACCATCAGAAACTCAAAATAGTAAGTTATCTCAACTAAATAAATTATTATAAAGTTGATTTGACAAAAGAAAATATGTTGTGATAACAAATCTTGAAAATATTTTTTACAGTGATTGTATTTTCTGTATGACAATATTCCTCACATTTTACAATCCAATCCAGCTGTTTCCTGGCCTGTTAGATATTATTTTCCAGCCCGACTGTCAGTGACCGGAAAAAAAAAACCTGCCTGCATTTCCCAGCACGAGTCCGGCACAAGCTCCAGCCCTACGCTGGTGAATATGCATTAGCTCTTATGACTTCATTAGCCTCTGCTGTTGTCATAAATTATTGCTGCCATGCAGATATACACACACCGCCTTGTTTTGAACAGACACGATCACTGTGATGACAGAGTTAATGAAGAGAACTGAAAAGCTCTGACAGCTCGGAGTCAACGGTAATATGTCAGATTTGCAAACAGACACTCTTTTCTCCCTCTCTCACACTTTCTTTTCAGCAAATCAAGTTCGCTGCAGCTTTAACGAATAGAACTAAGAAATCAAATCACCAAAATCATAGAAAGCTGTTTGATGAAAGAGCATTTCCAGCAACTGGAGGAACTGGTTTGAAGATGCTGCTCTTAAAAGCAGTTTAGCTGTTTTCCTCTCAAGGTTTTAAAGTGATGTAGCCCTAATGTTCCATATAAAAATACATTAGATAAAATTTCCATATGAAAGCAATGCAAATGGATACATTTGCTAAAGAAAAGAAAAGGCAGAGGTCATAAACCGAGTGAAAACAGAGTCAATTATATAAAAAAAAATTTTAATGATCAAAGCAGTCAGTTTTAATTTGTTCTTAGGGTGGGATGATCTATATATAAATAATCTCAAAGAGAAATTAGAAAGGGAAATGATCATCAAATTGAATTTCAACCTGTTATTATATTAATTCTAAGCAGGAGTACACAATATACTGGGCATAATTAATATTTTATTAATACAAGCAATCTCCTGTTCATCAAATCACTGTACATAATTGACATGGCTTAAGTATTTGACTGTAAAATATTCTCATGTCTTAACTAATGGCGTATGCACATTAGGAATAAATGGCAAGCTATGTGAATCTCTCGGGATCTCTCTCACGAATGGCTGCTTTTACATATTCTCACTCGTATGTTTCTCTTGAGATAATCAACAGTACAGACGTGTGAAACCGTTTTTTTTTTTGTTTTTTTTGTCCCAGGAGAAATGTGAATTTCTTTAAAAATCAGAGAAGGTTGATCGTTTCACGTTGGCCTCTTTCTTCCGCTCTTTGTGTTGGCCTTTGTATACAAACACTTTGATCATTCTACGCAATTTTTCAATTATATGAGAATTTCCTTTGTGGTGTCAGATGGTGAAACTTAATCAGGCATTGTTTTTTTGTCATTTAACTCCACAAAGGGAACGAGGTAAAATCGCAAAAAAAGAAAGGTTCAGATTATTACGTTCTATATTTACAGAACCCCCTTCAAAAAAAGTGTAAAGCAGACACGAGCTGCTCACAAATTGTGAAGACCTCTGGGTCAAGGAGAGCCGGGGGTTGGAAAATAGATTCCGACATACTAAAAAAGCCTGTTAAGCAAGAATGCAGCGATGATTTATTTTACAATGCGGAGAGGGTCACCGGCGAGTCTCTGCTGTGTCAATACGGGGCCCGCTCTCAGGGCCATCTCCTTACACCTCTTTTGTAGGCACTGAAAAGGTAGAAGCAAAGGTAGACAAAAGGCAGGGGAGCTTCATCAAAACTCATGGAGGAGATGGAGAAAGGAGAGGAGGAAAAAGGACGCTAGGTCTAAGGCCTGCGAACTCCACTTATCCATGTGCTAAGAGTCAGGTAAGAGAGTTCGGTCTGCTATATTTTAAATATTGTGTTAACATTTCAAATGACATTATTTAAAAATATGAATTGATTAAATTATAATTTTTGTATTATTATATTAAATAAATCAATACATTAATAATTTTGGAAGTTTCCTGCCACTTGAGCAATTCAAGTTTGAAACCACATTGAACTGTTAGTCCACTATCAGATCAGCCGTGATACTGCACTTCATCAAACTACATTTAATGGGAGCAGAGAGCACAAAACATGGGAAACAGACAGACAGATAGACAGACAGAGAGATAGATGATAGATAGACGGGTAGAGATAGATAGATGGATGGATGGATGGATGGATGGATGGACGGACGGACGGACGGACGGACGGACGGACGGACGGACGGACGGACGGACGGACGGACGGACGGACGGACGGACGGACGGACGGACGGACGGACGGACGGACGGACGGACGGACGGACGGACAGACAGACAGACAGACAGACAGACAGACAGACAGATAGATAGATAGATAGATAGATAGATAGATAGATAGATAGATAGATAGATAGACAGACAGACATATGATAGATAGACAGAAGGATAGATAGATATAGGTAGAGATAGGTAGAGATAGACAGACAGACAGACAGACAGACAGACAGACAGACAGACAGACAGACAGACAGACAGACAGACAGACAGACAGACAGACAGATAGATAGATAGATAGATAGATAGATAGATAGATAGATAGATAGATAGATAGATAGATAGATAGATAGATAGATAGATAGATAGATAGATAGATAGATAGACAGACAGACATATGATAGATAGACAGAAGGATAGATAGATAGATAGATAGATAGATAGATAGATAGATAGATAGATAGATAGATAGATAGATAGATAGATAGATAGATAGATAGATAGATAGATAGATAGACAGACAGACAGACAGACAGACAGACAGACAGACAGACAGACAGACAGACAGACAGACAGACAGACAGACAGACAGAGAGATAGATGATAGATAGACAGACAGACGGGTAGAGACAGACAGACAGACAGACAGACAGACAGACAGACAGACAGACAGATAGATAGATAGATAGATAGATAGATAGATAGATAGATAGATAGATAGATAGATAGATAGATAGATAGATAGATAGATAGATAGATAGATAGATAGACAGACAGACATATGATAGATAGACAGAAGGATAGATAGATAGATAGATAGATAGATAGATAGATAGATAGATAGATAGATAGATAGATAGATAGATAGATAGATAGATAGATAGATAGATAGATAGATAGATAGACAGACAGATAGACAGACAGACAGACAGACAGACAGACAGACAGACAGACAGACAGAGAGATAGATGATAGATAGACAGACAGACGGGTAGAGACAGACAGACAGACAGACAGACAGACAGACAGACAGACAGACAGACAGACAGACAGACAGACAGACAGACAGACAGACAGACAGACAGACAGACAGACAGACAGACAGACAGACAGACAGACAGACAGACAGACAGACAGACAGACAGACAGACAGACAGACAGACAGACAGACAGACAGACAGATAGATAGATAGATAGATAGATAGATAGATAGATAGATAGATAGATAGATAGATAGATAGATAGATAGATAGATAGATAGATATAGATAGATAGATAGATGCCTTGTTCGCATTTGAATTCCAAGACGCCAATTTAGACCAAATTCGCCTCATCCCCAATTCATAACACTAGTGTTTAGTTCTCCACTCTTCAGAAGAGCATCTAAATGGTAATAGCAATTCTGCAGGTAAATTTCCCCCCGATCTTCCCGCCATCCTGCATACATATCCGTTTCTCCCTGTGCCTCTGAGTCTGAACCGGCGGAGAGCTCTAATGTCAGAATGTTAAATGGAAGACCATGAGTTTAAAAACTTAAAGAGGCAGTGAAATATTGGCCAATGTGGTTGAGGGATGACTGGCTCTTTACTCCGGGTGTCAGTGTTTAATGGTGGGACTGGATGCATATAAGTTAGCCCAAGCATGAAGGGCAGTGGGACGCTCATGTGGAAAAAAAAAAAAAAAAGAAAAAGTCTCGCTTTCAATCCGCCACCCCCCTAACCTTCCTTTGGCGGGGTGGGGGTCCCATCAGAAACATCATGTCATTTCTCTCACTCACTCAGTCAGCCTTGAGATGCACTGCGGACTTACCTCAGTGTTGTACACTCCATATATCAGGAAGATGAAGAGACCCTGCAAAAGAAAAAAGAAAGAAGTTGTTAGGAATCTTTTCTTTTTTTATTCGAGCTACTGGAATTATTCGAACAAAAAAGAACAGTATGAAAAGCATTTCTGAAACCAGTCTGAACATGCATAACCCTGCTCAGAACTTCGGCCCAAGGTTACCGTAGCTTTGTGAAAGCCTATTCTTCACTACAAGCAAAGGGTTTAGTATGGAAGAAAGCAAAAGAAAAGGAATAGAAAAACCAATTCAAGTTAACAAAACAATTTGAAAGAAGCATCTACTCTAAATATCTGTCTTCAATTATAAAATGAAAGAAAGGTAAAAGAAAAAAACCCTCAGGTCTGAAAAGTGCATGCATGAACTGCCCTTGAGGGGAAAAAAGTACCAATTTTTCTTTATTTAGGTTGTGGGCCTAGGTATTGAATATAAAAGTTGAACATCATAAGGAAGAAAATTAAAAGTTGCATTAACTTAAGGTCAACCCTTTTCTGCTTTTTTACTTTCATCATGACTGAAAATGTTCTATGAAATATACATACAAAAAGTATCCCAAAGTGTAATGATCTCTAGCAATACTGTACA
Organism: Pimephales promelas; assembly: GCF_988280905.1. Classification (NCBI taxonomy): domain Eukaryota; kingdom Metazoa; phylum Chordata; class Actinopteri; order Cypriniformes; family Leuciscidae; genus Pimephales; species Pimephales promelas. The sequence goes on along the minus strand of NC_142770.1, from coordinate 14,166,986 downwards.
ATACTGTAACTTCAATTCTGAAGAAATTCAACCCCAAAGTCTTGCCATGACCAGCTGAATTCATGCCTCCTAAAAAAAATGAATTCAAATGTAATTTCAATATATCTGTAACAGATTATTGCCATATTTTGCTCTGTGAGCTTAATGCCTGTCGTATCTGACACCTGTGATAGAGTGACATCAATCAAGCTAGAGTTTGGAACGTCCAATTTGCCACAGCTGGATCATAATGAACATCATTGACAGCGTGATTTGGGGGTCTGTTCTGGATATGTTGCCTGTGATGTCAGCCCTCTTTATTTCACAGATCTCCCATCGGGCCATGCGGCGCCATCAACTACTGTTAAAGTACCAGTGATGTCTACCATAAAATAAGAGAAAATGTTTTTTCTATACCAGTCTATGAAAATCAAAATGACAAATATAAATGAAAATCTACAAAAAATCATGTTTATTTTGACATAAATGTAACTAGTATGATGATAACTTACATTTATTCATTTAGCTGACACTTTTATCCAAAGCGACTTACAATTGCTATATATGTGAGAGGTCACATGCCTCTGGAGGAACTAGGGTTAAGTGTCTTGCTCAGGAACACACTGGTGTCTCACAGTGGATTCGAACCTGAGTCGCTCACACCAAAGGCATGAAGACAACACCAACTTAAAGGGTTAGTTCACTCAAAAAATGACAAGTCTGTCAGTATTTACTCACCCTCATGTTGTTCCAACCCCGTAAGACCTTCGTTCATCTTCGGAACACAAATTAAGATATTTTTGATGAAATATGAAAGCTGGATCCCTCCTCCATACTAGTCCATAGGCTTCTTGAGGGATTGAAATAAGTTAAAAAGTTCCAAAAGTTATTAAAGACATCGTTAAAATAGTCCAAAGGTGGCTCAATCTTAACGTCTTTTTGCGCAAAAACAAATATAAATAACGGCTTCATTTCAACTATTCACTTCCTTCTCTTTGCGCCTCTAGTCAGTTAGTTTAATAACGTAAGCTTCTGTTATTGTACGTCATCATCACACACATGACTAGCGTCGGCCAATAGTGAGTCTACGTGTGACGTAGATCTACGCAATTACACTAGTTTAACTGACTAGTGGCCCATATAGAAGGAAGTGAAAAGTGGAAATAAAGTCGTTATTTTTGTTTGTTTTTGCGCACAAAAAGTGTTCTTGTCGCTTGATAAAGTTAAGATTGAGGCACTTGGACTATTTTAACGATGTCTTTAATAACTTTGAGGCCGGCAAATTTCAATCCCTCAAGAAGCCTATGGACTAGTATAGAGGAGTGATCGCGCACAAAAAGTGTTCTCGTCGCTTGATAAAGTTAAGATTGAGGCACTTGGATTATTTTAACAATGTCTTTAATAACTTTTCGAGGCCGGCAAATTTCAATCCCTCAAGAAGCCTATGGACTAGTATGGAGGAGTGATCCAGCTCTCAGATTTCATCAAAAATATCTTAATTTGTGTTCCGAAGATGAACGAAGGTCTTACAGGGTTGGAACAACATGAGGGTGAGTAAATACTGACAGAATTTTCATTTTTGGGTGAACTAACCCTTTAAGACAGTATGATGTTGTACAGACTATATACGACTTAGAAAAAAAGGTATTATGATTATTTAAATAAATCTTTATTATATTTAAAACGAAGATTTATTTATATGGATGTTTCTATTTAAACAAATTCAATGTTAATATATCAATTATCAATAATACACATTTATTTTAATAATAATAATAAAGATATTTTTTGATAACTTAAGACAGTGGGCCCTATTTTAAAGATCTGAAACACAAGTATCAAGCACAAGTTTGTTGGGGTTTTTTTTTCTGGTTCTTGACGGACAAACTAATTTGTCAGATGTCGTACGTATGTGTTTTGCCACTATTAGGCAAACAGGTCTGATCCATCAGTACTACAATGACGAAAATTTGGGTAAATGTGTAAGCTTTTACATTTATTTACATCTTCATAAACACCACAACGATTTCCCATATTTATTCGTAACATTAATATTTATTCATAATTTAACTGAATATTAATTTAAACATATTCAGGTAAATAAATATTTGTTATTTAAACATTCATTTTAATAATAACTGTGTTATACTGACGTTATAACACTCTAAAAAAAGCTGACTAGTTTCAACCCGAATTTGGGTCAAATATGGACAAACCCAAAAGTTGGGTTCAAACAACCCAGCAATGTTTAGAGTGTATTATTACTATATCTATATTAACATATTTTAATATATTATTATTAATAAATGTTCTAATAAAGAAATAAAGTCAATTATGTTTTAAAGTGAAACATTTTAAACATTGTTAAAAAGTTAAATCCAGTTTTAAACTTTCTAAACCCGAATTATCCCCTTTATAATTCTGTGTAATCTAACTGCACTACAGTACCCATGACTCCTCCAAGGAATCAATACCCAGTGATAGCAGGGGGTAAAACACAATGCGGCACACATACCATTGTTTTGCATTAGACTGTCAATTTTCTATTTAGTATTGCAAATGAATTATCATGTTTTTGATCATGGGCCTTATTTGTGTTTAACCATCCATTGTGTTCGGAACAAAGTGGGAAAAACATCCCTTGCATATTATGAAAAATGATCAATTAGAATATAATTGAGTTAAAAATAAAATGGCACCAAAACAATAACGACGGATTGCTTAAAAAGTTAATTCATTAATGTCGAGCTAAAAACAAACACGAAAAAATGGAGCACATGTAAATGCATTGTATTTTGGGGGGGGGGGGGATAAAAAAAAAGCATTTCTTTTGAACTCAGCTCTAAAATGGTGGAAATGTATGCAAAGGGATTGTATTGCTATACATCAAACAAAAGGCATAAATTATCTCCGGACGAAACTAATTAGGGAATAATTCCGTTGTTTAAAAACAGAACGCAGTCGGAACTACTGAATGATGTGTTCCCAAAAAAACACGCGGCACCCCAGAGAACGCAATGCATCGGGAAGCGTGATTTCATCCGGATAATCAGGACGTGCTCATTCGGAGATACAGATGGAATCAATAACACGCTCTGAAAATGCGTTTCAAAGTATTTTTGTTTAGGTCACTCTACGTGCCATTCTGTGTCAAACGCAGATAAATCCTTCTCGAATTTGTGAGTGAGAGCGAACGCACTGTACTCCCGGGGAGAAGAAAGGCCCTTGCTCCTCATTACCTGTGACAAGACACAGGAATTCACTTTGCTTTTCATTTAGGGGCTTCACGTCCCCTTTTATGGATGTCTGCCTTCACGCTTTTACTTACTTCGCCTCGCCAGCTGCCACATAATAAATGATTATAAATTTTCACAGATGACCAGCTTGTCTTTTTTATCCGGTCCCCTAATGCACAAAAAGTTAGGGAGCGAGCAGGTACAAAATTTTCCTCCGCAAAACCCTTTTTTGTCTTTATTTATGACGTTGTCCTTGGTAAGGGAAATTTCAATGTTCTGAAATGAAAACTATGATTAAAGGGACACAGTGTACGGGCAGAGAGAATGGGGCAGCTCTCCATCTCTGAGCCGTTATATGTATATAAATATATATATGATGCTGGGTGACACTACTTGAGAAACAAATGGAGCTGACCGGATGGAAGGATGGAGCGACAGAGGGAGGGAAAGCATTGAACAATGTCCATAGCATCTGATTTTAGTAAGCAGTAATGAAAGGAAACAGTATCTATCTAGCCGACTAATTTATCCGTGGAAAACGCTTTCACGAAATGAGAAGCGTTTGAGCAGGACCAGCCTTTTGCTGTTCGGGTTTGGAACCAATTTCTCACTTTAGTGAATAGCGTGGGTGACTTTGATGACGACATGAGGGGTATCAGGTGTGTGTGTGTGTGGAGTTGAAGGCTAGGTTGGGGTTACGCTCAGGGCAATCTTAAACAGAGGCTTGCTAGCTTGGTGCGACACACATGCACTGAAACCCACAATTACACCAGCAAACCAGATGACTGTCAACATCTGCTTTGGGTGAAAGGACTCTTCTTATGTGTGTGTAAGCATCCATTACAGCAGAAGCAGAGATTTTATATGAATTATAACTTATATGTTTTATATATATATAGAAATAAATAAATAACAAATATATAGATCATATAAGTGTGTATACAGTGAAATCAATTATTTAATCAGAATGTACAGTATAATAATTATTTGTGAAAAGTAAATGAACTTATTAATGTATCTGGCATGTAATAATTATACCTAAAAAATGTACAAGAAAGTAAATAAATTATATAAAAAGCACTGTATACTGTATATACACACAAACACATAAGCATATATTATGTTAATATAGATATTATTGGAAAAGTAATTTATAAATTATTGTACTGTACACACACTTATATGATGTATGTCATAATATATATAAAATTAAAACAAATACATAAAAGTAAATACATATCCGTGAAATTTGTGTACATATCTAATTACAATATATGTATATTTATGTACACAATTATTAATAATAAAAATAATTAGTATTTATATTATTATGAATATTATTATTATTCGAATTATATATATAAATTTATATAATTTAATTATATATACATATATATATATATATATATATATGAAGAGTTCAGATGCAAAAGCCTCTAAATGCCATTTGAAATTTTCTTCTTTAATGATGATTTTTATCAAGCTTGTATATTTAAGTTCAGTGATTTCACTTAAATGGCAATGATAATTACCTATTAATTGTTATTTAAGTGAAATTACTGAACTTAAATATACAAGTTTGATAAAAATCCTCATTAAAGAAGAAAATTTCAAATGGCATTTAGAGGCTTTTGCATCTGAACTCTTCATATATATATATATATATTATTCATGTATTACTAATTATAACTGCTCAGTCATAATTAGCAATATCATGTATATATTAAAATCATGAATAATGTGTTTCTAATTATAAACACATGGTTTATGCAGTAATTATATGCCAAATAATTTTATGTATATAAAAATATTTGTAAAAATTGTAAATAAATTATTTTTAAAAATCTATCCATCTATCCATCTATCTATCCATCTATCTATCTATCTATCTATCTATCTATCTATCTATCTATCTATCTATCTATCTATCTATCTATCTATCTATCTATCTATCTATCTATCTATCTATCTATCTATCTATCTATCTATCTATCTATCTATCCATCCATCCATCCATCCATCCATCCATCCATCCATCCATCCATCCATCCATCCATCCATCCATCCATCCATCCATCCATCCATCCATCCATCCATCCATCCATCCATCCATCCATCCATCCATCCATCCATCCATCCATCCATCCATCCATCCATCCATCCATCCATCCATCCATCCATCCATCCATCCATCCATCCATCCATCCATCCATCCATCCATCCATCCATCCATCCATCCATCCATCCATCTATCTATATATATATATATAATATATATATATATATATATATATATATATATATATATATATATATATATATATTAAAAGTGCAACCTCTTGTTGCTCATTAGTGTGACGGCAGCTGATAACATATTAGTGACTTCTTTCCAAGGTCAGCAAACGTGCATCGCTAATGTCGTTCTTCAACAAATAGAGATTGACTATTCTGTAGCTAATGGAATATCAAATTTTCTGGACACCCATTCTGACTCTGATCTTGGTAAGATTACACACAGCAAACCAAAAGAAACATCTCTTCTTGTCAAGCTAAAGTTGACGTATCAATCTGGGTAGAGTCAAAGGATCCAGGCTTTCTCTGTTTGTGTCAGGCAGAACCTCCTGCATGTGGCAATAATTACAGAAATAGGAGACAGAAAAGCTCTGGAAGAAAAGAAATCAGAGCGCGAGAGAAAAAGACAGTTTTCACGCTATTTTTTTTTTAAAAGAGACCTACTAATGTCTCTGACGCCCCCCAGAAAAACAGTTTAATTAAGTTGTATACACAACGTTTACTTTAAGTGCCAGCGGTCTTTTAAGAAAGGGCCAAATGTCAGCTTTGGGTTTTGACGCTGATGTACTGCAGAACCGGATCAAATTCGGAGACGTGTTCAGCTGTGTGGTGGGAATGTCAGAGAAGGTTCAAAACCAGGCCCAGCTGTGAAACACTGAGCGTGGCAGTTTTTACCTTCAAGAGCGAAAGCTTGAAAATCATGTTTGCCCTTATGAATCAGGGTAAAACAAAGACCCTCTTAAAGAATATTAGATTTGAGAGCTACAGCAGAAGAGAAGATTATCAATGAATAATGAGATTTTCATTGATAAAAAAAAGTCTAGTTCAGGCTAGCACTGATGTTGTCGTCTAGCGCTGTTGAGCCAATCAGCTTTACGCCATTAAAGTTACATTGCCAAATAAAAACAAAGTGAACGTACTTAGGCGGATTTAATTTCACCCCTGGACTTTTTGACAGATTAAATGGCAGGTTAGAATTTGTAAAACTTGCCCTTTAAAATTATACCAGTCTATGACAAAATAATTTTATTTAATGTATCAACACACAGCCAAACTTATTTCACATGCCTGCACAGGGTGGTCTGCTGAAATAAAGAAAACTAACGCACTGCCAGTCAGCTCTGAAAGTCCTGGAACGAAGTCGGACGGGGCAAACAGGTTCTGAAAGAGAATGAGGGAGTGAGAAAAGGTCAAATAAAATGATATTGTTTGCCATTGCTTGTCTGTGCAAAAGTCAATGCTAAGATGGTAGCAACAAAAAAAAAGTTTAAGAATCGTAACACTACTGGAGTAGAAGTTAATCGAGGACATGAATAAGACGTATAATAGAATTAAGAGTTGTCAGGGTGTTACCATGCGGTTCCGTCTTCTGATTTGTTTTAATAAGTTGAGAGACCTGGATGAAGCGCAGCTCACACAGAAGTCACTTTCAAACCAAGCTTTTTTTGTTGGTCAACTTGAAACCATTGTGAAATCTGTGGGATGAAATCCTTCTTATCTTATGGATTTCTATTGAAATGATGTGATTTTACTTGCGAAAATATTATAATCATGGAAGAAAAGGTTATATATATAGAGCTTTTAAGGGTTCTGTCAGTCACTTCAAATACATAGAACCTTTTAGGGATTAATTAAAAAGCTTGTAAAAATACTAATCAGTATAGAAAAATGTTATAAACCGATAAACATGACGGTTTTATGGAATCATTTATGATATTTCCCCAGAACTTTTTGGCTCTCAATAAAGGGATCTTCAAAATTGAGTCAAGAACCCTAGTGTCCTATATCTTTTTTTTCTTTCTATTTATTTCTATTTCCATTTGTCTGTTTTTTCTGGTTCTTGCATTTAGTTATAAAATCAATAATTGAAATGTTTAATTTAAAGGGGCTATGTGTAGGTTTTTACTTAAAAAAATCTTTACGATAGAGTCTTCATTTGTACATTTATGAGCCAACCATAATGTATTAGAAAGATTGACAGCTTGATTGTCCACCACAGTTGCCTCAATTCAATCAGCGCAGTCTCATCCCAAGACGTCATATAACTGACGTCGTGGGACGTCTTGTGACCATACGTCAACATCCGCCTTTTTAGGATACCCTTAAACGTCGGTTAGATGCCGTTATCGAATCCTAACTCTACCCCAGACCTAAACCTAACCCGTCACCTAACCGACGTTAAAGGTAAAGCGTCAGTTGTATGACGGCCTGGGATCGTCATGTAACCGACGTTTAAGGGTACCCTAAAAAGGCGGATGTTGACGTATGGTCAAAAGACGTCCCAAGACGTCAGTTATATGACTTCTTGGGATGAAACTGTGTTAGCTCAATTGTGTGTGGAGAAGTCGGGTCCGAATTGGCGCGAAAACTCACAAAATGTGACGTCATGCACATTCTCGTCTTCTTGGGGTTACATCCGTATGGTAACCGTTAGTACGCAGTGGCAATCACTGGCACTAGTGTTTCAAATGGACTCTACGACCAGCCTCCAGCACAATCCAGATAACCACGAAAACTCCTCGTCAGTAAAAAAAAAAAAAAAAAAAAAAGTGCGGCCAACGAGAGTGCGAGCGTCTGCACCGAGAAAGAGCATGAGACTGGCTGCAGTTTCTCTAACGGCCACTGGTGTCAGTAACGGTTAGAAATTTCAGAACTTCCGCAATGCTCCTTTAATTATTTAAAAAAGGTGGTCTATATAAAAAAATGGGATAATTAAATAAAAATTTGAATCATAACTTTTACTTTTAAACTTAACCATTTGATAATGATAATTCGGTCACACTTTAAATTAGAGTCAAATTCTCAATATTAACTTTTGCCTTAATAAACGCCTTATTAATAGTTAGTAAGGTAGTTGTTAATTTTAGGTATTGGGTTGGATTAAGAGATGTAGAATATGCTCATGCAGAATAAGGCATTAATATGTGCTTTAATAAACAGCCAGTATTCTAGTAATATGCATGCTAATAAGCAACTACTTAATAGTATGAATTGGACCCTAAACTAAAGTGTTAACGATAATTCTAACTCCATCAGTTAATTCCATTTTTATGATTCCATTTTTTCTACATTGCAACGTGTAATTATTCCACCATTCTTGAGTCCACCAGGTGAAAAGTCTGATTGCATATAAAAGTAAAAGTGATTTGAGGCATCATTCATGTATACACCAACATTTATCGTTATTCCGCAAATTTTTACATGTGAAATCCAGTAATTTTATTAGAAATTCACACAATTGGGAATTTGCACACAGATTCTGCAATAGATTCACTGGTTTACCATAAAAATGTAGGAAAGTAAATATACTTCATGTGTAATTGAAAAAATTAAGTTATGTGGAATTGTCAAGTTCACATAACTTAATTTTTTAAATCACGCTTAAATTTTTAGGTAACGGGTTTTCTCCCTTTTTTTCATCGCATTGACCAACAGAAAGCTGCTTTTTTCTGAAAGTGACTTCTGTGTGAGCTGTGCTTCATACATATTCCACTATTGACAATGGACTTTTTTCCAAGGAAATGGGCACCAAAAATGTACGCGATGCGCAGAGAGAATTGTAACAAGCCGGATTCAGTGTATATAAGGCCCTACCGTGGCAGGGAGGAGCTGAAAACGAGAAGGGATACCCACAGGCCACCCAGCAGTGAACAGACGAGGTAGAGAACGGCACAGGCAGTGTGAGGCAGTCAGGGGAGGCGGGGAGAGTTATTAACTTAGCCCTGAAAGCCCTTCTTAATATAGGGTCCGGCGGTGATAGCTAACAGAGCCTGGCAGAGGTGACAGCTCTTGGACCTGCTTGAGGAAATCCAATTGAGAAGCAGCCAAGAGGAACAACAAGCACAAAACAGATGTTCCCTGCTATCGCAGAGCGCAACCGTGTATACAGCAGAAACACCCTCTCTGCTCTCAAATTGGACGCAGAAAAAAATACAACAATCGGGATCATTACAGCATCCACATTTCTGCGCCGTTCCAACAAAGTCAAACGACAGGTTTGATATCTCGTTACACACTGAATGAATCTTCAGATGCATCTGAAGGTTAGTCAACACAAGAGCACGTATTCAGTCTTGTGCAAGGTAGAAAAATATGATAATAGAAAATAAATTTATGCAGAAAATATGGTATTAAGTAGGGCTGTCAAATGATTATTCGCAAAATAAAAGTTTGAGTTTTACATAATATATGTGGGTGTATAATTATTTTGTATATATATAAAAACACATACATGCATGTATATTTTAACTTTCATTTTGGATGCGATTAATCGCTTGACAGCCCTAGTATTAAGCCATTTCAGGGGACAGTTTTCTAAGTAAATCCTCAAAAGCAAACTATTTTGTGTGCCTTATTTTCTACGCCCATATGATGGAGAAATTTTAAACCTGTAATGGACGAAAGAAACTAAAAATCTCATTGAGTTGCATTGACAGCTTTATAAAGCTTTATCGAGTCTTTAGAAGGTGTTTGTCCTATTTAAATGTTGACAAGATACATTCTCACTCAATAATCATGAACCAGTTTAAACAAACCAAATCATTTGACTCCCTATAAGCAGTATTTTAGTTTTTTAATAGCACAATATTTTTTGACGGATATTGATTTAAGCATAATGCATTTAAGAATATGTTCTTGTTTTACTGGTTCACTCTAAAAAAAAAAAAGCTGGGTTGTTTGAACCAAATTTGGGTAAAATATGGACAAACCCAAATGTTGGGTTAAAATGCAATTTAAAAAATGTACAGTTGAAAGGGAAAGTTGAAGTTGGGTTCAAATGTTTAATTACATTTTTAACCCAACATTTGGGTTTGTCCATATTTTACCCGAACTTGGGTTCAAACAACCCAGTTAAGAGTGTTGTATTTAGTGCAAATGTATTTGTTTATACACTCTAAAAAATGCTGGGTTGTTTTAACCCAATTTTGGGTCAAATATGGACAAACCCAGCAATTGGGTTACATTTAATTACACTTTTCACCCAATGTTTGAGTTTGTCCATATTTGACCCAAAATTGGGTTAAAACAACCCAGCATTTTTTAGAGTGGAAGTTTAATGCCAATAAATAATCACTTATTATTTTAATTTAAAATGGGTAAATAATATTATATATTTATATTAGGGCTGTGCAAAAAGTAATTGCGATTAATCGCATCCAAAATAAAAGTCTGCAAAAAGTTTACATAATATATTTGTGTGTGCTGTATATAATTATTTTGTATATATAAATACACACACATGCATGTATATATTTAAGAAAATGTGTTATTCATATATAAAATATTTATATTTATATAATATAGATTTTGTATTTATATATATATATATATATATATATATATACAGAATTTAAGCGCAAATAATTCTTAAATATATACACATGCATGCATAGGTATTTATATATAAGAAAAAATTATATACAGCGCACAAAAATATATTATGTAAACACAGACTTTTATTTTGGATGCGATTAATTGCAATTAATTTTTGCACAGCCTTAATATATATATATATATATATATATATATATAATTATTTTAATTAAATTAAATTCTATATTTTATATATATATATATTTTATATATATATATATATATATATATATTCAAAAAGTTCATACAGTACATAAGTTCTAATTTACCATCGAATATTTTATGCATTTAAAAAAAAGAGAGAGAAAGAACAGGCTGGACACTTAGAAGTAACTAAACACCAAAAGCTCATGGCACACATGTGTGAGAGTCGACAGAGAGAGTGAATGGTAAACAAATTCGCTTTTAAACAAGACAATTTCACATTGCATGCTTCGAAGGGCCAAGTCAAACATCCTTGCAGAAAATTGATACAAACTCTTAACACATGGGTCAAGCCACACTCTTTGAACTTATGGAGAAAAGGAGGCCCCGTGTGCCAGAAAACTGTTTAATTAAAAATACTTAGGCATCCAATAGACATTTCTGAGTGCCCCCGCTGTCAGAACGCATGAGAACGCCCTGCCAATCTCAGGCCAATTCTAATTACATACTTTCCACTGAAAGCTAGAAAAATGTCAGGCTTCAAACGGCTAAGAAGGAACAGCTGGGACTGAAAATCAGCTCGGACCCAGAACTCTCAGACCCAAGAAAACCTACCGTTTAAAACCCGTTCTGTGTTCAATAACACGCATTTGGGCATAATTTGGTTATTTCAAGTTAAATATTATTGCAATTTTTTTAATCTTGCAACATGGCAATTAAGATTTGATTTATAAGAAGATCAAGTCTCTTGCACCACAAAAACACACATCTAGAGTAGAGACTATGGGAAAGGGGGTATCTGGGAGTCATCTTGTTTTCTTCTTTAGATTTGAGTGGGCTGGGGGTTAATGGCATGTGCCCGAGTCGTGCCACATGCGGTTAAGACACTTTACACCCACAGCATCAATCCTTATAACTCGGAGCGAACGTCACATGTGTTTAGGGTTGACCACGGCTCACGACAGTCCTAAGTGAAAACGAATGGTTGTTCATCGACATGAGCACTTCATTCGTCTTCGTTTTCCAGTCTCTTTGTCTATTTCAGAGTCTGTGTTTCTAGACTTTGTCTCTTCGTCGGTGTGTGAAAGTCTGATCATTTAAACATCCTTCCCACAAGAATATCATATCATTACATTGTCAATGGTGTGATTTTTCTTTTCTTTTTGGTCTGAATCTATTAAATGATTTAAAAATAAAATGTATAATCAATTAAAAAAGGTTTATATGGTAGAGCAATTCAGACAATCCACAAAACGCAAAAAAAATAAAAATAAAATAAATATAAAATAAATAAAATTTAAAAGGCTGGATTTTTTAACATAAGGGGCTAATCTTTTATTATAATTTCTTTTCAAACTAAATTTAAGATACTTTTAAATATTTATAAAGAGCTGAATCAAAGTCAGTGTGGAGGAAGCTATTTTAATGTCACGTTAAAAATAAAAAACATAAAGACGATCCCTGTAGACCTTCATGACTGTGTCGAGGTCACTTTAAGAAAAAAACAAGGTTAATTTGGGTCAAGCTAAAAAACATTTAAGAAAGTTTCATGACAATGAAGATTATTCATGATAAAAAAGAGGAATAATGTTTGATACATTTCATTTAAAAATTAGGTGTATGAATAAAACAATGTTTGCTTGATGATAACAACACTTACCTTTTTTGACTCATTAACTCTAAAAATAAGTGAATAAAAAAAATAAGTAACATTTTGTAACCGACAAGAAGACAAAGATACCATTTCTACACTGTAAAAAACATTTTCAAGAGTTGTTATCACAACATATTTTCTTTTGTCAAATCAACTTTATAATAATTTATTTAGTTGAGATAACTTATTATTTTGAGTTTCTGATGGTTAAATCAATCTACTTAATTGTATTAACTCACTTTTTCCAGTTCAATCAACTTAAAATTTTAAGGCAACCCAGGTTACTTACTTTTTTAAGTTAAATCAACAATATTTTTTTACAGTGTAGTAATCACAACATTTTTTCTTTTGTCAAATCAACTTAAATAATTTATTTAGTTCAGATAACATATAATTTTGAGTTTTTGGTGGTTAAATTAATCTCCTTCATTGTATTAACTCACTTTTTCCAGTTCAATGAACCTAAAATTTTAAGACAACCAGCTTACTTACTTTTTTAATTTAAACCATCAATATTTTTTTACAGTGTACAAACTTGGCACTTGCATTTTGATTGATTAAAATAACTCAATCTCATCTCTTCTTTTGTCATTGACCCCTACTCTAAAAAAAACTGGGTTGTTTTAACCCAATTTTGGATCAAATATGGACAAACCCAGCCATTGGGTTACATTTTTAAATTACATTTTTAACCCAATGTTTGAGTTTGTCCATATTCGACCCAAAATTGGCTTAAAATAACCCAGCATTTGATTCCCTCACTTATGGACATTGACCTCTACATTGAGCAAGAGGTGAAAAGCCTTAGAACTGACTTCCATAAAATTCAAAACTGCCAGCGGACCAAACTCAAGCACTTTCCTTTTTTCAAGAGCTAACGAGTCCAGTTGAGACCTGAGAGTTTTGACGCACTTCAAGCATTAGGGTGGTTTTCGGCCTGAACCGGGCCCAACTCAAAGGCAGATGATTGGCACATGCTTTGACTTAATGACGATAATTACTTAGAAAAACAAAGCCCAAAGACCACATCTGCACAGTGTAAGAAGCCCAACTCCGCAGCCGAGAGCCGAGCTGTCAGCGGCCCTGTGCTTTTTCCCACCTAGGGTGGGTAACTCTCAACAAAACTCACCGAAACGACGAGAACCAGATTAATACGAATCAACATATCCTCGTAAACAATCGTTAGAGGCCAGACAGCAGGGGAAATGTCACATGACGACAGTCCCGCCACACAGGAAGGGCAAAAGGGCTACTACATATTTATCTTTGTTTCACACTGGGCAAAATCTATTTGGGATTCCTTTTGTCCCAATGAATAAATGGATTTATTTGAACAGAATGCGCATGTACGACTTCAGCCGTGGAATTTTAAGACAAACCAACGATTAAAAAAACGCATTCTAGTTAACAACAAGCAAGCCTCACAATTAGGATTTCTTTCACTTGAAATAATGATTTAAAAAGAGCGCAGGCATGAATAATACATACCGTGTTTATTTTGGATTTCATTTCCATGCAGAAAACCAATTGCTCACTGGTAAATTGGCATCAGCGTTTGACAGCCTTTATAGGGAAAAAAAAGAGCTTTTCTCTTGCCCAGACTGACCCAGTTCTTGTTAATTATCTGCAAAGTACACATCAAAGCTCACCAAACAGTCCGCAGCTCTCAGATTAAAACAGATTTAAAAGATATCGCCCATCTCATAAAACTACATCAGCTGAAATTATAAATGAAGTGGCCATTCTTTCAACGTAATTTGGGTGTCGGAGTGGTTTCTGACACCAGAGGTTAAACATGTGAGGGCCGTGTTGTTGTAAGAGGGGTTGCGAGGTCGTTCCCAGCGGGTCATGTGATCCTCAATCTCCTGCCAGGGTAGCCGAGTGATTTGCTTTCCTATGACACAAACTATTACTACACAGAGCTGGCAGGTAATTATAAAGCAAATAAATGCGGGTGGGTGCCAAACGCGACAGGCTCTTTTGGTGATTCGTGCGAGCCGTGGAATTCCCTTTCCTCTCGACAGGAAGCACGTTATTCACAATGATTATTTGTTGCTTTTTGGCCAGGTTCTAGCATCAAACTGCCATGTTTCTTTATGCAACAGGGCAGAATCTCACACTCAATAGCACATATATAGAAACATTTTGTCGGTGATGACTTTATAATTATTTACGTTTGAACATAAGCCATATATATATGATTTAATTGCTTGTGGGTGTGGGGTTTTTTTTCTCTCTCAAAAGAAATGGATCCTACATTAAAGGGTCTAAAACATGGGTCTGAAAAATGTTGTTCACACAAAAATGTTAAAAGAGCATAAACTGATTTCTACATTGATAATGATAATGATAAAATGTTTCTTGACAGCAAATCAGCATATTAGACTGATTTCTGAAGGATCATGTGACACTGAAGACTGGAGTATGATGCTGAAAATTCAGCTTAAGGAATAAATTATATTTCTAAATATATAAAAAAATATAATACAATCATTTTAAAATTACTGTTTGTAATTGATTTTGAATAAATAAATACAGCCTTTTTGAGCATAAGAGACTTCTTTGAAAAACATACAAAAATTGTAATGTTTTCAAACTTTTGATAGTTGGATGGTTGGTTGGATGGTTGGATGGTTGGATGGATGTATGGATGGAGACACAGCTATTAAAGGGGTGATGAACTGAGAAATCAAGCTTTTGACATCTAAGAGGGCATCATATTATAAGAATGTAAGTTTCAGAACTGAAAACATCCTTGTTAGTCCAATGAAAGCTTTTATTGACACCAGCCTCAGCAAAACGACTCGTTTTTCAAATTGGGGAACTATGACATCAAAGAGGATAAAACACCACCCCCGCAGAAGAAGATCAACACCTACTTCAACACGGCCGTTATAGCCCCGCCCACCGATTCGCACATTACACGCATAGCTAAATAACATAGGCCAACCTCGTGATGACAAACCGGATCGAGAGTGAAACTCATTATAATATGCAAAACTGTTATCCACTCATTCAGTGCGAGACGCCCATAAAAACCAACCGTTTTTGAGCTTGGCTCAAAACTAGGGTAGAAAATAGCCTATTACTTATTCATTTTGATGTTTTTTTAATGTAAAAAAACAAGTAAACGTCATAAGTTGACCTCAGACTACAATATGAAAAAAAAATGTAAAAGCCAGTTCCCCTTTAACACATCTAATATAGGATATTTGTAATCATCGGTAGCATGCTTAATCTTTAACAGACATTTTTCCGTGTTTTTCATCTTAAACAATTCAACTTGAAAAACATTTCCCTGAGCGGGGGTTTGGCCATGGAGGGCATGAGCTGTGAGAGACGAGCTGGACACCTGTCTTGACTGAGGGATTCCTGTCCTGATTTTATTTGTTACAGAGAGTTTTTAAAAGGAGTCGCTCGTCTCTTTGTGAGGGGTGTGTGGCGCTCGCCCAGTTTGCCCCCCCTGTGGACCTCAACTTTCATCCATGCCAAAGTAATTTCCCAAAACACTTTGTTAAAGAGTTCAGGAGGTGTTTGTTGTGACTCCGAAACAGTGTATGAATATGGACGCAAATCCGTTTCATTTCACATTAATGTTTCTATTTTATTCCTGTCTTGCGCTGCAAACCTTTAGCAAAAGTAGAAAATATATGTAGTTTAATTTTACATTTATGTTTATACAAAAAAGTACCCAAATAAAATATTTAAGCTACTTAACCAAGTAAATAATAAAGAGGTATAAGGATTGTAGGATTCACCTTACTGAAACATCCAAAAAACTTGTCCCGAGTTTGTGACCCCAAACCCCCTTTAAACTCTCTATCCTCAAAGTTATTGATAGAGGGAAATTATGAGTGTATAATGCTATGGACAATGCATGCTGGAGGGCCTATTATATCCCGGTAATGGATAGCGCTGAGTTTTTGAATGACATTGCACCGAGATTGGATGACAGAGGGTCGTGCGATTTATGACCAAATGAAGCACTTCCACTTCCCCCCCACCCCCCACCCAAAGCCATTTATTTCCAGCCTGATAGAGAAGCACGTGGTGGTATTTATGGTGCAGGAGTTTGTAAATAATACAAAATTAATAAGTGCGTTTTGGAGTTGTCTATATACATTAAACTATGTATCGGCCTCTAAAATTCCCAAATTAGCATCCGTAAGAATACTTAAATTAAACAACATTAAATTTGAACGTATTAATTCTGGCAACTGTATAAACAATAATATCAAAAAATTATAGTATCATGTGTTGTAGAAATACGCGATTAGTGTAATGTAATGTGCTCCTAAGAAAAATATTAAAACAATTTGTACCACGTTGAGCGCATTGTTACTGAAAAACACAAGATATTTTGAATGAAAAGGTCTGCATTTCATTTCTATGTATACAAATTATATACAAATTATATTAAAGCCTCATATTAAAGACTGAAAAGTAAAACGTTTTTCTACGAAATATGCAAATCAAGGCATTACATGCGCTAAATAAATAAGAATGATTTGTTTGTCATGTTTCCCTCACTCAAACAACAGCAAGTGCGGCCAATGAAAAGAGCTTGTCAACATTATTACTTTTATTGATTTAACAATAAAGTCCTGTGGCTTAAGTTATGTTGTTATTGCTGCCTATTGAAAATACAATGAAACATTGAAGGGGGGAAGAAAGAAAAAAAAAATCACAAGAGGAATTTCACATAAGGCCATTGGACTTTCTGGATAAAGTGAGCCTGTTATATTCTTCACATTTTCAAGGGCGTTGCTTAGAAAACAACCGTGCCAATGAAATTATGAATATATCCTCAATCAAAGCAGCTTCAGATGGTAGAATGTTTCATTCACCGCCCCATGCGGTCCGCATTCATATGAGCGCGTGCCGTCCTGCTTCCTTTTAAAACCATGGGCCGTACCCATTATTTAATAGCTTACAACATCTATACAAAGCACTTAAACACAAGGTCTGTGGCATCGAACGACTCGAGCACTCTGGATACATACAGCGGACGTACGTTCTCAGCGCATGTCAAAACAAACAGAAAACATGTGGCACGAAAGCGTTAATTGTCGATAAGTGAGGGAATCGTTGTCAACAACTTCATAAAACTTCATATGAAGTTTGCCGTTTCGTTGCTGCTGGAGTGGTTGGGTTTTCTAACAAGGGTGACTTTACAATGCAGCTGGGTAAAAAGCACAGTTTTATTGTCATTGTTCGCAGCTCTAGAGACCCGAGCCGATAAAAAAAGAGCTGTGGGTAAAACAAAGGGTGGAATTTGGAGAGAGAACAGTTCAATCAGTTTGGTCTTTAACACATGGGAGTTATATTTTCACCTGCCACATTTGAAAAGGAAGAGGCTGGCAAAATATCCAAGCGGTGAAACGATCACACAAAGGCCTGTGGTGACTTCCGGTGGATTCTACATTGCCCCAAAAAAAACAACAAAACACTCTGACCCATTTTCAGTTTGGACTGATTTGGAGCTAAAATTGGTAGTGACATTAGAGCTTGCTCCTGCCGATCGACTGTCTTGAACAGCTCATCTCCAACCTTAATCAAACACACCTGACTTTAATTTTCAAGTGACCCTGAAGACCTTAATTGGTTGATTATGGTTGGAGATGAACTGTGCAAGAAAGTCGATCGGCAGGAGCAGGATTGAGTTTTGATATGTAAAATCAAACTTATACTACATTTCTATGAGGCTATTTAATAGCAGTTTCATGATTTGTTATCATAACTTTTTATGTTTTGTCAAATCGACTTCAGATAACATGATATTTTGAGTTTCTATTTATTAATCCAATCTCCTTTGTTGTATTAACTTTTTTATTTGTTGTATTAACTTTATAACTTATTACAGGAACCTTCACTGTAAAAAAAAATATTTTCAAGATTTGTTATCACAACATTTTTACTTTTGTCAAATCAACTTAAATAATTTTATTTAGTTGAGATAACTTATTATTTTGAGTTTCTGATGATTAAATCAATCTCCTTCATTGTATTAACTCACTTTTTCCAGTTCAATCAACTTAAAATTTTAAGGCAACCAGGTTAATTATTTTTTTAAGTTAAACCAACAATATTTTTTTACAGTGTACATCCACACTGCATCATGTATGCTTGTAATTTACAATGTTTGAATTAGGTTAAAAAAAAAAGGTTAGAACTGCCATTGAAATTCATGAATAGCCTGTTTGAGAGGAATCCGTATGGAAAAACTATTAATGCCATTGACCAATGTATGATTACAATATGAAAACAACATCGACATCTAAAAAACACATTTTACCGTAGGACCTTCAAAGACAAAAGTTTAGTATCGTACAGAGCCTCAGCTCTCTGTGGTTTAATGATGCGAGTCAGGCTAAATCTCTATTGATTTCTTGTGATATATACAGCTCTATTACAGAAACAACTGATTAAGGGGCTCTACAGACCGCAAACACAGGATTCGGGATTCACAGGCTTGTAACGCAGAAAGAATGACACACTTTTCTTTCTTTGATCGAAATATTCTGTTCGACACTTAAACAAAGCTGTCAACACTGAATGTACCAGTGTGAGATTATTTTGACTAAAGGCAGTACTAAAAAAAATTGTCAATTTCAAAAGTGCTAATCAATCACAGAGTGATATTAAAAAATGTAATATCAAAAATATTTAAGAAATAAAAAATAAATAAAAGTACACTGCTTTGTGCTTTGAAAACCACTGTACAGATTTTCCTCGAAAAAGCAAAATATTAAAAATAATAGACAAAGACAAAAATATAGATTGAAATTAATGCAATAATCTGTGTATTTATATTTTGCACCTTTTAGACAATGTACTCATTTTATATATATATAAAACATATGAGTACAATGTCTAAAAAGGTTTTATAAAATATTCATTTTTACTATATATAATAAAATGAATATTTTATAAAAATATTCATTTTTTAAAACATGAATATTTAAAAAAATATATTTTGAAAAATTATTTTTTAAAATATGAATATTTTAAAGAATAATTAAAAAAAATGTATATTTAAAAACTAATATACATTTCTGAAAATTATTTTTGCTGATCTCAAAAGTGTTAATCACGTACAGAATGATGTAAAATATATTTATAAATAAAAACATACTGTTTTGTGTTTTGAAAGCTACTGTACATGCTTTCCAGAAGACAGCAGAATATTAATGAGAAAAGACAACACACAAACACACACTTAAAAATACATAAAATAATCAAGAAAATGACCAAATCAATTTCCCAGAATCAAACACACACAAAAAAAGTGTTGTTTGGCTGTAATAAAGCAGCTTTAGGAAGAATTTCACTGGCCATTTATAATGATTTAACGGGAAAAGGAAGTAACAGAGGATCTGTTTGGATTCCTTTGTCTTCCGCCAAAAATAATTTCACCCAGATTCTGAGTCTCTAAAAGAGAAACACTGGAACACAGAAAGACCTGGCCGGCAACTACCATTACAGATTTTCAGGAACGCACGGACGCAGAAAAGCCGAGAATAAAGTCTCAAAGAAACGGCTGCGTTTACCAGAAGTCTGAATAAAACTTAATTCTACTCCAGCCACACACACACACACACAGATGCTCTCAGTCTGTGCCGTCTCCATGTTAAACAGCAATTATCTCTTCACTCCCCTCTGTTTACCTCAGCTAAAACCACTGTGGGCTTCAGCGCTAACGCAACCCAACAGCGTTCACGTGCCGCAGACTTCAGCGTTGAGAAACACTCTTACCTGCAGTGAGTTCAGGAGGCTGAAGATGTACGCGATAACCACGGAGAACGGCACCAGGACTCCACAGAGCCAGGTCAGGCCCAGGATCGGCAACAGAACCAGTATGGATTTCACTGCCGCCCTAAAACACACAAAAAAAAAGCACACAAAATCAGAGCAGGAAGATCTGATATGGAAAACACATTGTTTTATTTATAATCACACACACACACACACTCTCCTCTTTGGTTTTACATTGGAGACAGATTTCAGGGGTCATTCCCTGCACAACGGGAGCTGCTGCTTATTCTCACATTGTGACAATTTCCACGCTAAATCGCTTTTAATTCTGTTTAGTATAAAATTACCTCCCTATTCAGGTAACCGCTAAAGCGAACCAGCTGCTGTCCGAACAGGTCCTGCCAAGCGGAGGAAGCGTGTGTTTGATTTTCCTTGGAGAACGCTGTATTTGACCACGGGCTTTCAAGAGTCGCATTGATATTTTTTACACACAGGGGCCTTCTGAGGGCCCCACCTCAACGACTGATGCCGGAGGTCCAGGCCCGTCCAAACGCTGGGTGCATGTGGCAGCTTAATTTGCGTTATGGTTATTTATGGTCTCAAGGAGAAGCTGAATCTATAAACCAACATGAGTATCAGTATAAAGGCCTGTTTTTAAAAATATAACGTGATCTTTGCAAAACAAGTTCGAATCGTTCCATTAATGGACCAAAAAACAAACAAAACATTTGATGTTGAAAGAGGCTGTAATGTGCAAATAGATCATTTTAATAGAAAGCCAACATGACTGAGGGTCAGTCAGACTCCAAAAGCAGACAGGACCTCAGTTCACGAGGACAGCTGTGAAAGGGTGCCTCCATGTGGCGATTCTTTAGACAAAAAAATGTACAAAAGAGCACCAAAGAACGAGCTAATGAGAATCCTTCCCCGTCCCGTACCTGAATAGGAGAGGGAGAGAGGTGTCCTACCTTATCTGCTCAGAGACTTGCTCTTCCGGGCTGTTGTTCATCATCAATGATCTTCTCTTGGCTGTGGCGATGGTGATCAGGACCACACGGGTTAGAATCATGATATTCACCTAATACGCACATACATCAAATTAAACATTTAAATGTGTAAATATAACATATTTATTCAAATAATAAAATATATATTAAACATAAATATTAGAATTTGTACTAAGCATACATCATATCATAATAAATATTCAATATATGCATATATACGCAAGTGCACATATAAAAAATTATTATTATATAGTCATGTTTGTGAGTATATATTTGTCATTTTATTATTGTTATGTTAGATACATATATAAGCATATAATAGAAAAGTATAAACATTAAAATATATAATAAACAAATACTATTACAATAAGAATACACTGTAATATAAAATGTATAAATATTAGTACATATTGATAATATATAATAAATATGTAAAGAACACATTTTATATATTCGTGTTTTTTACATTTTTTGTTATATATATTTATACATATATATATATATATATATAAACAAACATTATAATAGTAGTTGCTTATTATGTATTATATAATAAAAAAGTAATATAACAATTATAAATATTACATATTGTAAAATTATAATACAATATGTGCATATACAGCAAAGAAAAGAATGGGTATTGTTCAACTTATATTGTGTATAACTTTGATGAAAGGTTGACCACTATATATAAAAAAATATTATATATTATAAAAAATTTTATATATTTGTGTATTATTATTATTATATAAAAAATACCATACATAACAAAAATATGCCATACGTATGTGTATTTTTATATTATTCTTTTATATAAAATATATAACAATAATAATAGATGTAGAGACACACCATAACAATGAAGATGACTGGGCCGGCAAAGCCCCATATGACTCCGTTCTGAACACTGAGCCAGCAGTGGCCATCGGCTGAATAGTTCCCAGAGGCAGAGGCCAGCGTGATGGTAACGATCAGCACGGGCAGACCTGTTCAAGCACAGACATTTCTATATTACAGGTGTCTGAGTGGGACAAAAAGCATTTGGACGACTTCTGTAAACAAAAAAATAATATCACAATTACTTTCAACCAATTACTTTTTTAATGAAATGCATGTCTTGAAAATGATGCTTGCGCTCTTAATATATAGTGTAGACATGGTAGTAACCCTTTTCTAAGAAAGAAGGGAAAAAACGTACTGTAAAAAGAAAATTATACAGATACTCAGTGGAACAATAAAGTACAAAACCAGAATTCCTGTACTCTTGAACCCAATCAATAAGTGTGCCTATCCACAACAGATCGAAGAGGAGATCGGAGGGGCGGATAGCCATTATTACCCCAGCCAATCAGGTAGTAGTATTTCATGTGGCGGTCCTCGCTCAAATTAACGCTCACTACTTTGCTCCAGAGCAGCAGGCCCTCAACCAGCATCCAGCTGAACGCTGCCAAGAAGAACAAATGCATCAGAGCTGCCACAAGCGTGCAGGCCACCTAAGGGGCAGAGGTCAGAGAGCAGGCAGTCAAGGGTCAAAAGGTCAAACATCCACACAAACATGACTGCACGCCAGTTTACGCAATGCCAGATATGGCAACAACACTAAATTTGTTTTAAGGCATCAGACTGCTGGTATGATTTTGCAATTGATCTAGAAAGACTTTAAAAATTGACTAAAAATTCTGTATAATGATCCCAACTAACATTTAAAAAAGCAATAAGCCACTTGCGGATGTGATTTTACAGTGTTAGACACTATGCAAAGCATCTCAAAACAAAGTAAAAACCCTAACACATGACCTTGTGTGGTAAATACATAAAATATTAATACATTTATATTACTATTTTTAAAAAAACTGAAATGATTCTATAATTCTGCATAGCAATGTTTTTTATTGTAAATAGAAATATTAAAAACATTTTAGGTAATTGAAATAAAGGTAAATATTAAATGCATATTAGATTACAAAAATAAATAAAAAATAAACAAGTTCATGAAGTAAAATAATTAAAACTAAACTATACAAAAATATTTTATAAAATACTAATAAAAATGATAAAAGCATACTACAACATTACTAATACTTTAATCAAAATTGCAAATATAAAAAAGCTAATTCAAAATATTAATAAATACTGTACTAGCCTAAACAATATTATTAATTAAATTGAAAAAAAAGAGAATTGAGTAATAATTAATCAAATTATTCCTTAAAAGTTATAAAATGAGTAAAGTTTACACCAAAAAATTAAACAAAATTATCTGAATAACAGACAGACGTCAAAGATTAATTAAGAACTCTTATGTTAACAAATGTAAGTTTTTTTGTAAGTTTTACTCATTTTAAATGGTTTACTTTTAAGGAATTAATTTGAATAATTATTACTCAATTCTAATTTGTTAAATTGAATTAATAATATTGCTTCACTGCAAAAAAATATTGATGGTTTAACTTAAAAAAGTAAGTAACCTGGTTGACTTAAAATTTTAAGTTCATTGAACTGGAAAAAGTGAGTTAATATAAAGAAGGAGATTAATTTAACCATCAGAAACTCAAAATTATATGTTATCTGAACTAAATAAATTATTTAAGTTGATTTGACAAAAGAAAAAATGTTGTGATTACTACGCTGTAAAAAAATATTGTTGGTTTAACTTAAAAAAGTAAGTAACCCGGGTTGCCTTAAAATTTTAAGTTGATTGAACTGGAAAAAGTGAGTTAATACAATGAAGTAGATTAATTTAACCATCAGAAACTCAAAATAATAAGTTATCTCAACTAAATAAATGAATATAAAGTTGATTTGACAAAAGAAAATATGTTGTGATAACAAATCTTGAAAATCTTTTTTACAGTGTTGTAATCTGTTGCCCCATTTCTTTTGATTAGAGAAAGCGCATTCATTTTTACAGTGTAATATGCTCCATAATGATTGTATTAACGATTTAGCAACTTAGCACATTGTTGAGACAGAACTATTGATTGGTTGGTAATTAGTCATTCTATTAAAATCAATTTTGAAAACCAACAATAGTTTCAAAAGTTGTGCAACCAAATGAAAGAGTGAAAAACATTGTACCTTATTGTGAACCGCGGAACCACTGCAGAGAAGGACAATTTGAGCACAAGTCAGAGACACAAAAAGATTCTTGTGGACTGATGTGCGATCAGATTTCGGGATGCTGTTAAAAAGAACAAACACATTTAATGGCAAATGGTTATGAAATAGAACAAAAATCAAGCAAGATTGTGTTTATTTTGGTAAAACAGATGAAGAGTGTGTGTTGACTAGTGGCAAACAGGCCATAAATCTCTTGGCTGATACTGCGCTGATTAACCTCCCTTTGTGTGACCTAATCCTTTAATTAACTCCCCTGTAATGTCACCATAAAACTTCGGCTTCGAGCTCATTTGGCACAGATCGCTAATTAGCCGATTAGTGGTTTTCAATACGTGTTCAGTCTCACGACTGAGCGCTATCGACGAGCGCGAGGACTGTGAGCTCACAGACTGTGATCAAATGAGTAAATGTTATGCTACGTCATGACCTTTATGAACTCAACACAGGAAGTCAGTCATCATAAAGATAAGATAGTGAATCAAATGATGCCAGAGTAACATCATGGGATGGGAATATGCTTTTGCGGTAGTGCATCCGTGAAAACCACTTACTCTAACACGGTAAACAGCATCAAGGTCACCACCAGTGCGCAGAGAGAGGCTCCGGATCCGATAAATGTCAGCTTCGTCAAAATGCTCTCCTCTTTGGCACTCCACTGCAGGGAAAAGACCCATCAAAACACAACGATCTTACATTTCTCACACTCTGTCTAGGTCTCATTCTAACTGTCTGGTTAACTACCATGTGTGTGTGTATATAAATGAGGGTTTGATGACTCTTATTGCACTGGATGGTTATGTAGTACATCAATGTACATCAATGAGAGACAATATTTGCTCATATAGCGGAACTTCTCACATAATTGTGAATACAAAATCACCAAGGCTAGCTACTATTAAGGCTTGCTTGATTTTGTAAGCTTACAGTGACCTCTACTGGACAGATTGCGGTGTAACATAAAATATGATCAGTGAAGACATTATCTTTATAATGATTAATGATCATTTTAAAATGGCTTTTTAAAACACTTTTCAGACTTAAAGGGATATAAACAGTGACAGGTGAAGTGAATTTTATTGATCATCTTCTAACAAGGCCACTGCAGGGCTGCCGACTCTCACGCAATTGACAATAAAAGTTACTTTTGATATCAAAAAAAATTCAGCTCTCAGATTCTGTCAATTCTAATATGAAATTCAAACAATAAATGCTGTTTTGGATCTTGTAGATGTGACGTGACAGATTAGCGCCTCAGTTACAATCAGTAAATAATCACGAATGAACAATGTTGAAAGATACAGTACAACTTACCGAAATGTAGGCCTATATTCCTCATACATAATATCGATCAATCAGTGTTTCTCAACCGTCAATAAAACAGCTGGAGAAAAATTATGTCACATAACATTTACCTCAGAAAAGCCATTTAATGACCATAATATATAGCACATTAGTTGGCTAGAAAAAAAGAGCGAGTATTTTACTATATTACATATTTATTATATTTTTACTTATTTCAATAAATAAAGTTGTTATTATAATAAAAAACGCAATATATTGAATTTGAGCTGTTTTTAACCTTAATTAATATTACCAGCTGATAGAGCTCTCTGTACGTTTACAGCATTAGGTGAGGTTTTTTTCCTTGAGAAAAATCTTGTGTACCTAATATTTATCGAAATCAAATCACAAAAATTGAATTGAAATCGTGAAATTTGTGTCAAGTAGAGCCAGACCGATTTATCGGCAGACCGATTTATATTATTATATGATATTAGGCATTTTCCAAATTATCGGTAGTTATAATGGCCAATAAATGAATATTTCAAAAATAAAATAAAAACGGACGAAACAAGCTTCAACCATGTCATGAGTGTTGGTGTTGTATAGTTTGTCCACCAGAAGGCACTCTACACCGTCCCTGTTGGGAACAGTCGTGTATAACGCTCCACACATCCTGCTGATCCAGGTTGCAGGTAGCTTATAAGGCAATTTAGGGACTAATTATTATAAGAACTTTAATATATTTTGATGTTCCTCTGTTCTGTTGTGACAATAAAAGAAACAAGTTCTAACAAAGGAAATCTGTTAATGTTTTGTTGCGGCCGATATATCGGAATATCGGATTTTAAAACCAACAAATATTTCTATCGGTATCGGCCTTCAAAATCGTTTATCGGTCGGGCACTAGTGTCAAGCAATAATAAAAACCTTACCAGAAATTGCACTAAACATTGTAACATGTTTATTGTGTGCTTGTGTGTCTGTGTGTGTACTCTAAACATACCCCTGGCTCCATATAATTCATAAGGACAGCAAAATTGGTGGTGTGGTTGCAAAAGCAGGATGTGACATCAGGAGGAGAAGGCAACACTCTGCACCCTTTATTGGACCAAGCACTTGTACGTCCCACCCTTAGGACATGAGACACTAAATCAGACCCAAACAAGAGACTGTAATATGACAAAACACCAGTTAAGTAGTTTTAAAACATGATTTCATTCACTTACATGAATTCGATATTCCAAAAAACACAGACGGGCGTCACTTGCTTGGGGTATTCTGCCTAAAGGAAAAATATAAAATTTAAATAAAGGGAAGAATGTCAGAGCATTATTATTATTTTAGTATCATTGATACGTTATTATAGTTTTATTTTAATATTTCCTGTTGTATTTTAGTAATTTTGTTGTGTTTTGTCTTTTATCTTAAGCCTAGGTTATTCGAAGATATTAACTTAACTAAAACAGCAAATAAGTGTTTTTTTTTTTACCGTAATTCCAGAAGATAGAGAGTATTGGACGGACACAGGAACATTTTCTGCCTTCTGCACATCTCGCACTGTCGCTGAGATTACTGCCGTGTCCAGCTGACCAGTGTGATCCCTTAAAAATACAGGAACAGAGTTACCAGGGTTTTTCTTGCATTGAAAATAGTATGTTGTCCCGCCAAAGATTTATTTGATCATTTAATTTGACGATACTTGCTTTTCTGCAATATTGTTACCCACTGAGAGCCGTTTTTCAGTATCTGCTTTAAAACACTCCAGTGGGTGTGTGTAAGCGCTCAACGAAGAGCATTAAAGGTTTCTATTTATGTGTTTTTGCAGCTTTGAGCAATATAGCCAATCACAGACATATCTGTTGAGCGTGTGAATGCAATAGCCAATCAGAGATGTTTAAATTTATCAGAATTGGCTCAAAACATCTAATCGACTTAATATAACATGTAAACGTTTCCCAGCTTAATAGGAATTTTCACAAGAGTGCAGCTTTACCTTGCGTTGTAATTGACAGCTTCAGTGATTATAATGGCGATCTTTGCTCAATTTCTGTATATAACATACATTTTCCATGCTGCTGATGACACATTGCAAAGTTTCTGGATTGAAAATCAAATTTAAATGTGTGATTAAAGACAACTGTAAAGACAGTGATAACCATAGCAATGGACAGAACAAAACAATCAGATACTGTATGTCAAATGATCTTTGCACTAATGCTAAATGCACTTCTATGTAATGTATTACATTGTTGTTCACTCAGTAGCCTGTTTTTACATTTAAATTTACTAATTTTTATATATGAAAAAGTTCTAAGAACATGATCTTTATGCTCTGACATGACAATGATTATTTTTTATTTAATGAATGATTAAGACAAGTTAATATTACAAACTGTAGGGTACTTTTTACTGTGTGCCGCCACCAAAAAAAAACATTTTTGACGCAGGGAAAACCCTGATTTATTAGCAATTTATATTTAAAAGATTTCAATTAAATTTGGTGTGGAGAGATTTCAGGAGGCTGTTGCTAACCTCTTGCCATTGGTCTGTTGGTCAGCGGGTGTTTTGACGTCCACTCTGAACGACTTCTCTACCAGGTTACTGTAGTAGGTATAAATAAGCATGACATCCTTGTGGCCTGTCAAATAATATTAGAAGATAAAGATCTTTAAAACTGGCTTGTATCACAACAGTTATCTTTATAAATAAGCAATTTACCCTATTCTCACCCAATGAGAAGACTCTCTGCATTTCTGACTCTGATATGAGGATCTCATCATGGCCGCTGAACTGACCGCCGTGAATCGAGGGCTTGAACACATGACCGCAGCTCATCTGCGCCAGCCCTCGCGGCTCCAGATGAATATCTAAGGAAGCAAAAGTCTCTTGACTCTAACAAACACTCATGCATTTTTTATGGAGGGACAACCAAAGTAGCCATGGCTAAATATTAATAACTGCATGAATACGATAACAGACAAGAGAGGGTTATCTTTATTACTCCACCTCTCAAGAAAACAAATATTGACTTCTATTTGTCAGAGGTCTAAGATTATGCTACCAAGTCTAAATGAGGCAAAAAAAAAAACACTTTACCCATGTTCTTTGTTGACACTGTGAAGCTTTTGCGCTCTGCCCAAAGCTCATCCGCCAATGTCCACAGCAGCTTGTCAATGTTCTCTACCATTGTCAATGGTCCGAGGTAATTCTGAGATAATAGAGGAAACATACTCATAAACCTGATATAAGAGTTACCATCCACTTTTTTTTTTTTGTTTTTTAGAGGATTTGGCTCCAGAAGAACCTACCTCGTGATCTCTCAAATTCTCCCATTGTTCAGCCATATCAGGGTCGATGAGTCTGCTAACTAGTTCCAAGCAATTGCGGACCATGAATATGAAGACTTCAGTGGGGACAGCTATTTTTTTGAGTTGAGCGGCCTTCTCGATGGTTTCGATGAGGTACAGGAGATCAGAACGTGTAATAATGTCTGCATTGCTGTCCATAATTCTCAATATGGCACTCAAGAGGGAAATATGACGGGTCAATTCGTTCGCAGAGAACAAGGTTACATTTGTATTCTGTGGAGAAAGGATAATGCACTATCAAGTATCAAGTTGCATTTTATATGTCTATTTGTCAATACTGACTTGAGGCAAATAAAAATTAAGGATAGGTTAATAGAGCCAGACCGATTTATCGGCAGGCCGATATTAGGTATTTTCCAAAACTATCGGTATCGGCAGTTATATTGGCCAATAAATGAATATTTCAAAAAAATGAATTGAAATCGTGAAATTTGTGTCAAGTACTTAAAAGTTATCCTTTTAACTTTTAACAATGTGACTGAAGTATTTCTTTAATAGTGCGTGACAGTTATAGCAACAAGACGTATCATCTCTCCTTGGCCTGTTATATTAAAAATGTACAGTATGTTTTACAATTTGCAATATGACGTTATCCATTGCTAAATTACGGCTCATAATAGACTAGCGAACCACAAAGCTAGCTAATGCCACTATCATCAGTCTGTTCTGTTGTGACAATAAAAGAAACAGGTTTTTTAAAATGCATTATCATATTATTTTAGTTAAAACTCATAAATAACTACAAATAATGAATGGGAAATCTGTTAATGTTTTGTTGCAGGTTTCTGAATAAATAAATAAAATATCGGCCGATATATCGGAATATCGGATTTTAAAACGAACAAATATTTGTATCGTATCGGCCTTCAAAATCCTTTATCGGCCGGGCTCTACGTAGTTAAAAATAAGGAGGAAATGGGTTTACAAAGCTAAGAAGCCATTTCTCCGTGAAATCTGGAGGTTTATAGTGAATCTAACAAAAATCAGCCTTGAGCTCTAACTCACAGATTTGGAATGAAACTCATTGCTGACTTGTGAGAAGAACGACGTCCCAGGAAAACCTAAGAAGTCCAGCTGCTCTGAAATAAAGAAGGGGAAAAAAATGGATTATTTTCACACATGCTGAAAACGCACAAGAAATTGCATTGCAAAAAAAACCTAGGAAATCACTGGCACTTAATACAACATATTGTTATAATGAATCTTAACTTACAAATGTTCTTATGAGCAACCAGTGAATGAACAAACAGATGTAAGCCTCACAACACTATGCATCACAATAATGGTTCATGGTTAGTGTTCAACAGGACAAAACAGAAAAATGATTTGCAGTTCAGTGAGCCATTTTTATGAACGATTCAGTCTGATTTTAACTGTAACTTAAGGTTCATAGGACTCATTCGTCCATGAATGGGATATGTTGTGCATGCACTCTAATGAAATGAATGAGATCTGATGAAATCACAAACTATTTTTCCAACTGTCTCTGATGGAGATGGAGATTACTTGAAAGCAGGTGATCACCTTTTGGGAACAGGCAAACACTTCCTCTGTGCGTCAAACATGAGTCATTAATCGGCATCCCACTTGCAGGGTCAAAGGTTACACAGGCCTTGTTAGACATGAGGATGGAAAAATTGTGAGGCAAGCCAGAGATAAGTTGGTCTGGTGGTTGGCTTGTGGAACCTAAAAGAAACAAGAACCAAATATAGTTTAGCAGAAAATTGATCAACTCTGAGGCTGCCGAACAGCCAGCAAGCTAAGTTTGCTTCTAGTCTGCCAATTTAAGAAGTCAGCATGAGTCATAGTTCTTGAGCTCTCCAAGTCTGAAAGGACCATATGTCCTCTCTTCAGAAAAGAATAGGGAACTCTGGGTCCATGGCTCATGTGATGGGAAGTGTAGCCTATGATCCGAAGGGTGGGTCTTAGCATTACCGCATGGATGAAATATTTACAACCATCTCAGCCTGAGGTTTCCAATCACAACTTGGCTGTATTCGCAATTTCGCATAGGTGGAAGAGTGGAAATTATAACTCAAAGATTTGAGGGCGCAATACCACCTCCACCATCTCTACCTTGACAAGGCGAGTTCCTTCTGCGTGTCTGTAGCGACGTCTCGATTTCCAATGCGGACTCATTCCATTTGAAGAACAAGCCAGAAGGGACGGGTGAACAAACTTTTTCCATGGTTTGGATTTCACTGTCGACCAACAAACGATCCCACATGTACAGCTGCGTAACGTTCCCACAAAGCGCCTTGCCACTGTTGTAGCCCCCATAGGTCTCCTGGTCTTGTCCAATCATAAAAAGGCCATCTCCTCCGACGAAATTCAATGAGTTGAGAAAATTCCCAGAACCCACCACCGTTCCATCCACCCAGATGCCCCACTTTCCACTATTCGCAACAAAGCTTGCACATACAAAGTGCCAGGAGGCATCATTGGGAAAGCCTGCTACGTAGGTGGTGTTTGAACCATGCACCAGCAATGCGAGCTGGACGGGTTCATTCCCTGAGATTCGTGCTTGGAGTTGGAATTCTTTAATGAATGACTTTATGGCGTATGAGAAGACTGTGGAAAGTCCGTGGCAAGTTGGATCAAGCTGGAGGTGAGCGCAAACCGTTAGCGCTTCCATGTTTGGGAACTTATGGCGGAGACGAGCCGATTTCCGGTGTGGCCGCACTGGAAATTCCAGCGTGTATATATCTGGAGGACCTAGAAATGTTTTAGAAAACAACATGCTATATTTATTGAAGAAAGATACATGCATTTGGGTAAACATAGGATATGGCACGCACCAGTTTTCTGGAACATGGCTGAACTTTCTATCCATACAGGTTGGGTGATATTCAGGGACCGTAGAAAAGTGTTCAGCTTTTTAATCGCTTTGGTACTGGACACCACCGCTAGGGTCCCTGAACGCTGGAGGCAGAGATTGCGGGCACTCAGCCATGGCTGGCGATCTGGCACGTACTCGGGGTAGAAGTCCTCATGTGTAAGCGGGGTTTTGCTCTCCACTGTAAACACAGGGATGTTTTGCTTAAAATCTTATGCATTTGACACTTTCTGTGTAACAAACTATGAACAGATTGTAATTATGTCCATGTGATCTTAAACTATCCTTTATACTCTGTTAGTAACAGATTGAAGCTTTCATTCTAACATCTTAGTAAGACGATTCTAACAGAAATCAGTCATCCGATGAGCCTATATCTAAATGTTAAGCATATTACATTTAACTTTAAACTTTGAGGACCATATGAATGCTGTGGTTACCTTTTTCCATGCAGTGCTGAATGAGTACCTTGAAAAAAGGTTTGTAATTATATATTAATTAAATTCAATAAGCATTATTTTTATATGAATTGTATAGTTATATAGTTTTCTTACTCATAACAGTATATTGTCAAACGTATATTGTATTAGGAAATATGGACTACTTACAATAATGTTGGAGCAAAGAATTTTTAAAAGATTCATCCTGCAAACAAAACACTCATTAACATTTTAACAGCTCAGAAACGTACTAATTAACAATAAAATGAAACACTTTTTTTTTTAATTTGACAGTTTTAAACATTTTAAACTAAAATGTTCTACAGGGAAAATTTAAGGTCAGCTCTAGCAGAAACGTAATGATATATGACATGTGACATTTAAAAGCCTCAAACAGAATAAAACTGTACATTACCTGATATGAGGTAAAGTTTTAGTCGTAAGTCATATTTACCTCGAAAAGTAAAGTTTAGCAAACAGTTCGCATGCGCTTTCCGTTGAATGTGCTGTGAGGAACTCCTGTGTGAGATCATGATGAGAAGCAGCGCGCGACTCCCGCTCGAAGAGGAGAGAGTAATTCACGTCACTCCCCTCACGATGGACATGTTTCGAGTTTGTGAGGTCTAAATAGAATTGTGTTTTACTATGCGAATGGAGCCATTTTGTCGTCTGTTATAAAGACATTTACGTTGTAAAGAACATTTTAAAAATCAATATTTGTCCACAACAGTGGGGACAAATTAAATTGAGGAAAATAACTTCATTTTACGCTTTTTACTAGCTTGATATTTAGCATTTTATTTAAGTTATAGCCTACTATTTTTATGTAACTTCTTTTAAATAAAAAATATTTTTTGGCCCCTTGAATGTAAACATACTTCAGATAAAAGATTAAGTAAAACATGTCATACCACGGAAAGTTTCACACAGGAATTCACACACATTCTTTCATATTTTATGGGAACTTTCCACAAACACATTTTTTTTTTTACTGTACAAACCGATATTCTATTCACTTACACTAACCTTACCCTTCATAGAAAACTCTCTGCATTTTAGGATTTTCAACAACAAAAACAAACTCCATCACCATTGTTTTCCTCATGGGGACCAAAACATTTCCCCACAAGGAAAAGGATTTCATATATTGCCATCTTTGTGGGGACATAATGTATGTTTAAATAGGACACCAGACTTCTTAGCCCAGTGAGTGTTTATTAATGAGAGTATAAATTAGTGTGAAACAATTACATGATCCAAAGTAAATGCTGCTACAAATGCTAAAAAAATACGGGAATGAAATTGTGAAAAATATAGTGCAAAAATATATCCAGAAGTGCACAATTTATAAAAGACTTATGTGCTTGATCACTTGCAAAATACACAGAAACCCATCTTTTTAAGTTATACTATTAAGCCCTTCATTAAAATCCTACAATTAAATACAATTTTGGTAGGCCTGAATGAGTGCATACAAATACATCAAAATGAAAAGTGAGCCAATTTTAGCAGTAACCATTATAGCCAATGTGGTTATATTCATGACTAGTACCCCTTAAATCCAAATCACACCCAGCGGGCATCTCTGGAACATGTGCTAATACCAGAGGAAAGAGAATACACAATTTTAGGCACGGTCCGACTTGAGTTGCCATTTAGATACCATTGAGTAACAAAGTTTCTATCTGTGTCCAGCCTCTGCGTTCCGTCTGTGCATTTATCAAACACCTCAGGCAAAGCCTGCAGCGCAGAGTGCACTTTATCACGGGCAACCATGACGTTCTTCACACACGGAAGCTGAAGACTGCCGGAACGTCTTCCGTCCATTTCGCACTGAAGGCCATTGATGACATCATCAATCGTCTTGGATGAAGACAGTATAGATTGACTAAGGCCAGCATCGCCACTCCCTGTATTACACATTAATAAAATTAAGTCATATCACATATTTGTCATAAGTTAACGTGTGCATTTAATATGCATGTTATTGTGGAAAGAATGCCTTACCTCTCAGATACCGCGACAGAGACGAGTGGAGGTCTTTGATCGCCTTGTTCAGCTTGAGGAGTTTAACGGTGGTGCTATGAACATCACACGAGTCTGATCCTTCATCTTCCTCTGAACGATTCTCAGTGGAACCTGACCTCTCCTGTGAAAAAGCAGATGTGAACAAACAGCTCTTAAACATGAAATCCAAAGCAAACAAAAATCCAAACAAAACTAAACCAAACCAAACAAACATCCCAAAAACAAAACTAAACAAAAAACTCAAACAACATCCAAGAAAGAAACATTACTACAACCAAACAAAAACCCCACCAAATAAAACCAAACAAACCTCCCAAAAAAACAAATTAAAAATTAAAACAAAAAATAAAGACCACACTAAAAACTCAACTAAACAAAAACCAAACCCAAAACAACCCCCCCACCATAAAAAACAATCATTAAAAACTGTAAACCAAAAACTAAATAAATGAAAACAGAAACCAAACAAACTTCAAAAAAATCAAGATAAAAACAAATAAAAACTAAAACTGAAAAATAATATAAAACCTAAATAAAAATAAATGATAATGATAAACAAATGATAAAACCTAATAACAAATAACCAAAGCAGGAACTCAAACAAATAAAATAAGGATTTGTTTTTTGTTTGATGTACAATATTTGTTTTTTGTACAAATAAGAGACTCCGTAATATATATAAAAACATATATATATATATAAATAAATGTTTTTTATGTATATATATTACTGACCCAGTTTAAAAAAAATAAAACATTTATTTTATATATATATATATATATATATATATATAATAAAACATTTATTTTTTTAATTAACGTTTTATTTTTTCAAATGAATATATTACTGGGTCTCTTATTGGTTTTAGCCCGCATGGTTTAGCAACGGTGGGCGGGTTTAAGGAAATGGGAGATGGATCCATTTTTCCTTATCCCAGCATCCCATTCTCTTGTTGAACAAAAACATCGAGCCTGTAGTTTGTGTATTGAAGATAACAGTTACAGCCTCATTAAGGTGACAGATGACGCTTTACTCAACCCATTTATTTTCTAAACAGCAAAACGACCCAAGACGTGTGATAAGACCGCTCAGGTTCGACGTTTTACAAGCACTGTCCCCCTCATTCATTGTTGGGGTAGTCATCAATCCAAAACATTTAACCTCAATGACAAAAACAGCTGTTTGTAAGGCGTACCGACAAACAGCAGTCGAAGTAGCTTTTCAGAGAGTGGGCGACATCATATATTGCAGACTGCTGAATCTGTAAAACATAAAAATCAACAAAGATTATAAAATGGTGCTAAAGCGTATATTTAAATCAGTTCATATAAAACATTTAAATGTATTTACACTATTATTTGGATCCATCAAGATTTCATTGTAAGGTTATTTCTTGAGTTATATAATAATATAATATTCCATGTTATTTGTTAAAGGTGCACCGTGTAATTTTTAACAGCATCTACTGGTGAGGTTGCGAATTGCAACCAACAGAAGCTATGGTGGAAAGGACGTCGTAGAGCAGAGAGTAGCCAGGTTTACTTGATTATTCAATACAACAATATGTTATTGCGAATATTATTGTTACTTGTTCATCATTGTGACAGTGTTTCATTCGCTGACTTTAGCTAGCTACTTTGCATGAAGAACAACATAGTAACATTTGTCCGTTTAGGGCTACTGTAGAAACACGTCGGCTCAAAATTCGGCTATTTCAATGTAAGGGGACAGTGTATTTAGATAGAAATGGCTCATTCTAAGGTACAAACATAACGGTTCATTATGTAAGGTCTTTATATACCACTAAAAACATAGTTATATATATATATATATTTATTGCATTTCTGTGCAACAAATTCTCCTAAATATTACCCAATTCACCTTTAAGTGAAATATTTATTAAGAGAACTTACCGGTGATCCAGCGCGACTCATCTGAGTGTCTTGAACCATCTCAGAAGAGATTTTCTGACCCATGAAGAGAAGATCTGTCACGCTTTGAAGCATCCCATCCTGCAACGAATCCACAACTGACCTCTAAAGAGAAAGAGCAATTAAAAACTGGTCAAACCCTTCCTAAGTAAACGTCAGCAAGTGCAAAATATGAGCGAATCTACCCACATTGTTTATGTCCTCCGAACCAAGTTCAGACAAATGAAGATCAGTCCCATTCATTGCCGCCAGCAAACCGATAGTTTTGAGAGCCACGTTCATACAATCAGCAACCTTCCTCTGGGCCTCTGTTACCATGGAGGAGATCTCAGAGTCACAACCCTAAAGGACGAAGACACAGAAAGACCAACACGGTCTTGTAAGGCCAAAATAATTACCCAAAATTCCAATGTTGAAACACAAATCCCATTAGTTAACTGCATTAGTACATGAACTAACAAATCAACAATACTTCCATGGTATTTAATAATCTGGTTTCTGCAGCTTTTATAAAGATACATTTTTAAAACCAAACAAGTAACATTTGATCTTGTTCTTGTTATAAACTCACTTAATTTTAATTAGTTTTCCAAGACTTAATTTTTATGTTTACACCTCAAGTAAATATATCTTGATTTATTGTTTAAATATTTGTATTGGATTTAAGACCTTTTTAAGACCCGCAGAAACACTGTTGCTTTTCCACATTTGCATTTTATAATACAATAATACACATTTAATATTACATATACACATTTTGTAATAATTGTAAGTCTGTATATCTTGTATCTGTCTATATATATATACACATATATATATATATATGTAGACATGCAAATTTAAACCACTCAATAATCAGTACAAATAATAAATAAATCAAAATAGATTATGAAAATGTCTCCTAACATTTATTTTACATATAATTCACATTTTGTAATAATTTTTTTAATTAAAAGTTGTATCTGTCTATATATATATATATATATATATATATATATATATATAATCAGTACAAATAATAAATAAATCAAAATAGATTATGAAAATGTCTCCTAACATTTATGTTAGCATATATATATTAAAATTAACATAAAATTATATTTAATTTAACTAAATTAAAGAAAATCACTAAATTAAAGAAATGATTTTAAAACATTTACATTTAATTGATAAATAAATAGACAAATAAAACAAATAAATAGATAATTATTGTTATTTTTATTATTACTGTTTTGTTTTTATATATATTTTTTGTGTGTTTTAATGTAGGAAAACAATACAAGAAACAAAGGTTCTTTTAAAGGGACACCAGGCAGGAATCCCGTTTTTGTCAAACGGCGACCCCTAGAGTCGCTGTGGAGTACTCTTATTTAACGTTACTGTCGTAAATGCCACTCGCGCAGATCGT
The DNA here is from genome assembly GCF_988280905.1 of Pimephales promelas. Lineage (NCBI taxonomy): Eukaryota > Metazoa > Chordata > Actinopteri > Cypriniformes > Leuciscidae > Pimephales > Pimephales promelas. The sequence continues at coordinate 14,129,131 of NC_142770.1, read as the reverse complement.
GACATAGTATACAATAGTACATTGTGTTTCATTTATCGTTAAATGAGATCCAGTATATGTTGTTGGACAGAACACATAGATGAGCACCTGAATGAGTAATTGAAGGTAGCCTCCGATTTTCTTGACCTCCGTCTTGAGCTCCTCGGCTCTCTGAGACACTGTGTTAGAGCTGGGATTCATGTTGGAGACCCAGTGCATCGTAATGAACACGGCCCTTTCAACAGCGGAGGTGGCCTTCACCAGATGAGTCTGGGCTTCAGCACTGCAGGCAAACACTGTTCACATACACACAAACAGAACGAAATGAGGCTCTTTGTGTAGCGCTGTGATGACAGAGGTGTTGTGCATTCATACTGAGCTGAATATTGACACTGATGAATGGCTCTGTTGATTTAGGTCTGTTCAAAAAAGTTTGGTCGCTTACGGTTCTCCTGACTGTCGTCGTCAAGGTGCTCGTAAAGGTCCGCGATGGACCTCACGGCGCTGTGAACCGCCAGCAGGTCTAGGGTCAGTTTATCGGCCAAGCTTTCGTGCTCTTCGGCAGACTGACAGGAGCGCAGGCGTGAGACGGCAGAGCCAATCAGATCTTTGCAGATGCCCGGGAGGGCGGAGTCAGACGTGGTAGAGTGCAGGGAGGGCGGCTTGTTCATCAGCCCTGATAAAAAGACACGGTATATTAAAAGCCACTCATTTCCCAGAGAGATAGGGTCCTATATTTATTTAAATACTATTTTAGGGTTTAATTGCTTAGCATTCATTTTTATTATTTATTCGTTTATTATTATTATGTTTAGTTTTCATTTTAAGTTTTACTGATTGTATGCATTTGTTTAGTTTTCATTTTTAAATCATTTGAATTCAGCCTAATAGTTTGTTACAATAATTTAGGGTTTAGCCTAACCCTAATAATAATAATAAAATAACAACAATAATAAAATATGTTCAACAAACCTAAAAAGCTTTGCTTATCTAAACTGAATTTTAAGGCACTTTGAAGAAGGTTCCCATACAATGAAAGTCAATGGGGACCAAAACAGCACTGTTTGGACCCCATTGACATTAAATGTGTGTGGTGGGGTCGATCGCCATAAAATCAAAATTGACAATTCTTATATTTTACAGAATGTTGTGGTGTTGATAATATTTTATAATAAATGTTAAATTTTATAACAAGTAAATGATTCATGACCTTAAGTAGGGTTAGGATCCGGATCCTAACCCTGACCCAGAATTGGAATCGATTTTCGATTCCCAACCCTAAATTTAAATGATGTTAAATCTGTGCTAGGCTAATAAAATCATTTAAACAATTAAACTTTACATAATAAAGCCACTTCATTACACACATATAGATGACATAAAAGGTACTTTACCAGAGGACTGTGACGGACCACAATGTAGGCTTTGAATAGGGTGCACTCGGATCTCATAGAGACGCCCAGATATCCTCCTCCCCTTTAGCAAACTTCTACTCCTGGGAAACAAAATCAAAAGAGATACAGATACATTTAAAATTGAACCATTATTATCAGTCATATAATTCGTCGTCAACACATGATGTACACTTTGAGTTGAACATAATTTACTGTTCATTTCAGGGAGTGAAAGACAAGGAAATCACATCCAGAAAAGCAAAGGAACATCTACAGTTAAGCTTTGAGAAGAAGGGCTTCAGAGGTGTAGAAGGGGTTTTGATTAAAATACAGACTTGAAAAGGCAATGAAAATAGGTCAAACAAAAATGCTGCAGGAATGTGCTTTTCCTGAAGGCTTGGTTAATAACATCATGGTGGAAGACAAGAACCAGTTTTGGGCACAAAGTATACTTCTGTTCTTTTGTTCCTCAAGTACAGAGAGCAGAACCGCACCATTGAGGAGTCGGACTAATAAATTCAAATACCTTCTGCGAGAGAAAGATGAAGTTGAAGAAGAGGCAGATAGGTCCTGTTCCCACTCATCATTAGGGTCGTAAAACACATCGTCATCTTTAGAGGCGCTCTCCCCCTACAGCCAATAAACATCAGACTTGATTTAGCCTCCGATTCTTTTATGATAATAAGAACAAATGCCAATACTACATGCTTCCTGCTTTTACTGGGTCATTACAAGGAAATAAACAGGCTTCAAATGGCCTCATGTATTATTGTAAGTTCTAGGTTAAATATGCAACACTGTTTCCAAGTCAAGTGTAGCGCTAAGTTTCCAATGTCAGGTAAAATGATGCACAAAACAAACAAAAAAACCTAAATAAAATAAAACTGTACTAAACACCAAATAAATAAAAAATTAACTAAATAAAATACATTAAAACAACTTCCCAATGTCAAATAAAATGCTACACAAGACAAAAATAATAATAAATAAATAAAACAAAACGGAACTAAACACAGAATAAAAATATTTTAAATAACACAAAACTAAACTAAATAAAATTATAACAATTATTAATAAGAATAAATAATTAATATAACTTTCGATATCAACAAGTGAAATGCTACACAAGACAAAATACAAAAAAAAAAAAAACAAGATAAGACAGAAACACTAAATAAATATAAATTACAAGACAAAAAATAAATAAAAAAACAATAAAACGAAACACCGATTCTTTGAGTGAAATAACACAAAACTAAACTAAATAAAATAATAATACTTAATAATAAATTAAAATAACTTCCTAATGTCAAGTGAAATGCTACACAAGACAAACAAAAAAATAAATAAAGCAATAAATAAATAAATAAATAAAGCAAAATGTGAAGTGAGAATCTACACAAAATGTTAAACAAAACAAAAACAAGTCAAGAAAACAACGCGCACACAAAATGCTGGGTGTGCTCTTTGGTAGCAATCTTTCATTTGAAAGACATGTGTCTGGTATCTGCAAAACCACATTTTTCCATCTTAAAAATATATGTAAATTACATCATATGCTCTCACTGACCAATGCGGAACAATTAGTTCATGCGTTCATGACATCAAGCCCCTGCATGGTTAATAAACAAACTACAGCTGGTCCAAAACACAGCAGCAGCCAGGAAGTATGACCATATTTGCCCAGGTCTGTAAACCCTGCATTGGCTCTGCATTAAACATATTATACATTTAAAAATATTGCTCATTACTTACAAAGCACTAAATGGTTTAGCTCCCCAGAATTTAAGCAAGCTCTTAAAACGGTATCGTATAAGCAGCCCCTAAGTTAATAACTAATGATCGTTGCGACGGAAGTGAATCAATTAAAACTAACTTTAGCTGGAAAGTAACTTCTGTCATAAAGCCAAAACAATCTGTTATTTTAATTCCCTATTATCACTGTAAAGCTGCTTTGGAACAATCTACATTGTTAAAAGCGCTATATAAATGAAGATGACTTGACTTGACAAAAAGCCAACACATTTACTATGTACGTATATTGTGGTTTTGAACCATGTGTCGTGGCATTTCCTTCGCTACAGAAACGTCACCATGCACACTAGCACAAGCAGCACGTTTACGCCTATAACTGTGTGAACATCTTTTATTACGCCACCTGCTCCAGCTCCCTCATGGCAGCCAAGTTGCTATGGAACTTCTCCAGACTCCAGAAGGTGGAAATTCCCAGTTTGGTGTTCTGAACTTGGACCTGCAGTTGGGCGTCTCCACTCTCGCTCTCTTTATCGGTCTCATGTCTGTTGTGAAAACACAAACCCACATCTTTTTCCATTCAAACACTTTTATGTCCAAAATGAACGAGGGAGAATTAAAAATAACAGCCTGCTTATTGATAAAAAGACTAACTAGCTATTACTGAATAGCTATGTTTTATAAATGTTGTCCTCACAAACTACTCGGACTAACTTTTCTAGAATAACTGTACCTGCTGAAAACTGTGTGTTTCCGGAGTTTGGCACTGATTTTGTTTGCTTCTTCGATCATCAAAGACAGCTTCATTGAGTCCCACTGTGGGCAGGCTGCAAACATTGAAGACAAATATGGTAAATACCATGCTGTTAAGAACGTTGTTAATGGAAAACTTCATGTCTTTCAAACGAAAAGTGTCCATGTACCTGTTTTATGGGTCTGGGTCATTTTAAGAGCACGTTTCCTCTCAATCTGAGCAAAATCTTCTGCAAGCTTCTTTTTCTCTGCCTCGAGGGCCTCCACAATTTTAGTTTGCCGGATATCATGATCAGCCATCGCCTATGAAATGTTTTTTAAAAATCTGAATAAGTCAAAAATGTTCAAACATAGACAAAATAAATGTTTAAACATAGAAAAAATGTTTAAACAATAGTTAAATATAACTATATAAATGACATAACTAAGAACTAACTGAATAAATTACTTAAATCTAACTAACTGAATTATTATTATTGTTGTTAAACTAAATGATTAAACTAAACAAAAAAAAACTTAGGCTAACTAAATTCACTAAATAAAAAGTACTAATTGAATAAACTAAATACAAACAAAACAAAATAAATAATATAAGTAAAATTAAGTAAATAATACAATTAAAACTAACTAAACCAAATAACAAAAGGTAAAAATTCACAAAAATAAATAAATAAAAAGTAAATAAAAAAACAACCAAATAAATAATATAACAAAATAAAAATAAAATGACTAAACTAAATAAATTAACCATAACTAAAGAAATAGCATAACTAAATTCATTAAATAAATAAATAATATAATTAAGACTTAATTGAACAAATAACTATAACTAAATAAATAATATAAAACTGAGAAACAATATAACTAAATAACTACATCTAACTAAATTCACTAAATAAATAATAACTAAAAAAGAACTAAATAAATATTATAACAACCTAAATATATGTACGGTAGACCAATCACTAATCACAGCAGATTGAGCTGTCTGGCCAATCAGAGCAGAGTAGCTCGCGGAAAGGAGGAATTTTGAGAGATTCATTCATCTGACGAGTCACGAGTCATTTGAGAATCATTGAAAATGTATATTATGAGAAAATTAAACAGTTGTTTGATCTTTAATGTATGTAAAATTGTTGTAGGAGACTCCAAAACATCATTACGAAACTTTAAAACTGCAGTGTAACAAAGACCAATTCCAACTGAAATAAACACGTAACCAATCCAATCAATGAGTGAGCCGGGGCTTTTCCTATCATTATTTCTAATGATACTGATTGTCAGAAGGCAGCTGGTAGGTGAGATGGCAAATGAGAACATAGTTTATGTAACATTAGCGGTTTGATAACATAGTCAAGCCAAAGGCTAATCATATTAATTCCCGTTATGTGTTGACTTTTACTCAAATTCACAAATGGGCATCAATTTTGATTTAATCTGGTCTTTCTGTACCTGTCTAGTAGCCTGGGCCTCCATCTGCAGACGTCTTTTATGGCTGTTGACTTCTTGCTCTAATAGAGTCTTTGCTGTATTCAGTTGCTCAATCTGGCTGACGACCCTCTTTTTATCCAGCTCCTGTTCTCTTTTCCTTTTGCTCTCCTCCTCCTAAGGATGCATTAGATTAACTGGAGAACACTGGAGTCACACGTGCTATCCATTGACATGCATCTGCTTACCAGCTCTCTCTCCAGAGCTCTGATCCTGCTCTCGTACAGACCCTTCTGTTCGCTCAGCTCTTTCTGAGCCATCTCTTTGGCCACCTGAATGCCCTGCATCATCTCCTCTTTGGCCTTCAACCGAGCCTCCTCAATCTCCGCCTCAAGTCTATGAGGAAAAGTGACGATAAAAATCAAGAAAGTCAAATATGAGGTAGTGGACAATCTTGGGCTTATACTCACTGAGCTCTCTGGGCCGATAGCAGTTCGTTTTTGGCAAACTCAAAGTCTTTTTGACCATCTCCACTGCTCCAACAGGACGCGCGCTTCCCGCTCTGAACCTCAGCGGGGTGGTTGAACCGAAAGTAGTGATCTCCTCCGAGAATCACACGGTCTCCCTAAAATAGAATTAACAATTTTTTGATTTATATTCTTAGAATGGACATCATTTCAGAGATTTCGCTAGAGAACAGGAACAAAAACGTACGTGGTGGAGAACCGTGACCTCAGACACAAGATTTCCATTCAAAAAGGTCTTGGCGTTCGGCATTGGTTTAATGCTTACGGAACCTTTCACACTGGAGATGACACTGAAAACAAGATGGAATATTGGAAACATATCATTTGATATTAGATATTTATTTGCTCATGTTCATTTCCTCTATTTTTAAAATTTGATTACCTTATTATCTAATGCTCAAAGTTCATAGATAGATAGATAGATAGATAGATAGATAGATAGATAGATAGATAGATAGATAGATAGATAGATAGATAGATAGATAGATAGATAGATAGATAGATAGATAGATAGATAGATAGACAGACAGACAGACAGACAGACAGACAGACAGACAGACAGATAGACAGTTGGACAGACAGATAGACGGATAGATAGACAGATAGATAGATAGACATATAGACAGGCAGACAGACAGACGGATAGATAGACGACAGACAGACAGACAGACAGATAGATAGATAGATAGATAGACATATAGACAGGCAGACAAACAGACAGATAGACATATAGACAGGCAGACAGACAGACAAATAGATAGACATATAGACAGGCAGACAGTCACACAGATAGATAGACGACAGACAGACAGATAGATAGACATATAGACAGGCAGACAGACAAACAGATAGATAGACATATAGACAGGCAGACAGACAGACAGATAGATAGACATATAGACAGGCAGACAGTCACACAGATAGATAGACGACAGACAGACAGATAGATAGACATATAGACAGGCAGACAGACAGACAGATAGACATACAGACAGACAGACAGATAGACGACAGACAGACAGACAGATAGATAGACGACAGACAGACAGACAGATAGATAGATAGATAGACATATAGACAGGCAGACAGACAGACAGATAGACAGACAGATGGATAGATAGACATATAGACAGGCAGACAGACAGACAGACAGATAGACGACAGAGAGACAGATAGATAGATAGACATATAGACAGGCAGACAGACAGACAGACAGATAGATAGATGACAGACAGACAGATAGATGACAGACAGACAGACAGATAGATAGATAGACATACAGACAGATAGATAGATGACAGACAGACAGATAGATAGACATACAGACAGGCAGGCAGACAGACAGACAGACAGACAGATAGATAGATAGACAGATAGACAGACAGATAGATAGATATATAGACAGGCAGACAGACAGATAGACATAGACAGACAGACAGACAGATCGATCTTTCACTTGATAAGACCCTTATTCATCGTCTGGAATTGTTTAAATCCCTTTGAACAGTTTGCACTGAAACTGTCTTTTGGACCTTGAACCGTTTGGTTCCCAATGAAGTCCATTATATGGAGAAAAATGCTGGAATGTTTTCATCAAAAACCTTAATTTCTTTTCGACTGAAGAAAGAAAGACATGGACATCTCGGATGACATGGGGGTGAGTAAATTATCAGCAAAAGTTTTTTGAAAAGTGAACTACTCCTTTAACCTGATTTGTTCCTTTTAAACAAATCAAAAACAAAGTAAATGAAGTGGCTGCACCTAGCCTGTGGATGTGATCTGTCTCACCAGTGTTCATCAGCGATGAGAGCTCCGGACAGCTGGATGTCGTGGGCCGACTCAGACTTGAGCTTGCCGACCTTGGTCTCGCCCTCTTTAATCATGTACAGCAGCATCTCCGACAGCTGCGGATCCTCATTCAGGTTCACAAGGTTAGGCAGCCGATTATCCACTTTAAAGGTGACGCCAGAACGCTGAACGAGGATAAACCGACAAAGAAAGTGAAGAAAGAAAGAAAATGGCCATGAAACATTTGAAAAAGCTCATCGATCCATCAGACATTGAAGTCTGACTGTTATTAGCAAGAGTTTGATTACCTGCAGCTCTTTGGTTTCCTCACGCTTTCTCCTCTCTGCCTCTTCCAGCTTTTCCTTCCATGTTCTGCACATATTAATAAATAAATCAATAAAAACCCTGATGTAATTCAACTGTACTTTTAAAAACCAACATTTTAGTCCAAGTTTGTGAGAAAATCTTATAAAATAAAAAAAGTTTATAATTAGTATGTGTAATTTTTCTATATTTATATTGTAGAATTCTATTTCATTTAATATAATTTTAATTAAAAAAAAAACAAACAGAAATTCATATAAACATTATAAACAAAATATTCCATGGCATGCATTCTTCTATGCATGCTATTCCAATGGAAAAACTGTCTTCGCATTCTTTTATTCAAATATAATTATATTCATCATAACATGACTACTCCGTCTGAACGGCTTTACTTTTCCACTGATGTCAACATGATGTCATGGGTTGGGAAAACAGCCAAATATGTTTCAACCCTCTAACATACCGCCAGCAGAGATGGCGAGGAAATGTGCTTTCGGCTTTGTAAATTCTGTACCCTCAAACTAACCCGGCTACGGGCTTGAATTTCTGCAGTAACATCAGAGAGCTTACAGTTGTCTCCACTACCAAGATTTTAGTAAACATGTTTATTCACATGCATTCTTATTTTTGGTTCATATAAAGGTAAAATATTAAAATGTATAATTTCACTTACTGAGCATAAAACATAATTTGATTATTTTTAACTACATTACTTGTTCAAAAGCTTGGGTCAGTAAGATTATTTCAACATGAAAAGTCTATCATGCTCATCAAGGTTGTATAATTTATTTGATAAAAAAAATAATTATATATATATATATATATATATATATATATATATATTACATATATGTATTGTGAAATATTATTACAATTTCTATTGTAGTGTTCAACTTTTCTATATATTATAACATGTAATTTATATCTGTGATCAAAGCTCAATTTTCAGCATCATTACTCTAGTTTTCAATGTCACATGATTCTCTTATGCCGATTTACTGCTAAAGAAACATTTCTTATTCTTATTATCAATGTTGAAAACAGTTATTTATATACAGTAATATTTTTTCAATTCAGGATTTTTTAATTAATATAAAGTCCACAGCATTTATCTGAAATAAATATAATCTTTTGTAACATTATAAATGTATTTACTGTCACTTTTGATCAGTATAATACATGCTTGCTGAATAAACACACACACATACATATATATATATATATATATATATATATATATATCAAACTATTAATTTAATTTATTTATAATATTATGTATTTTTACTATTATTGTTATATTTAAATTATTAATAATAATAACAGTAGTAATACGCCATTTAAAATCAGGTCGTCAATAAGCTGAACACAAAAATAAAAAGGGACAAAAAAAAAAAAAGGAATTTATTCTTAAAGTAGTTCTGCTACATTCTGGTAACGCGCCCGCTTTCATCATTACAATCAGTTCATGTCTCTCAAAAAACGGTTAAATTCAGAAATTAGTGAGCCTTTAGTCATAACACTGAGTTTTGTATATGCACGCACCTGTGAGCCTCAGCCATTTCGTGCTCCTGTTGACAGAGTTTAGTCTTAAGAGTGGCAATCTCCTGCTGAAACAGTCTCATTTTTTCTGGCTGGATGCCCTGAGCGCTCATCTGAGCCGCACGGAGCTTCTCCACCTCTGCTTTCAGCTCTGGACACACAGGTTATGTCATGCACATTCAAATTATCCATGCAAAGACATAAAAAAAAATACATTTTAATTCCTGTGGCTGTACACAACACAATTCATTAGTGAATGTGCTGCCCTCTAGAGGCGAGCTGTGCTGGTGCGTTTCTCACAACACACCCTTCTTGATGGTTATGACAGCTGATGGAGCAGCATAAACACAAACAGACAGGTGACTGACCTCGGATCAGTTTGGCGTTGGTGTCCTCGTTGACTTTGGCTATGTTAATGATCATGCGGGCCTGCTGGGCGTAACGCAGCGTGCTAAGGCTCTCCTCCATGTTACTGGCCGCAGGGCTCAGGGTGGCGATCATGGCCGTCTTGGAGTTCCCACCGAGGCTTTCCTTGAGTAACCTGAACACAAGAGGAAGCTGAAGCACGTCTGCTGCTATTGACAGCAATACATCTCGCATGTTATGCCACGTTTAAATTCTTATTGCACAGTTGCACACAGTTCATCAGCGCCCATTTGTTTTGATAATCTTCCATTAAAAAATGTAGAATTTATTTTCCAATTTATAAATTATAATTTTTTTTTTTTTTTTTAAATGTATGTCATTTTCTGCGCTTTTGAAATTATTTTCCACTTTTGCTGAGTAAACAGAAACAAGACTGGTCTGGTATGATAAAATAAATATCTAAAATGTAAAGAAGATATATATAATAAGAAATTGTATTATTACATTTATGAAATTATAACATATATTTATAATTTATTCATTATTATTATTGTATAAATCATATTGTAATAAAATAATATAAACAGAATTATATTTTATTCCTGTATTATATATATATATATATATATATATATATATATATATATATATATATATATATATATAATTTAAGACTGATAAAAAGAGGAAAATATAATAATAAAAAGACAGTGAAATACCCTGACACCATGGCAGATAAAAAATAAAATGCATTATAAAGGCTGCGAATGCTGTTTTGTGTTGTTGTTGTTGAACAAAACTGCAGCAAAATATTATATAATTCAAAACTAAGTGGAAAGCAAAAGCTTCTCACCATGTGAGCACTGACTCTCTGTATGGGGTGAAGACTTTCTTTCTGCTCTGAGCCTGTTCTGAGAGCGATGAGATCACCTTTCCCAGCGTGAGCAGAGACTTGTTGATACTTGCTCCCTCCTGGGAAAAATAAATAAATCCACATCACAAACATGTCAGAAAATGTCGTAATGCAATCATTGTCAGAACATGTAGAGAACAATCAGCAGCAGAATGCATTCTGGGTAATCATGACACAGAATAAACAGAGCTATTGGATGCTGGATTACCCTGAGCCGGTCTCCACTGGTCTGGGCTGAATTACACCGCTCACTTCCTGCCAAATCCACCAGGTTTATCCGGCTGGTGATGTAGTGATCGTGCTCCTCTTCCTCCACAAACTCAGTCTGTGCATTACAAATGCAATCTATTAATTTGTTGGTTGGTTGAAGTAAAAGTAGCATCTCAGTTCAAAAAGGGAAATGTAACCAAATAAATCTAAAGGTCCTACTTTAGTTTGCGTCATGACCAGAGTGAAAACAGAGTGCGATCTGGAGCTTTTATCGTTCATGCCGGTGGCGGCCGTGGCTCTCTGTTTGTTACCGAGTTCAAGCCAAGTCTGTGAAGATGATGGAGGGAAAAATTAAGTTCCATTTAGAGTTAAACGCATACAAAATGTGTTTTTGAATATCATAAAGTTAACAGACGTGCAAATTCCAAAATTACCTGAATATCAGCATAGGACGTGACAACATTCCTGAAAGAGAGCAGAGAGATTAGTGACAGTGGCAGAAAACAACCGAATCCCAAACAAAAATAAATCTAAACCAAACCACAACACAAGAAAAGAACAGAACAAAACAAACCAAAACAATAGCTCAACAAAACTACAATACAAGAGAAAAACAACCAAAACTACAACACAACAAAATAAACCAGAACCAAAAGAATAAATAAAATAAAACCAAATAAAATAACAAACACCAAATCCAAACAATTAACACAACAAAATAACAAAACAAAAATAATAAAACAAAAAACTACAACACAACAAAATTACGAAAAAGAACTAAATCCAAACCAATACACACCAATCAAAAACGTGTAAACTGAACAAAACCAAAAAACAACAAAATAAAACAAAAACCAAGCAAAACTACAACACAACAACATAAAACAAAATCAAACAAAACCAAATAAAATAAAAAACGACCAAATCCTAACAATTAACACAACAAAATAACCAAACACAACAAATCAACAAAACAAAAATAATAAAACAAAAAAACAGCCAAAACCAAGAAAAACTACAACACAACAACATAAAACAAAATCAAACAAAACCAAATAAAAAAATGACCAAATCCAAACAATTAACACAACAAAATAACAAAACACAACAAAAATAATACAACAAAAAACAGCCAAAACTACAACAACATAAAACAAAATCAAACAAAACCAAATTAAAAAAACAACCAAATCCAAACAATTAACACAAAATAAAAAAAACACTACAAAATATCAAAACAAAAATAATAAAACAAAAAAACTACAACACAACAACATAAAACAAAATCAAACAAAACCAAATAAAAAAACGACCAAATCCAAACAATTAACACAACAAAATAAAAATAAAAACACAACAAAATAATAAAACAAAAAACAGCCAAAACCAAGCAAAACTACAACACAACAAAATGACAAAAACAAGTGAATCCAAACCAATACGCACTAAATCAAAACCAAAGAAAAACAATAAAATAACTAAACAAAACTAAGATGCAAAGTAAAAACAATAAAACAATTCTGAGGTTCCCCATGAGCAAAGTAACCGTGGCGTTTGGATTAAATGTTTGCTTACGTGGATAGGTCTGCAACATAAGGCCCGTAAACAGGATGTTCTCTGACACGCAACTGGAAAAGACATGAAATGAACGGAATTGCTGATCAATCGGGTAACCAAAAAAAAAACACATTTATATTGCATTTAATGTGTTTTATTGAGTGGCTGTACTTACAGGCATTTTCTTCTGGTTCTGTCCATCCTTTGCCACCAGCAAATCATGGATTTTCTCATTGTACACCTCAAAATAGCTCATCTCCAGATGGCAGGAGATCTTTAATAGAAGTAAACTTGCATTTAGAAAGTTCAACACACTATTTTTAATTTATAATTCAGCAGTACATTCTAAATAAATAATCCTTCTATGGGACAGTAACCTCTTTGGTTTCAGTTGTGGACAATCTTGAGAAAAGTTCCTCGCAGAATCTGGGAATAACTCCAACCTCTTCACCAAAACCCATCATACTGTAAAACATCCAAAATCACACTTCTATATTATTGACATAAATAGTAAGCTGTTTTACCTATATGTAGTTTTAAATATTTATTTAAAAAGCAGACACATCACTTACGTGTAGGACTTTCCAGAGCCTGTTTGGCCATAGGCAAAAAGACACGTGTTAAATCCCTCAAATGCTCTTTCAAGCAAGGGCCGAGCCAGAGTTTCATAAACCATCTGCTGACTTGCAAAACTCGCATCCGATTCATCGATAGAGCAAAAAGAGAAGTCAAAGCTAAATGTGTAGTTTTGTTTAGTATCTGGATGTTGCACTAAAGTTTCTTGGCTGTCCATGAAGATCACCTGACGGGCCTTCTCATTCTTCTCCCTGCGGACACAAAGTGGCATTGTCCACTAAAATAATATATAATAATATTAAATATATAATAAAATCTTAAATCTTAAAGACTACAAATTTCTTGAAAAATTCTTGATATATATATATATATATATTAGGGGTGTAACGATTCCCTCATGTCACGATTCGATACATATCATGATACCGAACTCATGATACGATATTATTGCGATACTCCAAAACATATGATAAAAGGTTAACAAAAATGTGCAGTTGATTAAAATTACAATTACATTGTGGGTGTAAATGAATAGGGTTGGACTTCTGGAAACCCAATACAGGACAAAAGAAAGACAAAATTAACAATATTTACGATTCTATATTCTTATTTTAGACAAATATTGCTGCACTCTTTCACTGACTAGATATATTTAAAATAATTTATTTAAAATAAATTTTTTTTAAATGATAACATAAGACATTTGGCATTATCAGGACCCGCACAAATATTCCCCCCATTGCATTATTATACATTATATTCAACATTATATATAGTGGTTTAATGTAGTACTCTAAAAATGGAATTTGAAAGCTTAATTTGATTTTGGGTGAAATTATACACAATACATATTGTCACTATCCATGATGCATATTGGTGCATTTTTGTTTGCAATATATTGTGACACGATATATTGTAACACCCCTAATATATATATATATATATATATATAATTATTGATAATTATTTATCATTGATAATTATTTAGTTTCCCAAGTATTATTTCCCCCGAAAAAAAGGTTTGCTTGATTTTTTTTTTTTATAATAAATTGAATAATATTGAATGGTTGAGGTTGACGAATCCTATCCTATCAAAATGTAAAAATGACAAATGTGTAAAAATCATTAAGGAAAAATGTGATCACATATGCTTGTCTTTCCAATTTGTTTTAGGATGGGTTAAAATAAATACCACGTTGCCACAGTATTATAAAATGTCACATATTTTTAAAAGGGTCAACAGGGTAGAGTCGATAACTTTATTCAGTCAGATAGACATGCCAAAATCACCTTTTTATGTTAAAAAAAAAAATTGCATACCAAAAATTGTCTCAAAACAACATGCCGCCAATTACAATTTTAAAAACACACCAATTCTTACCTTGAACTGAAAGGTCTTACTCGAACTGCCACAGTGACTGTACTGTTCTCCATCTTCAGTTCTTGAGGTTGTCGAGTTCTGCTCACAGCTTCAAGAGGAACATGTCCTTCAGCCGCAGTGGCTCTGGAAACTTTTGTTCCTCCATGAGTTGTGGAGCTCATTAGTGTTGTGGGTCTCCTCACCTGTGCTGAATGTGATGCTGGAGTCATGTGCCTATTTAAAGCACCAATCTGAACCTTCTCATTGGTTGCTCCACCGGTTTCAGTGCTCATCTGTGGTGGCTTCTGTCTTCCAGTAGTTGTGGGTCTAGATGCATCTTTAACAGCTAACCTCTCAAAGACGTCTCTCTTGACACTTAATTTCTCAAACTGGGTTCTTCTTGTAGGCGTGGAAACGGTGCTACCCTCATCATGGGTGGCACTGACCTTCTCAGAACTTGTTTTCTGAGCACGCCATGAGGTTGTCCCAGGTGTTTTAATGGTTTCATGGGACTTTTTTGCTGGTGATGGTGCTGGATTGGGTTCGGTCAGCACTTTGGTTCTGTTCATGGACCCTGTTCTAGTCCTGCGCTGAAGGGTCAGGCGTTTCTCTTTTCCTTGGTTCTCTTGTTTGGTTTCTTCATGGTGGTTTACATGGGGTTTGCTGGGTTTTCTCTGAAGAGTGAGCCTGGCACTAGAAGATGGTGTTTTAAATGTGTTTTCTCCACATTTTGTGAGTGCTGAGATGACATAAGTCCTGTTCACTTCTTTTGTTTTATTAAAAGATGATGTGTTTTCTCCTTCTTTTGATCCATCCATAATTTTACGGAACCAAACGCAACACTTTTGACTAAAATTGTTTTAAGAATGTCCGACATTTACTTCAGTCTCCATTGATTTATAATAATGAGTGCACGGAGGTAAGCAACATGTCATTAGACTAAAAATATATATTTACGTAAACAAATGAACTAAAACTGACCTGCAAGTGTTATCCTGTAATTAAACAGTCGTATTGTAAATTAAAAGTTATTTTGTTCAAGAATTAAAACTCGCAGTCTTTTCTTCCTCCCGTTTACTTCCGTTTTGATGTTGAGAATGTAACAAACTGTACTCCGCCTCGAAACGTCAATAATAACAACAGTTCACTGTTTCCAAGCTCCGCCATACTGCCGCTATAATTCAAAAACAGTAGGCATGCTGTGATTGGTCAGCTCAGACTGACGCACCGATATACAGTAACACGCACCCACCAACAGATGGCAGTGTCTCTCCAAGCCTGAGCAGTCGTAGTGGGTCATAGACATATATGGTAGTGGGTGAACGGGTGTTTTTTACACGAAAATAAGGATTTGTATTAATAAAAATAACGAAAATAACGTTTGTATTAATATTAATACATTTCTCATAGTGATATTTTAGTCACAATAAAGCACATTTTCCCACAATGTAATGTGAAAAATATACAATTTATTTCGACATTTCGGTAATCTTTATTTTACTTTCTATAGTTTCTGCTGATTTAAATAACAACAAAACCATATTGCTTAATTACCTATAAGCAGCTTATTTTTATTTATATCATATTACTTATATGTATATATATATATATATATATATATATATATATATATATATATATATACTTTAGTCAGTTAGACACCATTTTAAAATTAGTGCAGATTACGAAAATTAACCATAGTTTGACCATGGTATTTGTAGTAAACAAATGCTAATCAAGTGCTAATCGCCCAATAAAACATGTTTACTGCACTAAATATCATAAAACCATGGTTATGCAATGTTGCAGTCAACGGTTACAGATTGACACACTGTACTAAGGTCATATAATTTTCTCAAGTCACAACTTTTAAAACTTTTATTAAGTTTTTGTCTACTGAAAGACGTTTTCATGTCGACTACTTTATTGGTACTGCTTTTAATTCAATTTGCAGTTGATAAATATATATATAAATATATTAATATAACTATAAAATACTTACAATGTAAGAAAAAAATACTTAGGGCTTTTAACATTTGTACCATCTTTTACCTTGTTAAATTTGACAATTTCTCTGATTTAAATGTTGTATAATGTTTTAGTATGATTTACTGTTTATGATACAGTAAACAAGTAACAGGTTTTACCATAGTATTTATTGTTTTCAGTTTCCATTAATGTTACTAACGTTTTTTATTTATTTTTATTTTTTTAAAAAGGGTGATGTGATTTTGTGCATCTTATTGTAGCCTATGGGAAACCGTTAGAAGGGACACTTGATTCTTTCACTTCTTGTGGCATTTATTGAAAACACAAATTACAACAATAAAACCTTTTAATAATAAATCCATTTGCTAGTTATTTCCTGGCAGATCTTTTGTCGTGCTTCCTGATGATGTCGATGAGGTTGCTTTTGGTTCCGATGACGTCGTCCTCTCCACGGTGACTCCTCTGTTTGGCTTTCCTCTGCTGTTCGAACAGATGGGGGGAGTTGAGGAGTTGTGGCGGCAGTAAGGAGCCGGTGGGCTTCACTCGGTTCACAATGTCCAGAAAGAGCCGTTTGCTGTTGTTATTCATGAAGGTGATGGCGGTGCCTCTGTGCCCCAGTCTACCAGCTCGACCAATCTGAAGGGGTCAAATATAGTGTATCATTAAAGACATGAACCTTCAATGTGTAAGTGTTTTTTTATAAAACAATTCATACCTGATGAACATATTCATCCATGTTAGCTGGCATGTCAAAGTTCACTACCAGCTTAACATTGACCAAGTCAAGTCCTCTTCCAAGAATCCCAGTGCTGACCACCACTTCAAACTGGCCCTCGAGTAGACCCTAAAAAACACCAACACATAGACATATATTATATTGTAATTTTGGACATTTGTGGGCTGCTTTTAGAAAACGATATTTTTGCATTACCTTTACTATTTTGTTGCGTTCCCACTGAGTCTTGTCCGAGTGGATGGCGACTACGTTTAATCCCATGACCTTTTGCACAGCTTCACACAGCAGATCGGCCCCAAGTTTGCAGTCTACAAACACAACTACTGGCGGCTGGTAGAGCTTTGTGTCCTGTGGACACACAAAAAGACATCAAGATAATACTCTACTAAAAACAAACCTAATAATATAATACAAATACAAATGATAGATGTAATATAAATAAAAGAAAGGTGAATATAAAAAAATGCTTGAGCTGTAAAAATATTTTTGTTAAAAAAATAAAGTTGTAATTACAAAACTTCTAATTAAATAATTTCCTATTTTAATTGACAATTATTAAAAAAAATATATTAAATTTAAAATTAATAAAGAATTGCATTTATTTATCACTTACGTAGTTTCATATTTTTGATGGGCAATTATTCTCAAATATTACATGTGATATTCGTATAAAATGTATTTGTCTATTTATTTTTCACATTTATGAATTCATTTTGATGAACAATTATTCTAAAATGTTCCATATAAAATTAATAAAGGATTACATTTATGTATTTATTTGACATTTATGAATTCATATTTATAAATTGCTATTTTATATTTCTGATGGACAATGCTAAAATATTAAATACAATATAAATGAAGAATTATTTGTTTATAAAATTCATCTGTTCATATATTTCCTTTAATATTTATCATTTATATGTTATGTAATATTTTTGATGGACGATTATTCTAGAATATAAAATAATATAAATAACAAAAAGGATTTTGTTTATTCCATTTCATTAAGAATGAATATTATTTATCAATTGTGTCATTTCATATTTTAATGGACAATTATTCTAAAATGTGAAAATAATATTAATAAATAATTATTATTTATGAATTCAGATTTATCATTTATGTTATTTTATACTTTGATCGGAAATTATTCTAAAATATTTAATATAAAATTTAATAAATCATTTTATTTGTAAATGTATTTATTCAATTTCATATTTATTCATTTATATATATATATATATATATATATACATATATGTGTGTGTGTGTGTAAGCAATAAGGTACGAGAGACTCCACTTCGCGTCGTGCCTAACAACGCCCTTCAGCCGTTACTTATTCACGATATAGCACTTGCCTCGAGTACCTTATTGCATTTTATAAAACAGTTACCACACAATAAAAATATTGAAGTAAATAAATATGTATTAGAGCAACTTTCATGAAGTAAAATCACTAAAAGCCTTCCTTCCACTAGGAAAAAATAGTCCCTGACCGTGAACAGCAACAGCGTTCCAATGTGTAAATAAAAACAACATAGGAACTGCAGTGTTGCGCAGTGATAAATAGAACTGGTGAAGCGGTCATGGCCGTGTTTTATCGTGAATAAAGCACAGCAATTGACCAATCAGAATCAAGGATTGGATTTCTGATGGACTACTATTCTAAAATATCACATGTATTCATTTATATCTTTTTTTATTATTATTTATTTATGTAGATAGCTGGGGGCAGTGATTTTATAAAATGCGTTCCTGCTTTCTGTCCCTGGTAAGCCGTTGCTACTCTTCCTGGAGCAAAGCCATTTGAGGACCCACCCATTTCCTCTGGAGAGGAGGGTAAGACACAACAGCATAGACTGACCCACAGACGTCCAGTGTAACTGCTTTTCTGCCAACAATTCAGTCGACAGCAGGCCACAAATGCGGTCAATCAAGCTTATTTTGTTTTTAAATCTGATTAGTCTTTTCCACTGATGAATTGTGAACAAAATGTGGTACATTTTGAGTGTAATTTCTGCAGTACACTTACATTTAAAATCTCAAAAAGCTTCTTTTTCTTTGACGGCTCCTCCACCCAGAGGACTATCTGCCGGACGTTGGCGCAGGGTTGGTTCTTCTGTCCAATGGTTATGCTCACAGGGTCGCGGGTAAGACGAGCCGCTAGCTGTTCCGTTCCTGTGGGAATGGTGGCTGACGTCAACAACGTCTGATGCTCTTCAGGGACGTGCTCCAAAATTTCCAGAACCTGCTGCTGGAATCCCATCTTCAGCATGGTATCTGCCTTTGAATGTTTATGACAATTATATTAAAAATTACAACATATAAATAAAATAACTTTATAGATTAAAAATAGAAAAACTTTATAGATTATAGATATATATAGATATATACATACATAGATTATAGATATATAGATTTTTATAGATAATAAAATAACTTTATAGATTAAAAATAGAAACAGCACAGATGATATAGATAGATAGATAGATAGATAGATAGATAGATAGATAGATAGATAGATAGATAGATAGATAGATAGATAGATAGATAGATAGATAGATAGATAGACAGATAGACAGATAGATAGACAGACAGACATACAGATATACATACAGATACACAGAAAGACAGACAGACAGACAGACAGACAGACAGACAGACAGACAGACAGACAGACAGACAGACAGACAGACAGACAGACAGACAGACAGACAGACAGACAGACAGACAGACAGATAGATAGATAGATAGATAGATAGATAGATAGATAGATAGATAGATAGATAGATAGATAGATAGATAGATAGATAGATAGATAGATAGATAGATAGATAGATACCTCATCAACCACAACAGCCCTGACATCATCCAGCCATATAGCCTTCTGTTTCACAATCTCAATGATGCGTCCTGGAGTGGCTATTGCAATCTGGACAAAGCAATTAAAAAGATAAGGTGGATTCTGATTAAGCTCTAATCTATCAAACATTATCCAAAACTTTACCCAGAAGCACCTTGATCTTCTGCTTGAGTCGATGCAGCTGAGGAGGTAAAGGCATCCCCCCCACCAGCAGGGCAGTCCTCATGTTGGGCAGACCCATCACCAGCTCTTTGGTCTGCTGCTCTATCTGGATGGCCAGCTCTCTCGTCGGGGTCAGGATGAGACACGTGGGACGAGACGGAGAAGCAGTTTGGCTCTGGGAAACCATCGAAATACATAAATCGTAAATTGTGGGAAGTTTAAACATCATTGGCAACAACACTGTAAAAAAAGTTGCTGTCTTTTATTTTTAAGTACAATCAACTTGGATGTTATTTAAAGTCATTTAAACTTTAATCATAATAAATTGACTTAAAAAAATGAGTTTAAAACTGCTTAACTTATTTTGGGGATTTAAAGCAATGTAAAAACATATGTTGTCATAACTTATTGATCATATTTTTACAGAAAAATGATCCATATTAAATAAATAAAATAAAACAAATGAACCAGGACAAAATATATATATATATATATATATATATATATATATATACATATAATAAATATATTTATAAAAAACGGTACCTTGCAGTATATTTTTTAAACAAAAAAAGCACAATTTGATTTGTTTTTATTTATTTTGACAATGTTATCATTTGTAACTTATTTTATCATGCCCAAATCTCACATTATAGTAATAAAAAAGAATAAAAACGAGAGAGAGAAAAAAATGAACTTGCCAAAATAAAAAAAACTTATATTTTATTTATATTAAAAAAGGCAAATATTTGTTCCTAAAAATGAACATTATGATATGAAACATTACTGTGACATTGTAGCTGTCAGGTGAATGTGAGTTATATATAACAATTGCCCTTATCTGAACTAGGCATTCTGGTTGTGAACTTCCCAGAGGAAGCGCACTGGAATTATAGACCAGTCAAAAATAGATCTGCTCTTATGAATTACTCATACTGGCGGAGCGCATGAGAGCACTCGACATCTACGGTAACAGCTGTTACCTCAAAAGAGTTGTCTACAGTATTTAACACCATGACCTGAAAAAAATCTATCTATCTATCTATCTATCTATCTATCTATCTATCTATCTATCTATCTATCTATCTATCTATCTATCTATCTATCTATCTATCTATCTATCTATCTATCTATCTGACAGTACTGCACATCCCAATTTACTTTTCATAAATGAACTTCTTTAACACAGTTATTGCAGTGAAATGAAACAACAATGAGCTAAATTCATCTGAAAATAACAGTTATCTTGTGTAAAGCTGCTTTGTAGATGAAAATGAAAACTGATTTTTCTTCATAACTAATAAATTAGACAAAATAATACCGTTATTTTCCTGCTTATCAATGTGAGGATGCTTTGAACCAATCTGTATTTAAAGCTCTATATAAATCCTTTATCCAGTACAGTCTTTACCTGGAGTGCATGCATTACCACTGGAAGAAGGAAAGCAACAGTCTTCCCAGAGCCTGTGTCTGCAGTGGCGATCACATCTCTGCCGGTTAAACCCACAGGGACCATCTGCATCTGGATGGGAGTGGGTGCCTCATAACCAGCCTTCTTCAGGTTGAGTCTGAGTGCTGTGGGAAAGTTACAGTGTTCGAACTCAATAATGGGTCTACAGACCTCACTGCCAGCTGTCACTATTGCCAGCTCTGTTTTAACTCTCTTAACCTGCTCCTCAGTCAGTTCAGATATGAAAACGTCCTCTTTGTAAGAGTAACTCTCAGCGTCAGTGTTTGACGCATTAGAGGTCTTTGAACCCTCCTGTGGGTCTTTAGAAAAGACCTTCTCGCCAAAACCCAAGCACATTTGAGCCAGGTGACGGGCTTTACACTCCAGGCTACAGACATCATTGTCAGTTTTATCGCAGATGTATTCTCCATATCGACCGCACATGACGCACACAGGTTCTCCTGGCTCTGGCCATCTCTGGTTCTTCTTGAAGGACTTCACTGGTTCCTCCTCTTCATCAGACTCTATCTGGTCGGATTCCTCCTCTGGTTCAATATTCACAGTCTCGTCTGGAGGACAGAGGTCAGATGTAGATGTAGAAACTGTGTCTAGGTCAGATGGAGATGTAGAAACAGTGTCTTCAAGTGTCGTTTTGCTTCTCTTGGGGTTCTGCTGATGGGACTCGGGGGCTCTCTTGAGCTTTAGCGATCTCGGCATAAACATTTTCTGCTCACATTCACCACACAGATACTAACTAAAACAAAAGAAAAAAGATTGTTATATTCATATTCTGGAAACGCTTTATTTCAGAGAACCCGAGACCTGTGGGACGGAAGGGAACCTTCTAAAAAGTCGCGTAGGTATGACGTCATATAAACATTACTGTAAAGCTGGGCATTGTAGTTTTTAAGGATGTAAGTACTCTGTAGCAAAAACCTGTAGTATATATTATTTTCCTTTATAGACAAACACGAATTTTAGATATAAAGTATTGTAGATCTATATATTATATACAAAGTATTGTAGTTTAATCAATGAAATACGATATCATTTTACTTATGATAATTAGTAATAAACAACAATAATATTTTTATCTAAAGTTATTATGTCAGTTTATAATGCATAATATATATATATGCATATTCGGTAAGACTTGAAAACTCAACAAGATAAATATTTGACTTTTTTGAAAAACATTTACCTGTGCTGTGTATTGGTTTGTTTTTTTTGTGTGTGTGTTTATTAATTGCATACGACAATATTGTAATTATACATCTGCTTAAAATAATAATAATTATTATTATTTCACAATAAAAAAGCCATATATCTTTGTATATGTACAGAACATTGGAGAACTAAGGGTTCTAAGGGCTCGTTGTGGATATTATATTTTCAATAATTATTATATATTCATTTTTTTTTTTTACCGAAAGAACAATGTGAATTTTCCCTTAAAAATGGGATAAATAAAGTTTATTAAATCTAAAGTTAATGATTTATGCCATCACACGCTTTTACTATTAACAAAATAAATTGCATCAAGCTTTTTAATTAAAATATATATATTTATTTGCATTTATATGTATTTACAGCATATTAATAATATATGTTATTACATTTTACTGGATCCAATGTCTAGTTAGTACAATTTCTGGCAGCCTTGGCGTTGTTGGCGTGTTGGGCGGAGCGCGCATGCGCAGATGACTTTGTCTCACTCACTGCTGCAGGGAGCCCGACCGCCCGACCGCAGGACGCTGGATGAATAGAGGGAGAAGAATAACCGTAAATATCCAGATGGGAATATGTGGGCAGAGCATAGCGAGGTCCTAATCAAGACAAAGACTTTTTAGATAGCGACACTTCGCCCGCCTCTTCTAAATCTGAACATGCTGGATTATTAAGAAGAAAAACAGCCGAATTCAAATAGTGGTACCAGAATGGATGAAGCTCTATGGGCAGAACCCCACTTTTATTGGCGAATTTGATGTGAAAATAAGCCCAGCCGAGTGTTTGAACAGCGCTATGGCACATGTATGTTACAAAATCTGATGTATATGTGAGAGATAAAAAGCAAAAAGTCAGCTTTGAGGCATTGAATTCCTTCGGAGAGATGTCATCGTTGTGAGTAGCCTACTGGATGTGACACTGCCGCCGTGAATATGGGAGATCTGACCGACTCCAGGGACCCGAAAAAGACTTTTATTGTTCCTGCCATCAAGTCTTTTGATCATTATGATTTTAATAGAGCAAAAATCAGAGCAAGCCTCACATGGCTGGTGGCCAAAGCCTTTGGTACAGGTAGGTGGCGTGCTTCTCTTTCTCCACCATCATCTTTGTCTCTTGATTTCATTGCCAATGTGTTGCTTTGAATGCATTTGATATCAAATTGAAATAAAACCCCATTATATATGAATGGATGCATGTTATAATCATGATTGCATTTTGCTGATGGAGTGAGTTTGACAGGATTTTTATTATATTGTTACAAAATATTAATATTCCACAATTGCAATATATAATTTCAAACTGCTTCATAATTAGCTGCTGTTTATTAATTGTATCCAGTACTGAATGGTGTAGGCTAATGTATAATGTTAGAATCCAACACTAACCAAAAAAAAAAAAACGTTCTGCCATGATTTTTTCTTTTCTTTTCTTTTTTTTTTTGTTTGGAAATGTAACATGGTAGTACCTTGGAATACTTTGTAAATATCGCAGTGTGAATTCATAAATGAATATGCAAACAGTTGAGTATTAGCATGCAATGTTGACAGAATCATTATTTAACTCATTATTAAACATGATGCACTTATAAAACATGGTCCTGTGATGGCCTTACTTATCTCAAGTTATCTGTGAAAAAGAAATCCATTTTAGCATACTTTTAAAAAGAGAAATAGAATATTTTAAAATAATATACCTTAGTGCGAAGTGTTAACTGAATGTAATGTTTGAACACTCTAATTTTAATAATTAATTCAATTAGTTTTTTTGTAATTAAATTAAATTTATTAATTTATAATACATTTATATTCCATGCAATTAGTTAAACTTAAGAATGTTTTTGCCCCAATTAAAACTTCTGCATCCTATTTTGTCCTTTCAGTTTTGTTTTTCATTTTTGTTAATGCCAACTGCAAACATTATGACACAAATGTGTATTTTTATTGGTATTTATATTTTAGTAATACACAATATTTCTACTCATGTCCTTAAGGACAAACTGCCCCCATTAAAAGTGCAATTTTTAATCCCAGGGTCATTGATGAAGTCTTTGTTAATAGGCTTTTATTCTGTTGGCAAGGCCTAACAATTTGATTTTTTTACCAGAAGGGGCCATTTTATCAGGTTTAGCCCATAAAGCAAACACTCACTTTATTCCTGTTTTGTGTTTCTGCATATTATAGAGCTAATTGGATCCATTATGCAGGTATAATTATGTATGTGGGTATGTTTGTGTGGATGTCAGAGTGTGGTTTATATCTGTAATACAAAAATTGTGTGTATGTGTGAGTGTGTAATATTTGAGAGAGTAAAGATTTGCTGGCATCTAATTGGAAAAATTTCATACTGTGCCCAAACAAATTCTTACTGTACGATCATTTTTTTAGATCTCAAAAATCTGGACCATAACCTGTTTAGATATTTATTATTATTATTATTATTATTTTAAGTTTAATATGATTTTATTATTATTTATTTTGTTGAGTTTAACATGGTGTAAAATATATATATATATATATATATATATATATATATATATATAAATACACACACTTTAATGTCATTTCTATTGAGAATTGTATGTCATATATTTAACCCTCTGCTTCTGTTTGCATGGCGATCAAAAATGACAGATTTGTTTTAAATTTCATTTAAATTAATGTATTACACTATATTTTAGTTTGCTAATGTCTTTATTGAATATTTTGTTGGGGATTTTATAGTACTACATTGAAAAATATATTTTCCAAAGCATGTTTTACCCTAAAACTGTTTTACTCTAAATCTAAACAAGTTTTGTTCCAAATTTAAGGTTGATATCTCCAAAAAATGAGCTTTCAATACGATTTTGTTAGGGTGCAGTACCAAACGTTTCCACTAGATTATATTCGTCTCCCATTTGTTTCCAATGCGGTTTCCAAACCGACACAATTCAAGGGTGACGATTATTTTCAGGAACATTTAACCTTTTTCAATCATGCCCATAGCAAGTGCCAAAACCTTTTTTAACCTACCATTTCAATGCAGTAAAAAATTATTAAAAAAAAAAAACAACAAAATATACTTTTTTAGTCAAATATGACCGAAGAGCACCAGAGGGTTTTTATGCCGTTGCCATAACAAACGTTAATTTGCCATTAA
This sequence comes from Pimephales promelas, assembly GCF_988280905.1. Taxonomy (NCBI): domain Eukaryota; kingdom Metazoa; phylum Chordata; class Actinopteri; order Cypriniformes; family Leuciscidae; genus Pimephales; species Pimephales promelas. The sequence goes on along the minus strand of NC_142770.1, from coordinate 14,103,094 downwards.
ACGTTTGTTATGATGAAGATGAATTTAGTTCATTTAAAATATAATATTGACTAAAACACTACAGAATTACAGAAATTATATTCAATAACTTTACAAGTGCTTTAGTATGTTAGTTGACAACTTGACACCTTATAATAAGTGCATTAAAACATAACAAAAGATTATTCAAACAATTATTTAAAATGTACTTTAAAATAAACCTTTTAATTTGACATGATTACAAAGTGCACATTTTACAAAGTGCACATAAAAATGTACTTAAGTGTTAAGAAACAGTCATGAAAGTGTACGTTAAGTGGCTTTTTCATTAATATATTACCTGCAAGTACAGTTTAAAAAAAGATACTTTTAAGATTTGAATCCACTTCTTTTTCATAATGGGATTGACTTTCAGTGCAGCTTGATATGGAAACATCAGCCAAAATGTAATATATGAGCCACAGAGTTCATAAGTGTTCATTGACACTGTGGTGAACAATGTGACAGATTGTCAGCTCATAGCTATTCACTTTGTGTGCTAAATTTAACCATGATGCTCATAAATGTAGTTAATGAAGTTTTATGTTTATGTTCAATCAAATCTGTACAAGCTTAACATCTTTGACAGATTGTCGTCCGTGTTTATTCGCTAGCTAGTCACTGAGCTGTATAGTTTAGCATTGTGCTGACCCATTGTGATTGGCTAACTGATGTATCCACCAGCCATCTGCTCTCCTTTAGGTCCTCTCATTAAAATGCGCAGTCAGGTCTTCAGGCCCATGTGCGACGCAAATGACAACTCTTCCTGTCAGGATGGTTATTGTTTAGCATCTCTGATTTAAAGTGACCTTAAACTCGAAGAACAATTCACTTGAACTCCTGGGTGAGGATGTGGAAATGTTCAGTAGTTTGATTGACAGGCCTTAAAGGGTGTTATTGACCCATTTGTTGACTTATCTTAAGGTGTAACATAGGACCGATGATAGTACAACTGATAAAAGGAAACATTTCCACACAAAGAATGATTTAATCAACACATTTCAGACCACAATATTATTTAAAAACATAATGTAGGTCTTTAAATTAATATATGTATGATGCCGCCAGTTAAAATGAAATACAAGTGGATGTTTGTCAGTCCATAAAAGCTTTTCCATTGATCCAGTTTGGTCAGTTGGGACAGATAGAGATAATAAATTGGTTATTTAATGGTATGCACTCTGCTCTCTGTCCATCTCCTGGATGCAATCTTCCTTTATGGCATGTTTGTTTCTGAAAACTAAACATTTATTTTTATTTTTACTTCTTTATTGTGAAAATGAATGCGTGAACTAAAACTCAAAGGATCAAGCCATAGGTGTTTATGGTCAGCCAAACACAATCAGTTATATTTATAAAAAGTCTTACTCTTTCCAGCTTTATAATGTCATTGAATAGTGCCTTGAGTTTTTGAAGCTCCAAAAAGTGCATCCGTCTTTGTTAAAAGTAATCCATGCATCTCCAGTGGGTTAATAAATGGGATAGAGGTCACCCGTCCGACGGAACTCAACTTGACTCCCATGAACGCACATACGGCCGGAAGTCGAGTACTGGGATAAGTTTATAGTTCAGATATAAACACTGATGTCAAAATAGAGCAAATCACCCTTTGAAGCACATTCTGCTTTAAATAACGGTTGTATCAATTACATTTTATGCCAGTAGGTGGCGACTAGTGACTCTTAAAAATGTATTTGTCAGTGAATCATTCATTCAAAAGATTCGTTCAAAAGTGCTAATTCATCCAGTGATGAAGTCTTTGAGTCATTGAATCATTTATTCATCCAAATCAATTATTTTTTTAAACATTCATTCTTATTAATACTTTTTTTTCTAAAAGTCTCAAATCTATTTAATAGTGTCATCAGTATTAGTATCAGTGACCTTCTTTCACTTATACCAAACACCAAACATAACACCAAAAATATTTTATGTCTTTGTTGTTTCGACATTCATTTACAGATTCAATGTGAAAATATATTTTTGATACCAGTATAATATAAGGTGGGAGAATAATCATGATTAATTACAGAGATCTGTATAATTATTTAGATAATCTTTTTATTGATTGACAGTCCTATGTGTATGTAATATTTGTATCAGATTTTCCTGGACCTTCTGTGTATGTGTTTGATTCAACTATGAGAAATATTCAAATTTAATTTTTAAAAATGTTGAAAAATTCGTTTTTTAAAAATGAATTACTATATGTGTACTTACTTAAAAAGGTTTAAAAAAATGTTGCAATGTTTTTTTTTTTTTTACTAAATGAAAATATTTTTAACGATTAAATGCACCAAAAAAAATCATAAAAAAGCAATTTTTGCCTAAACATGTTTTTTCTTAAAACATTTTAATTACTGTGAATTGTGGTGACTCAAATGAATCATTGAATCTGACTCACTTTTGAACGACTTCACAGATGTAACCAAATGTAGCGGACTCGCATAATTGGAAAGTGCTTTAAAATCATTGGAATATTTACAATATGAGCTAAATCATTGTGAATATATCATGATTATTGGACGTATTGTTCAGAATATTTACACCTGTGCAGTTCGTCTCTCGCCTTCTGTGTTGCTCCATCTGTCTTTGATGAAGCTCGGAAGAAGCTCCTGGCTACATACGTATGGCAGGGGAATCGATATGTTGCCATGGCAACCGCGGTCCGGCTCCACACACTCGTATTTTTGACTTACATTGTCAGCGCCTTGTGGCTGTGATATCATCAGTGAAATGTTTGATCTTGTTTTATGATAAAGAGCCATTTTAAAACCTTTCATGGTAACTATTAAGTACCATTTAAGGTACTTTCCATTCCATTTTTTTCCATGTCTCAAATGAAGGCATTCATTTGGACAGACTGAGTGGTTCAAATCTTTTGTATCATTACACAATTAGGTTCAGTCATAAATAAGGTAATAAGGATGTGTGTGGACTGACTCAAGCGTTCTCTCAAACTCTCACCCTTCTCCATAAATAGCTAAACATCTCGGTTCTCCATGGATACTGTGACCTCATTCGGATCTCTGAACCCATTTATTCTGTCAGCGTGTTAACTCATGATAATGATATTTTTGATGTTGTAGCTGAGCTGTGTGGTAGACACTGCTAGACCTCGCTTCCTTTAAGGGCTTTCTGCTTTTCCTCATCTTCCCAGGTGAGAGTAAATGAGACTTGCACAAGGATCGGAAAACACCAAGCTGAGTTTATCTTTAGTTGTTCTGGAGATGAAAATGTCAAAACAAGCAAAATGCAGAAAGCTTATTTTTTTGTACTACCAAAAAAACGTTTAAACATATCGTTATTTTTGTAATTATTTATTTTTTTTTGGTTTCAAAAATAAGAACAGTGTAAGTAGGTTAACGCTAATTACACATTTTTATTTTTCACATTTTATTTTCTCATTCATGGATGTTTCTTTATTACACAAATTTGTCTATAACTGAAAATGGCGAATAATGACATTTTGTCGATTTTGCATTTTCCACAATCGTGGAATCGCGAAAAACTGGTGGGACTGATTAATATGATGAACATTATGTATTTAGGTTTAAATACCAACGCTGATAAGCTGATCATTATTTTTGTTATGGCTAATAACCAATAAATAGCCAATAATACAATTTTGGACTATTTTATCTGATTAAATACAGCAAATAAACCTAAAAACTTATGCTGCATGTGAATTTTGTACCTTATTTTCTCATTCATATATGTTACTTTATAAAAATTTGTCAATAACTTCAAGTAGTACTGTGCTGTTTGCAATTATTTTGCAGTCAAGTGGTAAATATTGGTTGTTTTTGTGTTTCGCTATCGCGGAACCGTTAATATGATGAATATTATGTACTATATATAAATATAAATAAATAAATAAGATGTATGTAAATTATGCACAGGTGTAAATAATATATATTATGTACCCAATGCCAATAAGCCGATAATTATGTATTTAAGTTATGGACGAAAAAACAATAAATAGCTATTACAATTCTATACTATAGTCTACATAAATAATAAACTAAATTTCTAAATGATGCATGTGATTTTAGGCATCACGGCATTGTAATGTACAGTATGAAAAACTGGTGTGACATCATTTTAAACAAAATCAGATGAAAAATGTAGTTTGTATGGAGTTCGAAACAGCTTGCTCCGGCTATAAACACCTTTGTACTGTTATTCACCCTTCATAACGCATATGATGAACTGTAGTTTGGCTTCCGCCATTCTCCCAGCATAATTAAAAACGGCTGCTGTGACCCCCATTCTTAAAAAAAAAAACAGGACTTGAACATTTAAACATGGACAATTACAGACCAATATCAAATTTGACATTTTTAGCAAAATCCTTGAAAAGGTTGTTTCTTCGCTATTGCGATCTTATTTGGATGTGAACGGTCTTTTTAAACCTTTCAGTCAGGTTTTCGCCTATCGCACAGCACTGAAACTGCATTTGGTTAACGAAATTCTTTTGTCCATGTATTCAAGTAAACATCTTGATTAGAGCCTGACCGATAAAGGATTTTGAAGGCCGATACCGATACAAATATTTGATGGAGTTAAAATCCGATATTCCGATATATCGGCCGATATTTTTTATTTTATTTTTTTTCAGGAACGCACAACAAAACATTAACAGATTTCCTTAACATTAGTTATTTGTAGTTATATATGAGTTTCAATTAAAATAATATGATAATGCATTTTAAAAAGAAACTTGTTTCTTTTATTGTCGCAACAGAACAGAGGAGGAACCAAACCTCATTAATTAATTAACAAAACTCATTAAATTCCACTGAGAATAGTGGCATTAGCTAGCTTTGTGGTTAGCTAGAATGTGTTGCGCGTTATAAACAAGTGTTGCCAACAGGGACGGTGTAGAGTGCCCTCTGGTGGACAAACTATACAACTCCAACACTCCAACATGACATGGTTGAAGCGTGTTTCGTCCGTTTTTATTTTATTTTTGAAATATTCTATTATCGGCCATTATAACTGCCGATACCGATAGTTTGGAAAATGCCTAATATCGGCCGAAAATATCGGCCTGCCGATGTATCGGTCTGGCTCTAATCTTGATGCTCCTCGATGCTTTTGACACAGTCTGCCATGAATGGCTTATTTCTCAGCTTTCTGATATCGGCATCACTGGTTCAGCTCTCATTTCCTATACCAGCGACAGAAAGTATTATATCAGCATACAACGTCATAGATCTGCCACTGCTTCACTCACACAGGGTGTTCCTCAAGGTTCAGTTCTTGGTCCACTATTGTTCATCATCTACATAAATCCACTTATCATACGCAGGCATGGACTTCAATTCCATTGCTATGCTGAAGATGACATTGAAATTTATCTTACCATCAGCTCTGATAGGCCATCCCTGCCTGACTCACTCACTGCATGTCTCAGGGACATTAAGCACTGGATGCTATTATTGCAATGCTTTATTTCTTGGTCTGCCCAGAAACGAATTGCAAGACTACAGTATGTTAAACTCAGGAGCAAGTGTTCTCACCTCCACCAGGCGTTCTGCTCACATTACTCCTCTGCTTCATGAATCATGACCTTCACTGGCTACCCGTAGCATCACGTATTCACTTTAAGATATTGCTTCTTGTCTTACACGCCCATATTTGCCAGACTTTAGAACGAGGGAACCGGGAGTGCTACTGTAAAATGCTAACTCACTTGCGCGTTTTGGCCTACAAAGTGACGTGATAACTTCGGCACTCTATTTACATATTCATCTATACGCCACTCTCATCTGTGTTGGGATATTTGCGTGGTATACCGCTGGTCGCTTATTTCGAACCTATTTTCACCCCTAAGTGAAGAAGGAAAAAGAACGTTGCTGCCATCTAAAGGTCCTGATATACGTACTCACAGCAATGTAACAGTAACTGTTATTCTGTCATCCTGCAGACAGTGTTCCTGAAGACCTGAAAGAGCCCCTCTACCTGGACCAGTATGAGCAGGAGCACCTGAAGCCTCCTGTGGCCGATCTGCTGCTGTCGGCTGAGCTGTACTGTCGAGCAGGGAGTCTGATTCTGAAGAGCGACGCCGTCAAACCTCTGCTGGGTCATGACGCCGTCATCCAGGCTCTGGCTCAGAAGGGCCTGTACGTCACCGACCAGGAGCGACTGGTGACCGAGAGAGACCTGCAAAAGAAACCTATTCAGATGGTGAGAGAACCCTTTTACACAAGTTCCTTTGGGTTATGATTGCCAGTATTAGACTCAGAGGTGTCGGTAAAGGACCAAATCTCAGTTTCTTAAAGGAGTAGTTCACTTTTAATAATAATTTACTCGCCTTTCTTCAGTCATTTCTTCTTGAACCCAAACGGTTCAAGGTCCAAAAGATAGTTTCAGTGCAAACTGCAAACTGTTCAAAGGGCTTTAAACGATTCCAGACGATGAATAAGGATCAAATCTTTCGACCGCTGAAAGAACAAAATGAACGAATCTTTTTCCGAGTCAATTCGTTCATTTCGTTCGTTGAATGAACCAAATGACACGGGAAAAGATTTGTTCATTTTGATGAACGAGTTCGAACAGGAGAGTCACGAACGTGCATAGCAAGGCGACCAGAGCAAGGCGACCATTTGAGCTTATAAAACTTAAACTTTGTTTGTTTGTTTTTAAATGAGCGATCGTTTCGCTTGATAAGACCCTTATTCATCGTCTGAAATCGTTTAAAGCACTTTCAACAGTTTGCAGTTTGCATTGAAACTGTCTTTTGGACCTTGAACCGTTTGGTTACCATTGAAGTCCATTATATGGAGAAAAATCCTGGAATGTTTTCATCAAAAACCTTAATTTCTTTTCGACTGAAGAAAGAATAACATAAATATCTTGGATGACATGGGGGTGAGTAAATTATCAGCAAAAGCTTTTTTAAAAGTGAACTATTCCTTTAATTGAATTTTGGCTTTACATCTTATTTCCCTGAAGTTAAACCCCATTATGATGGAGCTTTGGCGCGGCAATTGGTGCTATTGTAGGTTTCGTGGATTTGAGTCTGGCTTAATACATAAAATAGCCACACAAAAACCTGCATCACTGAAAATGATGGATTAGTGTTTTTAAATTATTTTTTGACTTACGAATGTGGTTCATATCCGACTGGCGTCTATTTAAGATAAATCCCACCATTAATATGAATGATATGCAATTTTGTCTACTTAAATAAAAGGTAAAACAGTAAAAAACTGCAATCAATCATTTTGAATGCAACAAATTAATTTTGCCATCACAAGATTATTATGTACAGCATGGAAATGAATATTAATTTTGGATTTACTAAAGATTTTAAAGTTTCAAAAAAATAGTGTTATTTTTAGCATTTCAGCATTATTTATATAAAAAAAAATTTTATGTTTAAGTTAACGACAACAACACTTTAAGTGAGCGATAGATGACAACAAAGGTGTTGTAAATTTCGCCCAATGTTCAATATGGTCAATATCAATATCTTGCCTCCCTAAGAAGTGCATCACGCTTCTGAAGTAAAATTCGACAAGTATTTTCATGTTGTCTTTAAAAGCAGCTTTTGAAAGGCCCAGAATGTTCATTGGATAGACAACTTATAATTCTCTCTCTGTTTTATGTTTTTTTTATCTTGTCAATGTGTTTAATTAAAGACGTATTTCGGGCTCATAGCATCTGCTTTAAAGATATAAAGAGTGCTGTTGTTGTGTGAGTGACTTCCTGTTGATATTTAATTACCGCGCCGCTGTTTGCTGTGCCTCTGGCTTCCTCAGCCTCAACGGAGCACATATCATCGCAAACAATCTCTTCGCTGCGTGAATAACGATTTTGTATAGTGCCAATAATGATACTTGTTACAATAGTCTTGACAAATTGATTATTTTTATTATATTAAATGGTCACATTGCTCGGTTGGTAGTTATTTCTCTACAGTTTAGAGAACCAGAGCTATTGATGCTGCTTGTAGCCGAAAGCATAGCTCATTGATTCAGGCCTGTATGGCTTGATCTCTTGTACAGACAGAATGAACGTTTCAGCACCTTGATCTCAGAGGCCACAAATCCTCATTAGTGTCAGAAAGCCGTCCATCTGTCTGCTGTTCTACACCAGCTCTGGTACAGTAAGCTGTCTGACTACAAGATCTGTCGGTCTTCCCGTGCTCAACTTTAACCTGTTTAGCCTCGCGCTGTGGGTTGTTTGGCTATGGCTTTGTGGCGGCCCCATTTCGAGAAAATGCTGCTGTCATTACATCGTGTAGAAATGTTTTATGCTTCCGTTGGGTTATTATTGCCAGAATTAGACTCACTGAGGTGTTGTAAAGGACCCTGCATTTTGGCTTTTCAACTAATATCCCTGAAGTTAAACTCTAGATTATCTTTTAGCTTTGGCACGGCAATTGGTGCTAATGAAGGTAATGTAGGTTTGAGTCTGGCAGGCTTGTGAATTTTAGAAAATAGCCACACAAAAGCCTGCATCACTGAAATTATGGATTGTATTAGAATATTTGTGTTTATTAGTCTATTAGTAAGTCTGCCAGCATCTCAGGATCTGGTCCTAAAAAGTGAATTGACTGTATAACACGGAATTTGTCGAAATAATATATCGAAAAAATCTCGATATAGACTAATGTCTGTGAATATTAAACTGCAAAAAGACTTGAATATGAACCTTTCATGTTGCGGTTTCATTTACCACACATACACTGAAGCATGTGTGACGCTCGCGGTGTTTTTTCAGCCTCTGCCCGCTCACTATATGAGGACATGAATGCATGAACTTCATCTCCAGAGCTGCTCTGAGAGTCACTTCATGTCACTTTTCTTATAACTCTTCTTGACAGTTTTATTTGAGAAAAACTATCCTCATATCATTAACACACAGAAAACCAAAGGTCTACATGGCAACATGTCAAAATAAAAGTCCAGTTTAACTTTAAGAAATTGTGACAGAAACAGGGCTCCATACTGTGACTAAAATGGTCCAAAAATATAAATTTGTATAAAAAAAAAAAAATTAAATTATTGTCGAGATCGCCACTGTTAATAAAATAAGACGACGCGCAGCGAAGTTGCAGTGCGCGAGTGCCCAAATAAACACGGGAACAGCGAGGATCTGCATTCTGCAGCAGAAACGCATGTCAAACCAAAATATTTCAAGCTTTTTCAAAGCCCTCATCTCATGGAGACGTGTCAATGAATGAACATGCAACAAGTACTGTAAAAGTGCAGGAAAGAAGTGGACTACAACAGATATCAGCTGTGGACACAAACTAATATTTAACGATTCTCATTTTTAATTGATACTGAAATGGATTCGTTTTCTCAATATCTTCTCAATATTACTGGTTGTCAACAAGACTTTATATACTGATATATTTATTCACTAAAAATATTCCATTTAGAGTCAGTTTACTTGGCTTATCTCCTCTGCTCTTTTGGGAAGAGGGTGAGTAATGGGACACTGCTTTGGTTTTGATGACAGAGTCCTGCTGTTTTTGCAGAAACCACACACATTAATAAGGTTTGACTGCTCCAGCTGAACGACTGCGGCGGTTTACCATCAATAATTCAGCGTGGCTTCTATTTTGGATGTGAGAGGCAAATCCTGTCAGTTTTGTTAGGTGATCAGAGTTTCATCTGCTTGTGCATTGAAATGTTCTTGAAAGCAAAAGTGCTTTGGCTTTACCTTTGTAAGGATTTAAAGTTTTAGTTCACACAAAAATGTAAATTCTGTTTTTAATTTCTCACCCTCATGTCGTTCCAAACCCATAAGGCTTTCGTTCATCTTCGGAACACGAATGAAAATATTTTGAAATAAATGGGAGTGAAAACTAATCCTAATCGTAAAACTAATCCTTATGAATCGAGCGGTTTAGTCCAAATTTTATAAAGGGGCTCGATTGCTTTATATGATGAACAGATTGAATTTGGCTTTTATTAAGATATAAACATTCATCAACACACACGTCAGTTATGATAAATGGAAGCCATGCTTGCTTGACGTGCGATTAAAAAAAGTGAATCGTTCTCATGTTGCGCAGCACGTTTGTGGTTCTGCAAGAACCAATGAGGTTTGTTCTCACGTGTCAAGAACCGTTGAGCTTCTGTTTATGCTGATAAATTTTGTGAAATGTGAATAAAAGACTAAATTCAGTCTGTTCAACATATAAAGCAATTGATCAATTCATTTGGATTAGTTTTACGATCTTTTTAAGAACTTTTTTTAGCGCGAAAGTGATAGTTGTGCAGAATGTCAATGGAGGGACAAAAATCTTTAGAAGTAAAATGATGTTCATTTGTGTTCCCGAAGATGAGCGAAAGTCTTACGGGTGAGTAATTAATGACAGAATTCTTCTTTTTTTTTAAATCCTTTAAAACAGTCATGATTTAGTTTTACATGAACTAGGGCTGTCAAACGATTAATCGCGATTAATCGCATCCAAAATAAAAGTTTGTGTTTACATAATATATGTGGGTGCACTTTGTATAATTATTATATATATATATATATATATATATATATAAATAATATATTTAAGAAATATTTTCATGTATATACTGTATAAAGATTTATATATAATTTATATTATGTATAAATATAAATATTTTATATATAAATAATATTTTTTTCTTAAATATACATGCATGTGTGTGTATTTATATATATATATATTAAATGCAAAAGGCGAAGCTTGAACTAACGGGTATGTCCCTCTTTGGCTAATGTACTTTCAAGATGGATATATATATATATATATATATATATATATATATACAAAATAATTATACACAGTGCACCCACATATATTATGTAAACACAAACTTTTATTTTGGATCTGATTAATCGTTTGACAGCTCTAACATGAACATTTTTCATCTTCTCTCTGACCTTTCTATTTGAACAGCATTTTTGCTACTGTACCTTTAAGACTTTTTAAGACATTTAATGTACGGTATGTAAATGACAACTGTCGTCATTGGACGGTGATAGGTGTGTTTGTCGCTCTAACATTAAAAGTGTGACATTCTTAGTTTGCACATGAGCTGGATGGACTCTGTAGGAAGTTTTGTAAATCTAACTCTTACTTTAGTTTTAAAAATTTAAGGAAAATCTTGTATGGGAAAATGTCTTTACTGCTTTCTCTCTCTCTGTCTCTCTCTCTCTCTAGTCTCTACTGAAGAATCGTATTTGCTACTGCAGCTGCCGCCCACCCACACACAACCCCACATTCATTCTACATTATAGACTCTCTCAAAAATACATGCATACGCACACATATGCAGCTCACACTCTCACCCACATAGTCACGCCAAAGTGAAAAAAAATGTCATAATAGTCATTGTGTTCAGGGTTTAAAGCAGTTTTACAGCGCACATAGATCTGATTCAACACGTAGATTTTTATTATAATACATTTTAAAAATATATATAGGCATTTTAATTGTATATTTAATTTCTATACAAGTTATAAGTTATATGAAAAATCTACTATATATGCATCTATTTATTCTCTAATATATACAATTATTTAAAGTATATTAATTATATACAATATTATCCATAATAAATATATATGTCTGACATTGTGAAATATGAAAAAGTATTATGAAACATGAAAAAGCATTGTTTTGTTTAATTATATTTTTAATTGATATTTTATGAATAAATATTTTATTATATATATATATATATAATGTTTTGTAGTGTATATATAGCATATGTATGCATTTTAAAAATAAATGTTAATCTTATATTTAGTTAAAATTTCTACTATATATTTATATTGAATGAATATTTAATATATATTGTAATCACACTTCTTCTGTTAACAAACCCATATCCTCATATGATGTTGTTGTGTAATGAGACTGTATTTTCATGTTGGTACAAACTGCTCACCTGCATCGTTACTCTGAGAGTGAATTTGTGCTTAATTAAGGCTAATGAATGTTTTGACAAGTGTAAATTTTAACACCAGAGATGCAAGAATCCAGCCTCTTAATGACATGATGCTATATCTGGCCCTGGCAGACAATGAGAGAGAGTCACATTTAGTGCTGTGGGCTCTTCAGCGATGGATGTTATTTACTTGCATGCACAGTAGGCAGCTGATGATGTGACAGCACTCATATTTTTTTATTTTTTTTCTGAGGAAATATGCTTGTCCGTTCAAAAAACGAACAGGGATGCGATGCAGATACCTTGAGTCCTTTTGTTTTTCATCCATCCATCTGAATTTGAGCTGTCCAATAACATATTTTATATGTAGTTTACATACATATGCATGCATTAACCCAAACTAAAGGTATTGCATTTGAGACGTAGACTTCTGCATAATTCACAAACCAGCGCAGTCTGCACACTTGACCTAGTTCATGTCTCTCCGCATCGGTGCTTGTTGATCATGAATGGAGCCAGTACTATTTTGTGGTAGGTTCTTGGAAGTATTTACATTTGATTCAAGGATTTTGTGTGATAATTGCTACTTTACTGTCGCAGGCTCCCAGGGCGCACATGGTGATTGGGTATTTCCTGGTTTTCCGTTTTTTGAGATGTTTCCTATAGGGAAGGGAATTTCTTCAGAGGATTAGTCTTATTTATTGGGGAAATGTACATTTAATTCTTCTGTCATTTTAAATATTACATGTGTAAGCTTGACGGTGAGTAAATAATAGGAATGCTCCGATAAGGATTTGTACAGTCGATGCAACTACCGATTTCTTGTCATCATGATCCGCTGATACATATCCATATCCATACATATTCAAGCTTTATATAAGCTTTATATGAAATATCATGTTATGTTGTGTGTGGGCTTGTTTGAATTGAGACAACTTCTTCTAAATAAAGACATGTGATATTCAATAGTTTATGTAAATGTTTTTGCAAAGTTACAGAGAATAATGAGGAAGATGAATGAAGAAGATGTCGGTGGCGACTTTTTACGGTTTTACGCCATGAAATTGCGATTGGTTCATGACATCATGCAAATTTAGTGACTTATAATCAAGTCATAGAATGTGATTATCGGCTGAGACTGGTCTGTGGCCGATCGATTGGAGCGCGATGCATAATGATGCATAATTAAAATTTTTGGGTAAACTATTCTTTTACTTTTTATGTTATTAGGTTAAAAATAAAAAAGGTAATTGTGACTTTTTATCTCACAATTCTGACTTTTTTTCTCACAATTGCGAATTTACATCTTGCAATTCTGACTTTATTTCTCAGACTTGCGAGATGCAAAGTCAGAATTGCGACATATAAACTCAGAATTGCGTGATATAAAGTCGCAATTGCGTGTTTTAAAGTCAGAATTGCGAGATTTAAAGTAAGAATGGCGAGATATAAAGTAAGAATTGCGAGATATAAAGTCACAATTGCGTGTTATAAAGTCAGAAATGTATGATATAAAGTCAGAATTGTGAGAATTAAACTATTCTGAGAGGGAAAAAAGTCTTCACAATTCAGAGAAAAGATAAACTCGCAATTATGTGTTATGTGTTGTGAGAAGTCAGAATTGTGGGATAAAAAGTCACACTTCTGTCTTTTGTTCTTAGAATTGCGACTTTATATCACGCAATTCTGACTTTATATCTCGCAATTCTGACTTCATATCTCGCAATTATGACTATATATCTCGCAATTCTGACTTTATATCTCGCAATTCTGACTTTATATCTCACAATTCTGACTTCATATCTCGCAATTATGACTATATATCTCGCAATTCTGACTTTATATCTCGCAATTCTGACTTCATATCTCACAATTCTGACTTCATATCTCGCAATTATGACTATATATCTCGCAATTCTGACTTTATATCTCGCAATTCTGACTTCATATCTCACAATTATGACTATATGTCTCGCAATTCTGACTTCATATCTCGCAATTCTGACTTCATATCTCGCAATTCTGACTTTATATCTCGCAATTCTGACTTCATATCTCGCAATTATGACTATATATCTCGCAATTATGACTTTATATCTCGCAATTCTGACTTTATATCTCTCAATTATGACTATATAACTGGAATTATGACTATATATCTCGCAATTCTGACTTCATATCTCGCAATTCTGAATTCATATCTCGCAATTCTGACTTTATATCTCGCAATTCTGACTTCACATCTCGCAATTATGACTATATATCTCGCAATTCTGACTTTATATCTCGCAATTCTGACTTCATATCTCGCAATTATGACTATATATCTCGCAATTCTGACTTTATATCTCGCAATTCTGACTTTATATCTCTCAATTATGACTATATAACTGGAATTATGACTATATATCTCGCAATTCTGACTTTATTTCTCACAATTCTGACTTCATATCTCGCAATTGTGAGATAAAAAGTCGCAATTCTTTTTTTCTTTTTTTTTTTTTATTCAGTGGCGGAAACAAGCTTCCATAGATTTGAGAACATTCTGAGCCATAGTTGTTACTTTACTGTCGCAGGCTCCCAGGGCGCACATGGTAATTGGGTATTTCCTAGTTTTCTGCTTTTTGAGATTTTTCCTATAATTAAGGGAATTTCTTCAAAAGATTATTGTGATTTACATGGGAAATGTACATTTAATTAATCTGTAATTTTATAACTATTATATTTGGATGCTTGTTGGTGAGGAAATGAAAGGGGATGGTGCCCCAGTCAGGATTTTACAGTCGACACATCTACCGATTTCTTGTCATCATAAATGTCTGATATCGGTATCGGCATGATGACAAGAAATCAGTAATCGTATTGATTGACTGTAAAAATCCTGATCGGAGCATCCGTATCATTTTTACTGTACTGACAAAGGCTCCCAGGGCATGCATGGTGATTGGGTGTTTTCTGCTTTCCCGCTTTTTTGATATTCTTCTAACTGTGAAGTCATGGCACTATATTTTTCAATACTAACTCCAGTTTATTCTCATATAACTAGCCAGAGTTCTTCAACTCCTTTTTGTCGATATTCCCATGTTAATCCTCATTCAACAGCCAGACAAACTTGACAATCAAATCCTAGCGGTGCTGCATCGTCTCAAACAGTCATGGTCAGTTTGAATGCTGTAGCTCTGCACATTGGTCTGACGCTTTCCCGTCTCCACTGTTCACACATGCTCTGTTGCCATAGCAATGCCATGTAAAGGCGGGAGGCAAGGTGGATCCATTAGTGCAAAGTACAATTTAAATCCAAAAAGCCAAGGTAAATGTAATCTTCAAATTGAGGATTAGAAGGCAAGGTTTCTATATCAGCATTATTCAGGCCTTTTGCTTTGCTCATGTCTTTCTTGGCTGGCTGCTATGATGTTTTTCTCTTCAAAAATCAGACTCAGCAGATCAAATATACCTCGACATGACAGGAAATCACTTTCTCTTATCTTAAATATAATAAATGCTTACAATATTTGATGTGCCTTTTGGTTTCGCTCAAATGAGAGCGTCTTGGCAGGTGTTTCACCAATAGGTCCTCTCAAAAGGAAGAAATGTGGTTTTGTGCCTTTGATTTAGTTCTCTGGCTGTCTTGGAGTGGTGAGGGAGCCCCAGAGGAGCATGTTTTCAGCCCGACTCCAACAAAAGCCTGTTTACAAAGGCTGTTTCTAATGTTTCAGTGTTGTTTTTTAGCGGCCACGGCTGGTATGTCTCATCAGCATTATCCACCCTTAAATTTAGGACAAAGACGAGCTAGTTTCCTTTAATTGACTGTTGGAAAATAATAATTTTATTATGTATGACTTTAAATTGTGTATTTTAATGATTTTATTTTTATAAATCTTAAAGGAAATGTAGATTTAATTGTTCTGTTATCTTCAGCATTGTAGGCCAAAGATTGGTTGATTCAGTATATTAAAGCTAATATTTTGCTAGTAAAATAAAGATAGTATATTAAAGCTAATAAGGAATATTTAGTATATTAAAGCTAATATTTTTATATTATTCCCAGAATAAGGCACCTGACACTTAATCCTTGTATGCGTATGTGTGTATGTATTGTAAGGTATATCAGTGTATGACATATTTAATAGTTTTTCTTAATTACCCACAATTCTGAATCAAACAAATATTTAATGCATTATTTGACCAAAAAATAAAAACTCTGTCATTTCCTCACCTAGATAGGGCTGCACAATTTATAGAAATATTTTAATTTAGATTTTCTTTTATTATTATTTTTTTTTTTTTAGGTTTTCTATGATTGTTTGTAGGGCTGTACAATTTGGTTAAAAATGTATGATAAATATATCAATATGGCTATAAAATAAGAGTAATTAGAATTGAAATGATTAGGGATGCACGATATATCGGCCACTATTTGGTATCAGCCAATATATGATCAGTTTTAATGTTATCGCTATTGTTAAGTCTGCAATATAGGCTACATAAAAATGTAATAAAAATGTTTAGATTTGGATTTAGATCCAGGCCAGTATATCGGTTATCTGCTTTCTAATATAAAGAATTATCGGTATCAGCCAACCAGAGATTTAGGCCAGTTTATCGGTTATCGTCTTTCTAGTATAAAGAATTATCGTATCAACCAACCAGGGATTTAGGCCAGTATATCGGTTATCGGCTTTCTAGTATAAAGAATTATCGTATCAACCAACCAGGGATTTAGGCCAGTATATCGGTTATCGCTTTCTAGTATAATGAATTATCGGTATCAACCAACCAGGGATTTAGGCTAGTATATCGTATATCGGCTTTCTAATATAAAGAATTATCGGTTTCAACCAACCAGTGATTTAGGCCAGTATATCGGTTATCGGCTTTCTAATATAAAGAATTATCGTATCAACCAACTAGGGATTTAGGCCAGTATATCGGTCATGGGCTTTCTAGTATAAAGAATTATCGGTATCAACCAACCAGGGATTTAGGCCAGTATATCGGTTATCGGCTTTCTAGTATAAAGAATTATCGGTATCAACCAACCAGGGATTTAGGCTAGTATATCGTATATCGGCTTTCTAATATAAAGAATTATCGGTTTCAACCAACCAGTGATTTAGGCCAGTATATCGGTTATCGGCTTTCTAGTATAAAGAATTATCGGTATCAACCAACCAGGGATTTAGGCCAGTATATCGGTTATCGGCTTTCTAGTATAAAGAATTATCGGTATCAACCAACCAGTGATTTAGGCCAGTATATCGGTTATCGGCTTTCTATTATAATGAATTATCGGTATCAACCAACCAGGGATTTAGGCCAGTATATCGGTTATCGGCTTTCTAATATAAAGAATTATCAGTATTAACCAAACTTTTCATATCGGTGCATCCCTTAGAATTTATTTATAGTCATATATTGATATAAAAAGAACATTTGTGGTCTATATATATATGTGTGTGTGTGTGTGTGTGTGTCTGTGTTTTTCCCATTAAATAGTTACGATGTTGGTTTCATTTCCATCAATCATGCAGGCCTACCCAGATGTAGGTATTTTTGTGTGCATTTGTGACTGCTGGGAGTTGAAACAAGGAGCAGTGCTTTATGAGAAATTCATTACAGGACAGTTTCTCCTTTCTATAAGGACAGATAAATATGAAGACGATGCTTTTTTGGACACATGGGTTTTGCATTATATAACAGCCTAATTTTCTATTTGTGGGCTGTTTGTTTTAGATCTTCAACAGGAACATGATTATAAATGCATGATTTAAAACTACTTTTTAGGAAGTTATTAGTACAGAAGAAAACACTTAATGGGTAAATTTGACTTCAGACATGTTTGGGGCTCACACATCCAACCTGCAACATTCAATCTCATTCCCTATCTTGCTGTCATCATAAAAAAGCCCCCAAAATTAATAAACCATTGAGCTATTGATCTCTGTTTTGAAGCTATTATGAACAGACTTTTTCTCAAGCCAGAAGATCGAATCATTACACACAATCTGACCATAACACCCATTCAAACTGCAAAATGTTTAATCAGTAAAAGGATTTATAAGTGCAATCCGCTTAAACGAGAAGCCCAGCGCTTATGCAAGAGACCGTCCTCTTTTTTTTTTCCTGCGTTGAGACGTGGGAGTGTCACAGCTCATGCGGAGAGGAAATCAGACCCACTCAAGTGAGAAAAATCGCTGACTGAACAGCATAACTCAGTGTCACTGGGGTCCGTCAAAGTGAATCTTTCCATCTAACTGCATTCATACTCACCTGATGCGACAGAAAAGCTGCGCTGTGGCATTCAGAACTACCTGTTCAGCTGAACAAGCGCTCGGATTTACAGAGAAAGGCCAGAACGTTTCCCAGGCAGCAAAAAGAGCAGTGCTTTGAAAGGTATAACATCTGCATTACAGTGATAAACATGGTGTAAATTAAATAATGATAGAATTATATATATATACATACAAATATTCCACCTAAAAGAGCATGGACTGAGAAGTCCAAATTAAACATGATTTAATGACTCGTAAATGTAAGTACACATTGATGATGGCCTAAGACACAAATCGAGCGGTTTGTGTGAGAAAACGCAGACCGAAGCGCCCGTGCCTTTAGATCACTTGGACGTGGCTGTGGTTCCAAGAGGTAAAAAAACGATATAAATACTGTTCGTTTTCTCTCACAAACTGCTCGTTTCGTGTCTTAAGCCATCAATGTGTACTTCAACAGTACATTATTTGTTAACCTTTTATCATATGTCTTGGAGTATCGCAATAATATCGTATCGTGATATGTATCGAATCGTGACATGAGGGTATTGTTACACTCCTACAACTTAGTGTAAGTTAGCTTCCCAATCCCAAACCATACAGATTACTCATTAAATACCACTAAGTATTTCAATCATTCAATTCTTAGGAATCTTCATCCCTATTTTTCACTCATTTTCATGTTTAATGGGCAAAGTTATCTAGCCTGGCTGCGCCCGCCTACGCACTTCCGCTCAATTTCATTTTCCTTCAGTACTGCGTCTGGGACCGCTCCATATCCTTAGGTTTCCAGAAATCAATTTTTTGTAGGACCAATCAGCGAATAGAGGGAGTGGCTGAGAACGATGATGTTGATGTAGTGCGTCAGTTTGAGTGCAGTAATGGCAGCGGAGAAAGACGTGAGAAAAGCTATTCGGTCCGTTGTTGGAAAAGAAACTGCCGAATATACAGAATTTAAAGCCGGATTGTTATCGTCTCACCTCTTGTTGCACAACGGAGGACCAAGTGAAGGAGGCAGAAAGGTTGGAAGTTTGTGCTGGGCAGCTCATGCACACCGTGACATTTTGGACTTTAGCCTGGTGTTCGCGGTGTTCGGAAGCCCCGAGTCCTGGCTGCTAAACTATTGTTGAAGATCGGCTCAGGAGTCATGTCAGTCGCTCAGATTCCCAACAGTAAATTTACTGATTCTTGTGATGAACATTTTGAGCCCCTTTGTGCACTCGTGCAGGAGGTTGGTGTGTCAGTTTTACATGTTGTAAATCATACAAATTGGTTGTAATTTAAAAAAAAAAATTGTCATAAATAAAAATTTTAAAACCCATACTTTGGAGACTATATTTGATTTTCAGTTTTAGATGTCAATGGTTAATTTGTTTTAATAAAAAAACAACTAAATGCCATATAAAAATGTACAAACACATACTTTGAAGACCATAATTAAGGTAATTAAGAAACAAAAATACGTAATATGAAAAATTGTTGTTTATTACACATCTGCAGACAGACTGATCATTCACTGTAACTTACAGCATTGACTGAATAATCACTGTCCTTCATGTCAAATATACATTTCGAATTAATAATTGTTCCTAGATTAACAAAACCTGCAGCTCTCGTTGACTGAAATCCTATTGTAAATTTAATCCTCTGATCATTCGGAGTTCGGACTTGTTGTTTCTTTTACTGTCTATGGTTGTTCCAGCCGTTTCGGCGCATGACATACGTCACTCACGACCACACATTAGCGATTGGCTATGGCAGATCGTGAGTGACTCTGGGCAGATCCAATAGATTTGAACTTTAATAGTGAACCCGCCTACAAGGAAGGAAACGTTTCTCAATTGAGGGAGGCCAGACTCTCTGTACAAATGAAATGTATGTACGAGAGTCTGGTAGAACCAGGCTAATGAGACTTAGACCTGAGTGCAAAAATGGAGGCTCTAGCCCCTTCCAGAGCTGAGATATCGAAACTCAAAAATTAGGCCAGAAAAAAAAACGACAGTGGTACCCCTTACGTTTTTTTTTTTGGGCGAAAAATTACGTTTCTCCAATCTTCCCAAATTCTGATAGAGGGCCATGAGACTTAGACCTGAGTGCAAAAATGGAGGCTCTAGCCCCTTCCAGAGCTGAGATATCGAAACTCAAAAATTAGGCCCGAAAAAAAAAACGACAGTGGTACCCCTTACGTTTTTTTTTTGGGCGAAAAATTAAGTTTCTCCAATCTTCCCAAATTCTGATAGAGGGCCATGAGACTTAGACCTGAGTGCAAAAATGGAGGCTCTAGCCCCTTCCAGAGCTGAGATATCGAAACTCAAAAATTAGGCCCGAAAAAAAAACGACAGTGGTACCCCTTACGTTTTTTTTTTGGGCGAAAAAATAAGTTTCTCCAATCTTCCCAAATTCTGATAGAGGGCCATGAGACTTTAGCCTGGCTGCGCCCGCCTACGCACTTCCGCTCAATTTCATTTTCCTTCAGTACTGCGTCTGGGACCGCTCCATATCCTTAGGTTTCCAGAAATCAATTTTTTGTAGGACCAATCAGCGAATAGAGGGAGTGGCTGAGAACGATGACGTTGATGTAGTGCGTCAGTTTGAGTGCAGTAATGGCAGCGGAGAAAGACGTGAGAAAAGCTATTCGGTCCGTTGTTGGAAAAGAAACTGCCGAATATACAGAATTTAAAGCCGGATTGTTGTCGTCTCACCTCTTGTTGCACAACGGAGGACCGAGTGAAGGAGGCAGAAAGGTTGGAAGTTTGTGCTGGGCAGCTCGTGCACAATGACCGTGACATTTTGGATTTTAGCCTGGTGTTCGCGGTGTTCGGAAGCCCCGAGTCCTGGCTGCTAAACTATTGTTGAAGATCCGCTCAGGAGTCATGTCAGTCGCTCAGATTCCCAACTGTAAATTTACTGATTCTTGTGATGAATAGAACATTTTGAGCCCCTTTGTGCACTCGTACAGGAGGTTGGTGTGTCAGTTTTACATGTTGTAAATCATACAAATTGGTTGTGATTTAAAAAAAAAAATTGTCATAAATAAAAATTTGAAAACCCATACTTTGGAGACTGTATTTGATTTTCAGTTTTAGATGTCAATGGTTAATTTGTTTTAATAAAAAAAAAAAAAACTAAATGCCATATAAAAATGTACAAACACATACTTTGAAGACCATAATTAAGGTAATTAAGAAACAAAAATACGTAATATGAAAAATTGTTGTTTATTACACATCTGCAGACAGACTGATCATTCACTGTAACTTACAGCATTGACTGAATAATCACTGTCCTTCATGTCAAATATACATTTCGAATTAATAATTGTTCCTAGATTAACAAAACCTGCAGCTCTCGTTGACTGAAATCCTATTGTAAATTTAATCCTCTGATCATTCGGAGTTCGGACTTGTTGTTTCTTTTACTGTCTATGGTTGTTCCAGCCGTTTCGGCGCATGACATACGTCACTCACGACCACACATTAGCGATTGGCTATGGCAGATCGTGAGTGACTCTGGGCAGATCCAATAGATTTGAACTTTAATAGTGAACCCGCCTACAAGGAAGGAAACGTTTCTCAATTGAGGGAGGCCAGACTCTCTGTACAAATGAAATGTATGTACGAGAGTCTGGTAGAACCAGGCTAAAAGTTATCTGCCATTGATGTTTTTCGCTAAATAATTGAAACAAATAATATTAATATATTTTTACATTTAATTAATATTAATTTTGAATTTGTTTATCAATATTTCAGTCATTTTCACTCGTCATGTACAGGATATTATACTAATAATGTTGAGAGAGGATGGGCCCCCAAGAAAGAGCAGGAGCGACTGTCCTATCTCTAATTGGGTCGAGCAACAGGGGACGGATGCTGCCGTTTCCAGGGCAACACACTCCAGAGAGGAATGACTTGCTGCCAACTGAGAGAGGGACAATTGTCAGGATGTATATTCGGGAGAATGGGCCTGTGTCAGCAGTTTAATAGTTTGAACAATCTTTTATTGATTTTCGTTCACAGAGCGCCCACTTGGCCATGATCGACACGCTGATGATGGCGTACACAGTGGAGACGGTGAGCGTGGAGAAGGTGATGGCGTGCATGCAGCAATACTCCACCGACTACCTAGACGGAGATGTGCCCTATGACACAGAGGATGCGGTCACCAGCTGGATGAATAAGGTCTTACTGTCCTGCATTTATCTGTAACTGTGCATCATGAATCATCATCTTAGTTGTCGCATTTGAAGACCGGCACGCTGAATTTTTCCTCATTGGCACGTATCATTTCTAAGGGCATTCCGACTTATGTTTACATTCCCTCGCAGGACAGCTGTACAGGCAGCCTAAATCAAGACATTACCTCAAATGTACACACACATGCAAACCATGACAAACTGCAAGGCTATTTCTCTTCCTCTTTTTTTGCCAACATTGGAATATATACAACATATCCACAAAAATATCTTCATTTAATAATGCAATTTTATTCCAATTTACCCCAAATTATTGTTTACATTTTAATGATATCATTAATAATATAATATGATATATTGTAATGTAATTGAGGGATTCCTAAACTTTTTTTGTTGGCTGAAATACCCTGAGATTAAGTTCATATTTAAATAATATAAGAAATTTTGTTTTGAAAAAAAAAAAATTGTGGTGACTTGTATATAAACTAATATATAGAAGCTCAAAAACTTTGTTTTACTCATTTTCAAGGTGAACGAATACTTGAAGGAAATCATAAGTCAGGAGCAAAGGAGGATGGAGGCGCAGAACGCAGAGCCTGTTGAGAATCCAAAGGTAAGTGTGCACTTCCTGTTCTAGCTGAAAACCAGCGATGATTCATGTCACTTTCATCTGTAGGAGGAAAATGCAAAAAAGTGCTAGAGGTAAGATGTATTTTTGTCATAATGAGCTCTTGTATATCTCCGAAATCTGCTTAGAACAACGTTCTGCCAACATGCCAGTGAAATCCTTATTTTTTTTGCCTCAAAACTCAAATGCTTGTTCAGATTATTCTAAAATTCATGCATTCTGATACACTTGAAGACGGTACTGTACAATACAACGTTGAATTACTTATGTTTAATATTAAA